>NC_040092.1:24009554-24312584 GCF_003369695.1 Bos indicus x Bos taurus | reverse complement strand
TGAAACTCCAATACTTTGGCCACCTCATGCAAAGAACTGACTCATTGGAAAAGACCCTGATACTGGGAAACACTGAAGGTGGGAGGAGAAGGGGACGACAGAGATTGACTCAATGGACATGAGTTTGGGTACATTCAAGGAGTTGGTGATGGACAGGGAGGCCTGGCGTGCTGCAGTCCACAGGGTCACAAAGAGTCAGACATGACTGAGCGACTGAACTGAACTGAATGAGTGTTATTGTGTTTTAATTTGCATCTCCCAATGTCTAACTCTATCAAGCATTTCAATTCCCCTAACACTTGAGAATTAAATGAATTAGTATGGTCAATCTTAGAGTCATGGAACCATTGCTCTAGCATCAAATTTAATCTGTAGAATTTGGAAAGAACCAGATAATAAGACAGCAAGGAGGCATTCTGGCCCATGGCCAACCAAAAAAAATCTGAAGAAAATGAGAAGGGTAGTTAAAAGCAGCATGATGGAACAAACATAACAATAATACGTTTTATGATATCAACCATTTAAATTCATTATCCACACGAACATATATAATTAGAAGTATTTCACATTCCCTATCTCAAATATCCTTGTAAAATTGGGATTAAAAAAAAATCTGCCTCTTGTCAATGCCAGTAAATACAGTGTCTGAATTATGAGCTGTTCAGGGTACCAGATGCAGGCTCTGGCGTGTGCACTGGAGCTATCGGCTGGGTGGTTTCTCTCTGCCCCGGGTGAGCCGAGTCCCTCAGCCAAGGTTTCATCACCTCCTCCTTAATCATTAACGAGTGTGTCTGCTGAGGAGTCTGGGAGAATCCATTAGAATGTGAGGTCCACATCAAAAGGGCACAGCCAGGCAGCAGCAGCCAAGAGCCTCCCCGGCTGCCCCTGGGCTGATCCCTGCGATTAAAACAGACCTTTTGCAAATTAGTGAAGAAATGTTCTAGTTTCCTCTGCCGAGGCTCAGCTTTGTAAATTTCATTTCGAGAAGCATAAGCAGTAATCTGGTCGTAAAAATCCTGTGTCCCATGCGGACTTCCTGACATATTGGATAGATAAGAGCCTGGGGAGAAAAGAGACCTTGTTTCTCCCTTTCAAATGATTAAGGGAATAAGAGCTAGTTTGTCGCCTCTGCGGTTTTTCTGGCAAATTCAAGGAAGGAGGCTTCTCTGAGGGTCGGTGAGAGATGATTACTGTAATAAGGACAGAGCAACCTTCAGATAATCAAACATCAGGTGCTACCCTCCTGTTTGTCTAATGGTCGCCGAAACCCTCCCTGGGTCTCTGCCCAGCTGTCTTGGGGGTTGGGGTGGGGTAGACAAGGTGACACTCTGATTCAAATCCATGGCGTGCCACTCATTAGCTGTGTGTCTTTGGTAAATTACTTAACCTTTCTGGTCCTCAGTTTCCTCCTCTTTAAAAAGGGGATAATAAGAGTACCATCCCGTGGCTTTCCTGGAGGCTCAGTAGTAAAGAATCCACCTGCCAATGCAGGGGACATGGGTTCGATCCCTGGTCCAGGAAGATCCTACACACTGTGAAGCAACTGAACCCTAGTGCCACAACTACTGAGCCTGTGCTCTAGAGCCTGGGAACCACAACTACAGAGCCCACGTGCTGCAGCTACTGAAGGCTGCACGCTCAAGAACCCGTGCTCTGCAGCAAGAGAAGCCACCACAACGAAAAACCACAACTAGAGAAAGCCCGCCTGTAGCAACGACAGACCCAGCACAACCAGGAGTAAATAATAAATAAAAGTATTTAAAAAAGAGTACCATCCTGTTTGAGTTTCCCATGGCTACTGTTACAGATCTTCATAAACTTGATGGCTTTAAACAACAGACATTTATTCTCTTTTGGTTCTTTTTTTTTTTTTTAAGTGATAAGTTTATTTTTTTTTCTTTTTTTTTTTTTGTAATTTTAATTTTATTTTTAAACTTTACATAATTGTATTAGTTTTGCCAAATATCAAAATGAATCCATCACAGGTATACATGTGCTCCCCATCCTGAACCCTCCTCCCTCCTCCCTCCCCATACCATCCCTCTGGGTCGTCCCAGTGCACTAGCCCCAAGCATCCAGTATCGTGCATTGAACCTGGACTGGCATCTCGTTTCATACATGATATTTTACATGTTTCAATGCCATTCTCCCAAATCTTCCCACCCTCTTTCGGTTCTGGAGGCCGAAAGTCTCCAGGAGCCAAGATGCCCCACCCTTCCTGATTCTTCCAGCTTCTTGTGGAGGCCACATCCCTGGCAATCCTTGGCTTGTGGCCACATCACTCCATCTCTGCCTCTGCTTCACATGGCCTTGTTCTGTGTCTCTGGGACCCCCTTTTTCATCTCTTAGAAGGACACTCTGGTAGGATTTAGGGCCACCCTGATCCACCATGATCTCACTTTGATCCTTACCTTAATCACATCAGCAAAGACCCCATTTCCCAATAAGGTCACATTCATTGTTTTCAGAGGGTAGGATCTGGTCATCATATCCAGCCCAGCACCCATCACATAGGGCTATTGGGAGGACACATCAGCAATTACTAGTTTATTATTATTATCGAAGGAGGTGGTGGACAGGGATCAGTGAGGAAGTTGACAGAAGATGTGTCCCCGTGGAGATGATGATGTAGACAGAGGTTTAAGGCTGAAACCAGTTGTGTGAAGGGAGACCCATCTCCCTGGCTGGGGTGGAGTTGAAATGTGGCTGAAACAAGGGAGGAACCTGGTGCCAGGATGGACTGGTGGTCCCCATTTCAGGACTCAAACCTGGGCTGTTTGCCTCTAGAGTCTGCATTCCCACCAGGGATTGGTTCAAGACCCCACCCCACCCACCCTGCACCATGAGCCTTCTGTGTCTCTCCTCATCCCTTCAGACTGAAACGAGCAGGAACCTGTGGTCTTTGCCCCTACTCCTCCAAGTCTACAGCCTGCTTTTGTCTGAGAATAAGTTTAACCAGAGAAGTGAGATCATGCAGAAACAAAGGAAAACAGTCAAAGGGGACCTAATAATAATACTAATAATGTACTCATTAAGCATATTCAAGGATGTTTCAGTTTCTTCTCAAGAGCTACATAGATAATATTCGGAGCCATCTCCTCTGAGCTGTCTTGATACTGAAACCCCCACCAGGTGGAGAAGTTAACTACGTGATGACCAGACTGTAGTCATGACGTAAGTGGCCACAGTGCTGAATATTGACCTCAAAGAAATGGAAACAAACTGACCCTGAAACTGAAGATTAACTGCAAAATTAAGATGATGCAGATCGGACTACTGATGACCAATTTCATGATGACTGTCAAAGCTGACTGTGCTATTTCTGCACGGAGCTTCCTTCTTCTGTCTACAAAAGCTCTTGCCCACTGATTGTGTTGTCAGTGGGGGGATTTGGCCTTTGGACAGGTGTCTGCCCTACTCCCTGGTTGCTGGATCCAAAATAAAGCAAACTTGCCTTTCCACCAACCTGGCCCCTTTGTTGGCTTTTGAGAGGCGAGCAGCCAGGCCTCACCTTTTGATAATGTTATGACCTCGGAAGGGTGCAGTATTTGCACTTGGAGCTGAACTTAAAAAAAAAAGCTTCTTTGACATAGTCCACATGCTCCACCATTTACCCATTTAAAGTGTATAATCCAATAATATTTAATAGATTTATAGAATGATGCCACCATCTCCACAATCACTTTTAGAACATTTCATTACCCTAAAAAGACACTCTGAATCTCCTAGCTGTCTCCCCTGATCCCTCCCAGACCAGGCAACAATAAAGTTTCTTTCTTTCTTTATGGATTTGCCTAGTCTGACATTTCACAGAAATAGAATTATATAATATGGAGTCTTTTGTGACTAGCTTCTTTCACTTAGCATGAGGCTTTCAAGGTTCAAACGTGTTGTAATGTGCAACACACTTCATTCCTTTTTATTGCTGAAGGATTGTGATATTCTTGAGTTGAGAGGTATAACTAGTTAGGAGGAATCAAAATAAAATAGTCAAGTACTTCTTAAGTGCCAAGCATTGTGCAAATTATATGCATTATTTCAACTGAGATGCCTACAGAGTTTGGGCAGGCAAAACAAATGGGTGAAGCAGATTCGGTATAAACTATTATGAAGCCTAGTTCATGCTGATCCGAGGGCTCCATTAGTTACTGCCTAAAAGAATTTGGGCCACGGATTTCTAGATCTTCTGATTCTTTTGAGAGAAGTCAGGAATATGGATTGATTTATTTGTGTGAAATCTCCCAAGTGATATATATAAAGACACCAAATAAAATTCACTTTCAGGCTGGATTCAGACAAAGGCCTTCTTACAGTCCTTTAGTTCAGTTCAGTCACTCAGTCATGTCCGACTCTTTGCATCCCCATGGACTGTAGCATGCCAGGCTTCTCTGTCCATCACCAACTCCTAGAGCTTGCTCAAACTTGTGTCCATGGAGTCGGTGATACTACCTAACCATCTCATCCTCCGTTCATCCCCTTCTCCTCCTGCCTTCAATCTTTCCCAGCATTAGGGGTTTTTCTAATGAGTCAGCTCTTCGCATCAGGTGGCCAAAGTATTGGAGCTTCAGCTTCAGTCCTTCCAAAGAATATTCAAGACTGATTTCTTTTAGGATTGACTGGTTTGATCTCTTTTCTTATAGTCAACAGAATCTTAAGAATCTCTGCTTGTAAAGTAACAAAAGTTAAAAGTAAATTGCTGAGTAGCGTCCAACTCTTTGCAACTCCATGGACTGTAGCCCGCCGGGCTCCTCTGTCCATGGAATTCTCCAGGCAAGAATACTGGAGTAGCCAGCCATTTCCTTCTCCAGGGAATCTTCCTGTTCCAGGGATCAAATCCAGGTCTCCTGCATCGCAGATAGATTCTTTACCATCTGAGCCACCAGGAAATCATAAAGCAAAAAGATGGTCTTTAAATAACTACAACAGACCACGACTGTTTGTAACCCCAAAGTCAATTTGGGAGGAAGAGTAACCAACTCACTCTGGTTTTATCCAGACTGTCTCAGTTTTAAAACTGAAAGTCCCCAATCCTAGGAACCTTCTCAGTTCCGGGCAAACTGACATGGTTGGTCACCGTATTGGGGGACCAGTCTATTCCTCTGAGGTGCCCATATCTAGGATATTGTGGTTGCTCATCCTTGGGAACTACTCTCAGAGTGAAGGTATGGACACAAGAAAAGAAAGAAGTAAATCGCTTCTATTTATTGACTCCTGATTTTGAATCCAAGACATCATTCTCTTTCTCCAACTTCTCATTCATCAGATCTGACTTTTGGCTATTCTCAATGATGATATCACTATTATTACCAAGACCATCATCTCCATCACCATCACCACCATCAGCATCAGCATCACTACCATCATCACTGTCACCAGAATCATCATCATCACCACATCACCACCACCATGATATCACCATCACCCTCACCATCACCATGTTCATGATCATCATTATCGCCATCATTACCATTGGTATTGCCATCATCCCCCTCACCATCGCTATCACCATCGTCACCTTCACCACAATCTCCATCTCCATCACATCACCACCACTTATCATCAATAGCCTCGTCATCACTCACCTCCTCCTCTGCATCCTTCTACCATCAGTCTTTTCCAGGATGAAGTATGAAAGTCAAGAAGAGAGACCTTGGAGTTAGATATGGGTTCAAACTCCACTTGCACCATTTCCAACCCATGTCACTGCAAGAGTATTAGCTACAATACTAATATTGTAGCTAGTATTAGTATCATTAGCTCAATGTCCTCACCCATAAGTTGAAGATAATATAGGCTCAGACACTGAGGAAGCAGCTGCTCTAAGGATAAAATGAAACAATGACTCTGAAGCACTTAGCACAGCGCCAGCACTCAGTAAGGATTAATCACTATCATCATGGAAACGGATCTCAATGTGATTCAGCAAACTTGGCTTTCAGAGATTCACCAAATGGGGGCCGTTCTAATTTCTGGAAATTGTTGATAGTTTTTGCCTCTGATCCTCGGGTTAGGCTCCTTGGGATGACACGACATTTTCAGAGGGATACTGGTGATGTCTGCACTTCTTAGGTAGCTCAGTGGTAAAGAACTCGCCTCCCAATGCAGGAGACATTGATTCGTTTCCTGGGTCAGAAAGATCCCCTGGAGAAGGGAATGGTTACCCACTCCAGTATTCTTGACAGGAGAATTCCATGGACAGAGGAGCCTGGTGGGTTACAGTCCATGGGGTCACATGGAGTCAGATACAACTAAACGACTGAACAACAACAATGACTGGTGAGGTTTGCCTTCAAAGAGGATTCTCCATGAATGACACTGATGAACATGAAACAAGACCAAATATGGGAAAGTCTTTTATAAACTGTAGAGTGCTGAGCAGATGTCAGGGAATGGGGGTTACAACGCACTGTCTAGCTTTTGGCCACTCACAGAACCAAGAAGCGTATCCAGTCCAGTTCTTTGCAGAACTGAGGAAAAGAGACCCCAAGCCAGACCTCCCTTCTAGCTTCACCTCCCTTCTAGCTTCACGTTAAGCTAGAAGCTTCTGGAGGTTGTGCAAAAAAGGAAGGCACTCTCATATTTCCCATGGTGTCCTTCAGTAGGAAACTCATGTCATTTGTTGTTGCTGCTGCTAAGTCACTTCAGTCGTGTCCGACTCTGTGCGACCCCATAGATGGCAGCCCACCAGGTTCTCCCATCCCTGGGATTCTCCAGGCAAGAATACTGGAGTGTGTTGCCATTTCCTTCTCCAATGCATGAAAATGAAAAGTGAAAGTGAAGTCGCTCATTCATATCCGACTCTTCATGACCCCATGGACTGCAGCCCACCAGGCTCCTCCGTCCACAGGATTTTCCAGGCAAGAGTACTGGAGTGGGTTTCCTTCTCCAAACTCATGTCATAAATAATCTCAATTAAAATCAGGCCCCAAATTACTGGTGACCTTTTTGTTTGCTGATTATGAAAGTTCCAGAGTCCCTACCTAGACACAGAAGCTTTCAGAGAAATCAGGCCACGGAAAGGCAAATATTCACAGTGAACTTGGCAAAGCCCTGTTCTGGGAATTCCCACTCTGCATCCAATGTGGGATCCCAGTGGGGATGTGTGGAGCTGGGGAGGCTTTATTTTGTTTTCTGTGTCTCCCAGAAGCAGGATTGTACAGCAGAGAGAGGGGCATGGGGGTGACACCTTAAAAATGAGTCAGCAAGTATAATCTGGAAAAGGCTGTGGTAGGGGCTTCCCTGAAACTAGAGAGTAGCCCCCACTCATTGCAACTAGGGAAAGCCTGAGGCAGCAACAAAGACCTAAAATAAATAAATAAATAAATCTTTTTTTTTTTTTTTTTTACAAAGTTTATGGTAAAAAAATGCCTTAGACGATAGTTACAGTCTCTTAGCTCATCTCTGAGATTCTAGATTGGTTAGAGGGAAGAATGATTATTCAACCTGGACAAGGGGAATAATGGAGCTGAGATAGGGAGATTCACTGAGGGGGTGGGCTCATGGGGGCTTCAGGAAGTAGCTGGACTCACCTTCTGGGCTCCTTGAATGCACCATGTGCCGTAAGCATTTTGTCCTAAACTTTGAGTCTTCCCACAATCTGTGGACAAGGGCAGGATTCAGGGTAAGAAGGTGGCATGGCAGGACTACGCTCTGTGGAAAGGATACCCACTTAATCTGCCTTGGCTGCTCAGAAGTTCTCTTTATATTCAGAAACAGAACTACAAGTTGCCGAGGGCTCTTAGGATGATATGCTGCAGTCCTGAGGGGTTATAACTTCACTGCAGGCTGCTTTTAGTTAATGGAGATCAGTTTCAGGGGTTCCTATGTCACCTGGTGGCAGGTGGCCCCTCAAAGGGAAAGTGAGAATGCTCCCGGTATGTTTTGGAAGGCAAAGGGAACACTTTTCAATAAAAATAAATGAATGTGCTGATTTTGACCTTTTTAAACTCTGTGACAACATCTAGATGGAGACAAAAAAAATCTCGTTTCATCTAGGAGCTCTTATATTAATTTATAAAGTAAAATACCAAGATTAATTCTCATTCAAATCTGCACCCACCTAAGGTTCTTGAAAATGAAATTCCATTAACAATTCCTTTCATTTTTACTTTCAAGAATTTTTTAGTATGCAGGGACTCCGGCTTCAGTGATTCTGTACTTGAGCACAACAGGGATTCTATAAGCATTCGGAAAACTGTTTTTTTTTTTCCTTTCCATTACAGGACACAATGCAGTATTTTAGAAAGTTTGTTATTTAGAGCCTCTTAACATTATGCGAACAGGTATCTGAGATACTATTCACATTTGTAAGTGAATTTTAGGTCTGATGACAGTGAGTGATTTAAAATTCCTGCTCAGAGTAACTGGATCATTTATCCCTTTTTTGTGGGTGATAGATACACCCACCCAACCCAGTATTTATTAGCAAGAGTGAAGAGAGTTTCTGTAGCTACGACCACCTGACAGTAAGGGTTGGGAAAAGGAATTACATACTGCTCACATACTAGTTTTCTGATAAATCCTCCCTTCCCAAGGCCTCTTTGGGAGGAGAGGAAGTAAAAGGCATATCTAGAACCTCGAGCCACAAATGACTGTCACTTTAGACTCAGGCACAGGCAAGGCAGAAATCGGTCTCTAGTCTGGTGCTAAAACCTAAAATGAGGGTGAAAGGGAAACTGACAAAAGAATGAACAATAGATAGAACTGAACCCTTTTCCCTGTAACTAAGAACAGTGAGTTTTACTTGGTCTGCAGATAGGTTCAGGCAGGGCTGCCAAGCACAGCTGGGCAATTTGTGCACTGCACAAGGGCTCCACATTCACATTGCAGATATGGTCGATTTTCTGACAGAGGGAAGTCGAGTGTCCTATGGAAGGGCACCTCTTTCTGATTTGCATGAAGACTCTACCTAGAACATCATGAATTAGGAAGAGAAGGCATACATGTATTTTTATAGCCATGTCTGCTAAGACAGAGAAGACTGGTTTCTAAATCCACCCTCTTTCCTTTGTGATTTCATTAATGAAGGGCGTGTTGATTCATAGAGCATGTCAGCAGCAACCTTGATTATTTAGTTCTGTCATTATGCTTAAAGTCTAGAACATTCACCTGACATATTGTGAACATTCAATGAATGTTTGTTCCATGAATGAACCAATAGGTCATTCTGTATATGAAGCCATGATAACTTGACATCTGCCCTTGGCTGTTTTCCCATTGCCTTGAGAATATTAATCATTAATCATGAATTTTTCCGGAGGAAAGGTCATGTGAAGAGGTTTCTTGTTGGAAAGGTAAATAATGAATAAAGGTACTGATGAATTTATTTTCAGGGCAGCAGTGGAGAAACAGACTTAGAAAACAGACCTATGGACACAGAGGGAGGGGAAGAGGGAGAGGGTAAGATGTATGGAGAGAGTAGTATGGAAATTTACAATACCATGTGTAAAATAGACAGCCAATGGGACTTTGCAGTATGACTCCGGGAACTTAAACAGGGGCTCTATGACAATCTAGAAGGGTGGGATGGGGAGGGAGATGGGACAGAGGTTCGGGAGGGAGGGGACATGGGTGTATTTATGGCTGATTCTTATTGATGTACGACAGAAAACCACAAAATTCTGTAAAGCAATTATCCTTCAATTAAAAAAAATAAAGTGGCAAAAAATAAAATATGTAAAATGATTTACATTTAAGGTAAAAAAAAAAAGTCTCTGTTCACACGTAATTTACACATTTGTAAAGAACTATTTGGTCAAGAAGATAAAATCTGGAATTTAACTCTACCTAAACACCTCCTTTTATTACTAGTACCCATTTCTCCCAGCCCAGGTCAGGGGTTCTCACACATTTTGGTCTTTGGGTCCTTTTATTTACAGTCTTAAAAATTATTGGGGACCCGTCATGTACAGATGTGAGAGTTGGGCCACAAAGAATTGATGCTTTTGAATTGTGGTATTGGAGAAGACTCGAGAGTCCCTTGGATTGCAAGGAGATCAAACCATTAATCCTAAAAGAAATCACTCTAAATATTCATTGGAAGGATGGATAATGAAGCTGAAGCTCCTATACATTGGTCACCTGATGTGAAGATCTGATTTATTGGAAAAGATCCTGATGCTGGGAAAGATTGAAGGCAAAAGGAGAAGTGGGAGGTAGAGGATGAGATGGTTAGATAGTACCACTGACTCAATGGACATGAATCTGAGCAAACGCCAAGAGGGTGAAGGACGGGGGAGCCTGATGTGCTGAAGTCTATGGGATCTCAAAGAGCTGAATGCAACTTAGCAACTGAATAACAACAAAAAGAGCTGTTGCCTATGTAGGTTATGCTGATCAATATTTATTGTATTAGAAATTAAAGTGGAGAGTTCTGAAAGCTCAAGATGACAAAAGCACACATCTCCTAAGCTGTTAGAAGGACGACATCATCTTTCTGGACAAAAGTCTAATTCATTTCGATTTGCTTCCCAATGTTCACTATAGCACTGTTCACAATAGCCAAGATGTGGAAGCACCTAAATGGCCATCGACAGATGAATGGATAAAGAAGATGTGGTGCATGTATACAATGGAATATTACTCAGCCATACAAAAGAATGAAACAATGTCAACTGCAGAAACACGGATAGACCTAGAGATTATCACGCTAAATAAAAATAAGTCAGGCAGAGAAAGACAAATATCATGTGATATCCCTTAAGTGTGACACACGTGAACTTATCTATGAAACAGAAACAGACCCACACACATAGTGTGAGTAAGGGGCAGTAAGAGTAAGGGGAGTTGGGGAAGGAAGGACTGGGAATTTGGAATTAGCAAATGCAAACTATTACATATGGAATGGATAAACAAGGTCCTGCTGTATAGCACAGGGTACTGGATTAAATCCTGAGATAAACCATAATAGAAAAGGATATTAAAAAAAGCATATATATGTGTATAACTGAGTCTCTCTTCTATACAGCAGAAATGAACACAATGCTGCAAATCAACTATATGTCAATAAAAACTCAGCAATAAAAAACTCAAAGATGAGAAAGGAGGATATCATTCTATACCTCTGCACAAAGACAGAAAGAGAGTGGATAAAGCAAATCACATCATCACAACTTGGAAAGCCAGTCTTTCCAAAGAGCCCCCAGTAATCTTTGCCTCCAGGTAGTCAGACCCTTGTGTATTCCTCTCCCACACTGAGTCAGTGATGGTTGATGTAATCAATAGAATACAGAGAATCAATGGTGTGTGTCTGCTGAGTCTTTTATAAAAGGCTTTGCAGTTTCCACCTTGGTCTCTGAGGAAAGCCAGCCGTCTCCTGTTGAGACCTAATTCATCAGTCGTGGGAATGAGGCACTTTGGAGGTGGGTCCTCCAACCCCACTCAAGCCTTCAGATGATGCAGCTCCAGCCGATACTTGGACAGCAAACTCATGAAAGACCTTGAGATGGAGAGTTGGTCCAGCAGAGATGGTCCTGAACTCCTGGCCCCTTCTTATTTTAAGCCATTGTATCTTGGGATAATTTGTTATGTATCAATTCGTGCTAAGTCACTTCAGTCGTGTCTGACTTTTTGCAACCTTATGGACTATAGCCTGCCAGACTCCTCTGTCCACAGGAATCTCTAGGGAAGAATATTGGCGTGGTTGCCATTTCCTTCTCCATGTTATACATCAATAGATAGCTATTATAATATAGTCGGACTGACTGAGCAACTGAACTGAACTGATAGTATTATTATGAAAATAGTTTTCATCTCAGACTCCATGAAGGGGTCTCAGGGGCCACCCCACTCAAGGATTTCCATTCCACACTCTGCCAACTGATGAACAAGGGCATGCAGAACTTAAGGAGAAGTATTTCACAAAGATCCAAGGAGAAGCATTTGATGGATAAAAGGAATGAAATGCAACAAGACTAAGTGTGGAAGGGATGTCCTTATCAACTAGCTCCTCAATGCTGCGCACACACCTGAAGTGTAGAGAAAGGAGCTTGTCACGCTCTGGAGTGCTCCTCTGACTCTATTACCTGCTCATTTTCATAGTTTTGGAGAGAATAAACAACAAAAGAAACCCTCTTGTTCTTCCACTCATACAGTAATTAAGGGCATGGTCCCACCAGATGTATCAGGGCAGGAATGTGCATAAAATTAATGAACTTGGAGTATGTACTCGAAGCAAAAAAAGAACATTAATAGACTGTATGGATTAACAAATAACAGGAATTTGCACTTCGGTAGTAAATAAGCCATTTTACTATGAATGCGGTGGAGCTAATTAATGAAATTTCTGTTACAATCGCTACTCCTTAATAATAATGGCTGGCATTTATATAGCATTTAATACGTGCCAGGTACTCTTCTGGGTTTTCCCCAGTACCTCAGCTGGTAAAGAAGCCATCTGCTGATGCAGGGGATGCAAGAGATACAGGTTCAATCCCTGGGTCAGAAAGATCCCCTGGAGAAGGAAATGGAAACCTGCTCCAGTACTCTTGCTTGTGAAATCCCACGGACAGAGAAGCCTGGCGGGCCACAGTCCATGGGTTTGCCCACAAAGAGTCAGACATGACTGAGCATGGATGAAGACAAAGAGAAGAAAGCACTCTTCTGAGGATTTCCTATGTATCATCTGATGTAATCCTCATGACAACCCTGTGAGGTAGGGACTGTCATTATCTCCATTTCACGGGTGAGGAAACACACAGATAGAGGGTAAGGTGACTTGCCCATGATCACACAGCTTGAAAAGTAGTGGAGCTGGGATTGGAGGCCAGGCATTTGCCACAGTCTAGGAGGTTAGCCTTATCCTCTATTCTGTCTTCATAACGCTAGGCAAGAGGTGAGCCAGGCAGAATGCAGGCTGAGAGGATCAAAGCTCTATGAAAGGCTGTGAAAGTTGATGTGTAGCCCAGGTTGGGGCTCACCCTTTTCCTGAGTGCTCATTCCATGGAGAGTCATGACTCACAAACCAAGGCAGCAGTAAGCTCAGCCCTGCCTGCGGTGTCTGTGAAGCACTGTAATTGGTATCTCTTGGGCTTTGTCTGCTAAGCCCCCTGATCCATCCTTCCCCCATTCCCCTCCAATTATTTGTAGTTCTTTTTGGACCCGGCCTTATTCTGAGGCACACACATTGTGCTCGGTCAGTCATAATCAGTGTGACCTGAGATAAGATCTGAGACTTCCATTGGAACTCTTGGGGGAAAGGCAGCCTTTCTCCTAGGGATGCTAAATTACTTGAATGGAAGTCTGCAGTAACCTTTGGGAAATCCTGCCTGAAAAGGAAAGTCTGCAGACAGAAAAGCAGAACTTGGAAAAAAAGACAAATGATAGGAAATGTTGCTTGAGCGCCTGGATCCAACTGTGCCTGAAGCCCTTGGACAATGGAGTTAACTCTCCTTTTAGGTTAAGCCAGTGGAGCTTCTTTCTTGACATCTGCTCCAAAACTGTGCTGATAAAGCACAAGGAATTCAAAGATCGTTCATCATGCCTTTTCAAGTTTAACAGATCAGATCATATACAATACGGAAAAAAATGTAGCCCCATTACTGAACAGTCCCATAGGAGCTACACTGAGCGCTGAACAGAGGAAGAATGATGGAAAGGTCTGGACTCACAGCAGGACAGAATCTGGACCTACCTTTCCCATCCAGTCATCTTCATCACCATCCCCTGTATCACTGCTCCATCTGATAAAGGGCCCACTGGCCACATGTGGCTATTTACATTACAATGAATTACACTTAGGTCAAGTTAAAAATTCAATTCCTCTGTGACTCTAGCCAATTGGAAGTGCTCGAGGACTCCATGTAGCTGGTGGTACAGATATGGAACAAAGTTTCACAGGACAATACTGCTTTATAAGCTTCTAAATATGTCTCTTTCCTCCCCAGATTGTAACTGAAATTAATAATGAGTAGCATATGCAGAAGGTATATATATTTTTGAGTGGTGCTCAGTTGCTTCAGTCATGTCTGACTCTTTGTGACCCTGTGGATTATAGCCCACCAGGCTCCTCTGTCCATAATCTCCAGGAAAGAATACTGGAGTGGGTTGCCATGCCCTCCTCCAGGGGGTCTTCCTGACCCAGGGATCAAACCTGCATCTTTTGTGTGTCCTGAATTGCAGGTGGATTCTTTACCCACTGAGCCACTTGGGAAGCCCTTTATTCAGAACTCATTAATTCAATGGAGGTATTTACTGAATATCTCTAGGTGCTGAGAAATGTTCTAGAAATGGAGGACACAGCCATGAACAAGTCCAAGGACTTACCCACATGGAGATGACCGGCCAGAGGGGAGATGGGCCGCTGACAGTCAATAAGTACACACAGAACATCGTGGTGGGGAGAGATGGGTGTTGCAAAGGGAAAACCAAGCATCAGAAGCCCTGATCCAGGGCAGTGGTCCTTGGAGCAGCAGCATCAGTGTCACCAGGAAATGGTCAGAAATGCAAATTCTTGGGATCTACCCACAACCTCCAGACTCTGCAGTGGGGCTGGCCATCCATGTTTTAATAAGGCCCCCAGGTGATGTCTACCATTCTCAGGTTTGAGAACCATGGAAATAGCACAATCCACACTCCTTTCTCAGTTTGCATTTATTTTATTTTTGGCTATGTAAACATATGCGATCTCAGTTTACCAACCAGAAATCAAACGCACACCTGGCTGCAGTAGAAAGTGGAGTCTTAACCACTGGACCGCCAGGGAAGTCCCCACAACTTGATTTTAAAGTCTTCAAATTTATGAACTAAAGCTGAACAAAAGACTCTGAGCAGCCATTGAACTTTCTCCCCATTTGAAAAAAATCAGTGGACGACACTATAAAGCGGGTCTAAATACGTAGTCTATTTGTAAAGGGGATTGAAACGGCTCCGGAGAATTCATTACTTCCATTAGAGACACATCTTCTCTGCTTTCCCTCCAAAATATTCCCTTTTCCCTCTTGTGTGACAATTACTGCAAATGAATTGTAAATTCATTCCTAGATGAGTGCTCTAACCTGTTGCAAGGGCTGACATAATTATGAGGCTGTAGAAGAAGGGCTGACAGTTATTGAATGCTCGCCTTGGCATCAGTAACCTGCACTCAGCAAACAATGAGAATCATACATCTTTCTTTTGGCTGGAGAAATTTAGGCAATAAGCATTTTGGAGTGGTGTCCTTTTGGAAGGGGTAGCGCCAGGTGCTGATGAAAGAGACAGGAGTCCTTAACTTCCAGGAGCTTACACTTAAGTGGGGAAAACAGATGCAGTGGGTCATTCATTCATTCATTCAACAGTTCCTTATCAAGCATCTACTGGGTGCAAGGCATTGCTCTCAATGCTGTTGACAGAGTGGTCTTTGCCCTCCTGGAACTGACATGCCAGCGGGGAAAATCAGACAATGAACAGGTAAATAAATACGCGATTTTCTGTCTTGCTATGGAAGACAATCAAGATACTCAGAAGGGAAAGAGTGATCGGACTGTGAGAAGAGGAAATCACTAAAATAAGTCTGAGAAGATTTAATCAGGGTCCTGTATAATGCGGGGGAAAGATGCAGTACAGAATCTGGAGGGAAGCTCCAGACACAGGAAACAGCAGGTGGAAAGGCCCTGGGGCTGGAATGCAGTGCAAGGGGAGGTGGTCTCTTTGTTTATTCAGTTTTAAAAGTTTATTCTTTTTGATGTAGACCATTTAAAAGTCTTTATTGAATTTGTTATAATACTGCTTCTGTATTATGTTTTGCGTTTTTTTGACCGCAAGGCATGTGGGATCTTGGATCCCAAACCAGAGATTGAATCCATGCCCCTTGCATTGGAAGGTTGAATCCTAACCACTGGATTGCCAAGGAAGTCCTGAGAAAGGTCTGTAGATCAGAGAGAAGCTGTGGGCTAGACATTCAGGGCTGCCTTGGTCCTGGTGAGGTTCACTGTATTTCTTTCTTTCTTTTTGTTAAGTGCAATAGGAGTTATCAGAAGAGTGACTGCCCAGAGGAGAGACATCTAGTCAGGTTCTCAGTGAGAGGAATGAGCTGTCGGAAGTCAGGACAGAGGCAGGGAGATGGCGGCCTGGATGAGGCTGGTGGCTGTAAGGCAGGGGACTCAGCTGCCTCGAGACCAGTTTGAGAGAAACACAGCACAGATGGTTGGGTACCACATCAGAGTGTGCCACATCAGAGGGGTTAGGGGAGCCAGCAGGGAGGGAGTAGAATTCTGTGCCCACAATTCATTATCTCTGTTGTAGCATCTCGTTGGCCACCAGGAGTCTTTAAGATGCAGGCTGCTATCCTGTTCAGTAGTTTCCAGGCCACTCTCACCTTCCTTCCTGTGGAACTGACCAGGACCCAGCACCCTCTGGATGTGGAGCTCTGCCTCCTCGGATGCTGGGTGCTGGGACTGAGCAGACGCATGGTGCTGCAGGGGTGCGTCTGCACCGCAGAACTCGTCGTCTTAGATGAGAGGCAACCAGAGGAAACAAGGAACCCAGGCACGCAGGGGGCTTTCAAAGTGGACATTGCAGGATAATCCCTGGGATGCTCTACACGGGACTGTTCTTTGCTGTTTTCCCAGCTTGACACACAGTCGGTTCACAGCCAATATTTAATGGAAGATGGAATGAAAGGGGGCTTCCCTGATGGCTCAGTGGTAAAGAATCCACCTGCTGATGCAGGAGATGCAGGTTCAATCCCTGGGTTGGAAAGATCCTCTGGAAGAGGAAATAGCAACTCACTCCAATATTCATGCCTGGAAAATTTAATGGACAGAGGAGCCTGGTGGGCTAGAATCCATGGGGTCGCAATGAGTGAGATATGACTGAACGCCCGAGCATGCATGCATGGAATGAATGGACAGTAAGGGACTCTAGGCCAAAACGAAATAGGGACAAAATCCTAGCTGTCACTGAGCCAACATTCCAGATCGAGGTGGGGACTGGGGGAGGCAGGGTTTATGTTATGATGAATACAGAAACAAAACGTAAGAAAGACAGTGTCGGGGATGATTGAAGAGGAATTCCATCAGATATGAAGAGACTAAGACATGGGAACATGATAGTATGAGGTGTCAGGGGGCAGCTCTTGATGTTATGGGGGGAGGGGGACCCTCTCAGGATGAAGTCGGGGCTGAGTCTGCAGGAACCAGGCATGCAGGGATGGAGGAGCCTTTTGGCAGGGGATCGAGGGCTCAGCAAGGGCAAAGATGCTGAGTGGGGATGCACCCAGCAGCATCTAAAACCTTACCTGGGGATTTCCCTGGTGGTCCAGTGGCTAACTCTACGCTCCCAATGCAGGGGGCCCAGGTTCCAGCCCTGCTCGGGGGCCGAGATCCCACAGGCCATAACTAAAAGATCTTGAATGCCTTAATTAAGACCTGGTGCAGCCAAATAAATAAATCTTTAAAAAAAACAAACAATAAAACCATGCCTGGCACACAGTAGGCACTTAATAAGGAGATGGTGGTGCATCCTTCTCCCTGCAGGTGGGGGTGATGGAGAAGTTGGGGTGAAGGTTTAATTCTCTGCGGCAGTAGCTTCTAGCCATCTCTGTGTCATGGGCATCTCTCACTGGCTGGTGAAGCCTAAGAATCCTTCTCAGGATAAAGTCTTTGTAATTTGAAAGGATACCTGCACCCGAATGCTCACTGTAGCACCTTTCACAATAGCCAGGACATGCTGCTGCTGCTAAGTCGCTTCAGTCATGTCCGACTCTGTGGGACCCCATAGACGGCAGTCCACCAGGCTCCCCTGTCCCTGGGATTCTCCAGGCAAAAACACTGGAGTGGGTTGCCATTTCCTTCTCCAATGCATGAAAGTGAAAAGTGAAAGTGAAGTCGCTCAGTCGTGTCCAACCCTCAGCGACCCCTGGACTGCAGCCTACCAGGCTCCTCTATCCATGGGATTTTCCAGGCGAGAGTAGTGGAGTGGGGGTGCCATTGCCTTCTCCAAGCCAGGACATGGAGACAACTTAAATTCCATCGACAGATGAATAGGTAAAGATGTGGTTCAGGTATACAGTTGAATATTACTCAGTCAGGAAAAAGAACAAAATAATATCATTTGCATTTGTCCAAGGTCACACAGTCATTCAGAGGAAGAGCTGGGACTTAGGCCAACATAGTTGGCTCTCAATTCCTAGATTGTTCTCTGCCGAGAGAAAATATTAAGTCAACGATAAACTCAGTGGTAGATGGACGTAGTAAAAATGAGAAGTTGGTGTGCTATGGTCTGGCAGTTAGTTGCACTGAGCTCTGGTTTTCTCTCCAGGGCTCTGCTCTTATGGTACAGGGGCTCTGACTGACATTCAGGGTAAGGAAGAAGACAGTGCTGGCCTGTGAGTCCCTCCAACTAATTTTCCTAGGTCAGCATCACTTTTCTCTCCATCTCTGTCTCTCATCCCCAGTGAAGTTATGTAATCTTTAAAATTAGAGCACAGCTTTTACTTTCTACATGCATAATGTAAGAAAATGAGGCAAAGTATAAACTTGGAAGAGACTAGATTGATTGTTCATTCCCAACCCTTCCTTTTACTGATGGGGAAACCCAAGATCAGATAATGATGATGAAAATATGAATGGCAATCATAATCATATTTTTGGAGCATTTTCTTTGTGGCAGGCAGTGAATAAGGTACCACGTATTGGATAATTAATCAGCAACCTTGAAACCATTGTCAAAACAGCTTCAGATGAGTCATAGATCAGCTTTTGAGACACAAATCTGCACTGGTGACTTGGAGGGAGGGATACTTTAAAATTGAATTCCAAAGTAAATCTCCAGCTGTGACAAGGAAACACTTCTTCTGCTCATATAGTTATTTTTCAACTGAGCAAACATTTTTCAATTGCCAAGAGCATCAAAGCCATCCTTAAAATACTCCGAGGGAATTAGAAATGTAAAATCTTCAAGTAGGAGAAGGAGCGTGGAGATCAAGGTGTTCGGGAAAATAAGAACACATTATTTTTTCATTGTCTTTTTAAAAATAATATTCTCCCATCCCCATCAAAGGAGATGTCTCTCGGTTCTCCGGAGTGAATGCTTGCCTTTGCCTTTCTCCAACACAGGATATTGCTAACACGCTTCCCCACAGATCTCAGAGCACAGTTAAGTCATCCATCACTTGTAGATTGACAAGGGGGACCAAGAGCATTTCTGCAAAGCCACAGGCTAGCAAATGCACATTCCATTCCCCCATTCTCTGAATTTAGCAATGGCAAAGGGTGTAGACAAGTAACCGTGTGATGCCACTGGGTGGAGAAGTCCAACCATGGAGTTCAGATTCCCCAGTGAGATACCTTAATCGCTCCCTCACAGACTGAGGATAATCGCTGGGTATCCTCTGGGAAGGAGAGTCTAGGGCATGTATCCCTAACCCTAACCTTCAGTATCCCTCAGCATCCTGGCTGAAAACAGATAGTCCACCCAATGGAGTAGAACTGGAGAGCGTGTGATGACAGAGCTGTGGGCAGGATCAAAGGAAACATCCAGGGATGGTGGAACACCCAGATGCCCATCCCAGCTGGGAGCCTGGGGTAAGTAGCCCAGTTACTGGTACCCAGAAAGAGGAGAATCAAACAGGACAGAGCTGTATGTGGAAAAGACCATGCTCCTGGTAGATGTGCAGCCAGAGGGAAGGGAGGGATTAGGGAAGACAGCAAGAGGGGAAGGGACAACGTTGCATTAGTGTTCCAGAGCTACCATAACAAAGTACCACAGACTGGGTGGCTTAAAACCACAGAAATTCTCCTAGGATTCTACAGTCCAGAAGTGCAAAATCAGGGTGTCTGTAGGGCCAGCCTCCCTCTGAAGGCACTAGGAGAAAATCTTCCTTGCATCTGTTCTAGACTCTGTAGGCTGCTGGCAGTTTTCGCTTTCCTTGGTTTGTACATGCCTCCCTCTGAGCTCTGTCACCTTCCTCAAATGGCCTTCCTCCCCTTGGTCTCCTCCAGATGTCCAAATCTAGCTCTCCTTGTAAGGACATCAGTCATTGGATTTTGGACCTCACTTTTCAAATAAAGAACAATTTTTTTTTTTTTTTTGCCATACCATGTGGCTTCAATGGAGAAGGCAATGGCACCCCACTCCAGTACTCTTGCCTGGAAAATCCCATGGACAGAGGAGCCTGGTAGGCTATAGTCCATGGGGTCGCCAAAGAGTCGGACTCGACAGGGCGACTTCACTTTCACTTTTCACTTTCATGCATTGGAGAAGGAAATGGCAACCCACTCCAGGGTTCTTGCCTGGAGAATCCCAGGAACGGGGGAGCCTGGTGGGAAGCCGTCTATGGGGTCGCACAGAGTCGGACATGACTGAAGCGACTTAGCAGCAGTTAGCAGTGGCTTCAGTGGATCTTTGTTCCCTGACCAGGGATCAAACCTGGGACTCTGCATTGAAGAGCAATGAGTCCTAACCACTGGACCACCAGGAAATTCCCTTGGATTTCATTTTAGCTAAATCACAGGTGCAAAGATGCTACTTCTAAATAAGATGATATTCATAGACACAGCAGGGGATGGGGGTGAAAGGGGGTTAGGGCATCAACACCTCCCACTGGCTAAAAACCCCACCAGAAGCCAGAGGGCAAGGGAGGCTAGGGCTGTGGTCCATATGGGTCAGCACCCAGGGTCCAGAGGAGGGCAGAGCAGGGCAGAAGAGAGGGGCAGACCCTGCTATCTCTTTCCCCACAATTCTTTCCTGCTGCACTTTCCGCCCTGCAGCTCCAAGCATCTCTCAAACCTTAATGAATCTCCGTGACACCCTGGAGAGGTGAGGATTAAGATCATCACTTTGCAGGCCCGAGAACAAGTAGCAATTTCTCCTTTAAACAGCCCAAGTGATAGCCACTTTATTTTAAATTTGATTTTATGCAGAGAGATATGGGCACAATCCAGGAATTTTGAAAGCTTGATGGAAGAAAAAAACCTCCAAGTTCTCACCGTATTTCAGGGGTCAGGGAATATTTCATTCTAAGTTTGCAAAGGTAGAAAATGATAATCATTTGAAATTCTTAAAAATTCTCAGTAAATCTTGCCACTTCCCAGGAAATTCAATCCAGGATAAAGTCACCTGGGTCCTGGAACAAAGGGCCTCTTCTGACACCTGCCAAAATTAGGGGCTCCTGTTCTTGCTGGCATAAAATTTACCTTCATATGTTTGTAAAATTTACTTATTTATTTGTTTTTTGGCTGCACCATACAGCTTGTGGGATTTTAGTTTCCCGACCAGGGATTGAACCTGGGTCCAGGCAGTGAAAGCGCCAAGCCCTAACCACTGGACCCCTGGGAAACTCCCCTGGCTTTGTATTTTTAAATAAACTGCAGGGAGAAGCTTTGCGATATGAACAGAACTGGGAAATGGTTACACGCCATCCCCTTGTCCGGCCTTATTCGTCCTCATGTATCTTCATATATCGCCATTCATCTTCTCACGACTGGTCTTAGTGCTTAAGAAATAGCTTCTTATTTGCCGTCTGTTGGCCCTCTCACCTACAACCCCCTCGAGTGCCAGTCCTCCGAGTGAAAGACCTGTCTGTTCACTGCTGACTCCTCAGGATGGACGACAATGTACACCCACAGTGTCTGCACATCGTAAGAGCTCAGGGTGAAGTCAAGTGGATTCTGCATCACTTTACCCTGAAAAGAGACCAGCATCTCCACATCTGTGCTGCCAGCTTGCAGAAACTGCCACATGGAGGTCTGCACCTGGCCTCTGCTCATAGGGTCTCAACTAGACACTTGAGTACTTTTTTCTTACATCAAAGAAGAATGGAAGCCCAAGAACTAAAGTTATGGCTCCAGCTCCCAGTCTGTGCTGGCCTCAGACTGCCCTGGACAGCCTTTGGTCCTGGTCTCCGCAGCCAGATCCCTGCCCCTCTCCTGCCCCAGCTGATGTAGCGCTTTGGGCGGGGGGAACTGGAGGGATGGGAGATGCTCAAAGCCCATGGAACTGGACCCAGAAGCTTTCTTGCCCCTGCAGAAAGAGAGGATCACATCACTGAGTAAATGACAGTGGGGTGGACAAAAGAAGGCTTTGCAGGGCCAAGTTCTCGACTTAGGATGCTGCAAGGGGTGGGCAGTG
This sequence comes from Bos indicus x Bos taurus, assembly GCF_003369695.1. NCBI lineage: Eukaryota > Metazoa > Chordata > Mammalia > Artiodactyla > Bovidae > Bos > Bos indicus x Bos taurus. The sequence goes on along the minus strand of NC_040092.1, from coordinate 24,290,540 downwards.
TGATTCAGGGGGCTCCTTCCCAGAAGGATCAGTCTGCTAGAGAGTTGAGGGCCCTCTCCTCTGCTCCTTCCATCTCATTTATTCACAGGGAGTTAGAAGCTGTTGCTAAGTGAGGCAGAAGGTCACTGAGAATCTCATTAATAGACTCATGGCTTTTTTCCTGGGTTTAGGAAGGGGCTTGGGTGGCTCAGAGGTTAAAGCGTCTGCCTCCAATGCAGGAGACCCGGGTTCGATCCCTGGGTCGGGAAGGTCCCCTGGAGAAGCAAATGGTAACCCACTCCAGTATTCTTGCCTGGAGAATCCCATGGATGGAGAAGCCTGGTGGGCTACAGTCCACGGGGTTGCAAAGAGTCGGACATGACTAAGCAACTTCATCTTCACCTGGGAAGGCTTGATTCTAAGAGAACCTCCCCAAAGAGGCCCATTTCCCGTTTGGTAAACATCTATTTTGCCTTTCTGCAGTTTGCTTTTCTTTAAAATGAGCAACAATTGGGGGAATTCATTTATTTCAAAGACCAGCCCATTGCCTCACTGGCTGCTAAAGGTGACCTAAAGACTTGCCTCTTATTCAGTTTTTTTTTTAATGTCTCATCTTCAGTCAAGTTGCAGTTTAATTTGCTACTTTCTTCCAAATAAAAATTTCTATTTCAGCTGCCTATTAATGTACTAAAGTTTATTCTAGAACAAACTTTGAAAACACAGAAAATAAGAGAAAAGAAATTCCTCCAAACTGATGCTTTTATACTCTTCATGCTAATACAGTTCCTAATTGTCCACATCTCTTTGCAGAGTTGAGGTTAAATTGTACATTCGAGGGGAAGAAAAATGATGACATCACATTAGTTCAAATCTAGCCATCAGAACTCTGAAGTCTACTCCACTGTGTGGTCAGCCTCCCTGTGGTCACTTGGATGCAGACAGTTTGAATTCTTTTACAGTTATTTGCAAACGATAGGATTCTGGGTGTGTGAGTCATCATTTCGTTTTACCTTAAAGGTATTACAAAATCACAATAACAACAATAATAATACTTCGCTTCAAAGAGGGGTTTCTTGTGGCCAAAATAATATCTCATATCCTAATAATGACTTTACTTTTCACAGTATCTGGATGTCTTATCTTTTTGAAATAGGATAAAAATTAGGCACTTATAGGCTATAATTTATGTTAACATAGGGCTGCAAATCTTCTCTCTAAAGGGCTAGATAGAAAACATGTTAGGGTTTGTGAGCCAAGAGGCAAAACTGAGTATATTAATAAACTACTTATATAACTGTTTAGAATGTATCTATTTGAAAATGAAAAAGTCGTTCCTAGCTTGCATGATGCACAAAAACAGGCAGAAATTGAATTTAGCCCATGTGCTATAGATTGTTGAGGCCTTTTCTAGGACATGGAAAGTCAAGAGAAGTCTATGGTAGAGAATACTTCCTATGGGTATGTCTGTTGCTATGTCTGACTAGCATCCATTCCTCCTTTCAGTGGAATCAGATTTTCCCATCATGCCCCATGCCTACCAGCTCTTAGTCTGATTCCAAACATGCTCCAGGGGAAGGTGTTCCCTAGGCCAGGCCAATGAGAGCATCACATTTTGTTTGGCTTCCATGATTGGCTTCCCAGGTTGGATACATGATCCAAGCCAGCCAATCAGTTCCAATCAGAGCAGTCCTAAGAATTTGCTTGACTGGTTGGCAATGAGTTTTCACTCTTTTCCTGATGGATATGATACTGTGAATATATCAGCCTGGCACTACCAGGAGTCACCTTAGGGACAGAGTCTCCTGGACACTGACTCTAGCCAAGAAGAGCACAAAGCTGACACAGGACAAGGAGCCACCTTCCATGATGACATCATTTGCACACACACTCACACACACACTCCATACTTCATACTCAACCTGTGCTCCACTGACCAGAAGCACTGGCATAACTTAGGAGCTTTAACAAAATACCCAACCCAGACCTCCTAAATGAGAATTTGCATCTGAAGAGAATCGTCAAGTGACCTATATGCACGTTAACATCTGAGAAACACTTTTCTAGACTTTTAAAGTTACCTGAGCTGGTGAATTCATCATGCTTAAGCCAATTTGAGTTGGCTTTTCTGTCACATGTAACTCAAAGAATTCTAAATGATATATTTCTTAACCCAGTGTCAATAAAGCCTGCTCATTTCAATTTCTAATGCAATTATTCACTCAGTTGTGTCCCATTCTTTGAAACCACATGGACTGTAGCCTGTCAGGCTCCTCTGTCCATGGAATTCTCCAGGCAAGAATACTGGAGTGGATTGCCATTTACTTCTCCAGGGGATCTTCTCAACCCAGGGACAGGTCAAGGGTCTTACACATGGCAGGCAGATTCTTTACTGGCTGAGCCACCAAAGCTGAACAGAAATTAGTTTTTGAACATCCACACCAGACTCCATGTCCGTGAAAGTGAATTCTGGCAAAAACAGTTGGAGCTACACTTTAGAATACTTTCCCCATGCCTTTGAAATGCCATCATCTTTACATCTCCTAGAAGGGGGTCTTAACACTTGTGCACAAGCCTAGGAATGGCTCTTGAGAATAGTTTCAGGGCTTGGCAGACGTGGGTGAGTGATCCTTCTAGCCCCTTACCATTCTCTCTCTCCCTTCCTCATTTCCAGCTGTACAGGGAAGTTGGAAACAGGGATTTGAATGTACTGTATTTGTGCTGTGTTCTATTTGTGTCAATTATATGTTGATTTCTTGTGCAATGAGACAGAGAACAGGGTAGTCATCTAACTTTTCCTCTGCACCTATGTTTCCCAGACCTCTTGAAATCTGATGGGGCCATGGGGACTCCTTCTGCCCAAGGATGTGTGTGAAAGTGTCATTTGTAATCCGTTGGCCATTGCTTAAAAGAGCTTGCATGTGACTCAGACTGTTCCTCTATCTTTGCCTCCAAGAAGGCCATGTTGTTTCTGCCGTTTTAGCTGCAAGATGATGACATATCCATCAGCCTAGATCCCAGAGGGACTGCCTGGAACAGAGCCCATCATCTAAGCCATGTGGTATAAGCAAGACCAACCTAGGTTGCATGAGGAACCTAAGATTTGGGGGTGGTTTACACCAGCAGCAAACCACACTCATCCTAATAATGTAGTGGCTTAAAGCTTCCTTATAAAAGCGGAACAGAAATAAAAAGAACTGCTGTAGAGTTCGAGAAGAAAAAGTAAGTAAATACTATATATCTGGCACAGGGGAATAGCAAATGTCATAAAATAGCAAATGTCATAAAGCCAGTATAAAATTAGCTGAAGTTGAGAAAGGCTGGATTAATGAAAAGTAGCGACTTCCAAGCGGGTAGGAAGATGGAAAACTTTGAATGCAAACATCCCATAAAACAATTGCAGCCAACATCCTGGGGAAGCTAAGAAGGACATCAAGGTGCAATCAGATAGCTGAATGCAGGTGCATCCATGCTCGCAAAAGTCTTACCATGGCCAAGGGCACGATGCCAACCAGGTCCTTCTGGCTGATGAAGATCTCTGACACTGCGATGTCCGTGGTCCCCCTCCGTGGGTATTCCACTTGCCAGGTGATGGGCTGGCTCCCTGAGAGGCTGCTGAAGCTGGCGATTTCAAAGTTCATCTGCACAACCTCATTGAATAAACTGCTGCTTCTGGAAGAGAGCAAAGGAAAAGAGCTTTAAGTTGACTTTGTTTGGTGGCAAAACCTTTCAATCCCTTGGCTTACTCCCTCACAATTATAACTAGAATACAAGGATAAAGCAAATGCTTTTCAGGCATAGCACCGGGGATTTGACACGGCTTCCCTGGTCATTCAGAATCTACCTGCAGTGCAGGAGACCAGAGTTCAAGCCCTGAGTCAGGAAGATCTCCTGGAGAAGGGAATGGCTACTCACTGCAGTATTCTTGCCTGGGAATTTCCATGGTCAGAGGAACCTGGCAGGCTAAAGTCCATGTGGTTGCAAAGAGTTGGACACGACTGAGGGACTAACACTTTCACTTTTTTCTTTCATATGTATTTTTAGCAAGCTTGTCCCAGCAATTCTGCTGCTTCAGAAATAGCCGACAGTACAAAGATCTTAGTTTTCACATGACAAAATGAAGGCCTAAGCAGCATAAATCGCTCATCAACCACACAGCTAGTTAGAGGCAGAAAAAGCTGAATGTAGAGTCTCCCATAGATTTAATTATTTTAGATCCATTACCTGGTTTCCATTGCTGTTGTTTTTGTTTTAGTCACTGTGTCTGACCCTTTTGTGACCCCATGGACTGTAGCCCACCAGGCTAAAGCCTAAACATTCATTATCTGGCCCTTTAGTCAAAAAGTTTACTCTTTCTGTGGGATTTCCCAGGCAACAGTATTGGAATGGGTTGCCATTTCCTTCTCCAGGAGTTCTTCCTGATCCAAAGATCAAATCCATGTTTCCTGCATTGGCAGGAGGATTCTTTACCACTGAGCCACCTACATGAATCTGAGCAAACTCTGGGAGATAGTGGAAGATAGAGGAGCCTGGCATGCTACAGTCCATGCGGTTGCCAAGAGTTGTACACGAGTTAGAGCAAGACTGAGCGAGAATCACGTCTTCCAATTCCCAGCTCTGTGCTCTCAAAAACATTCTGCTCTAATGCAGTTGGGGAGTTGAGTATGAAATTACAAGACACCAGGAGAGTTTCTCCTGGGCAGAGATGAACAAACTGTGGTCTGTTGGCCAAACCGAGCCTGCTGCCTGTTTTTTTGTAAATAGCTTCTTTGGAATTACAGCCCTGCCTACTGGTATTTTGTCTCTGGCTGTTTTTGTGTTATGAGCACACGACTGAGTAATTATGTCAGGTAGTATATATCCTTAGGAGCCTAAAGTATTCATTATCTGGACCTTTACTGGAAAAGTTTGCCAGCCCTTGTTTTAGGAGGTTAGAGAAGGGAAAATGGGAGAGGTTTTCTGGAGCTACTGAAACAAAAGAATCAATATTGGTAGAAACAAGAAAGAAGAGCATACCAGGCATATAGCTAGGTTTGTAGGGTGGGCCAGGGAGATTTTTCTGACTTTGTTGTGACTCCATGGACTATAGCCCACCAGGCTCCTCTGTCCTTGGGATTTCCCAGGCAAGAATACTGAAGTGGGTAGCCACTTCTTTCTCCAGGGGATCTTCCTGACCCTGGGATGGAACCCGGGTTTCCTGCACTGGCAGGTGGATTCTTTACCACTGAGTTACCTGGGAAACCCTGAAGCCAGGCTGAGGGACCCCCAGTGCTGTTTGCCTCTGGGCTGAATATTGGAAGTGGTGGGCCAACAGTTAGCATTTTTCTCAGCTGGCAGCTACTGGGCATGCCTTGTGCTTTCAGGTGAATTGAGGGGGATTTTCCATGGCACATCAAGAAAGAAACGCCAAAGATGGTAACACTGTATCTCAAGCATGTGCTGGGACCACTGTCAAGAGTGATGGAGACCCTTCCCTTTGCTGGGGATGATCATCAGTTAAGGATGCACGTACTCAATCTTCACAGCTTGCCCCAAAGCCAGAAAGTTTGCTCCTCACTCTGTTACCCTTAGCCCTGCTCAGTGGCTGGGATGAGAGGTTACCAGCAAGGTTGTTGTGCCAACCAAAGCACCTGGCGGGACTCCTGAATCTCCCTTCCAGTACTCTGGGCTGGAAGAGGGGCCCTGAGGATAGCAATTTCTGAGATGCTGGCTATCCCTTTGGGAGGGCAAACCAACCCAGTGTCTGGAACCTCAAGTCATGGTCTATACAACATCAAGGGTGATTACTGGGACTTCCCTGGTGGTCCAGTGGCTAAGACTCTGAGCTCGCAGTGCAGGAGGCCTGGCTTAGATTCCTAGTCAGAAAACTACATCCCGCATGCTGCAACTAAGAGTTCGCATGCCACACCTGGAGATCCCACACGCCAAAAGGAAGATTGAAGATCTTGAGTGCCACAACTAAGACTTTGCACAGACAAATAAACAAACTTTTTTTTTTTTTAAAGGGTGAATTATTTGCCTTGGAAAATGAGCGAGACATGTCTGGAACCTGGAGTGTTTCCAAACTCGGAGACCTCTTGGAGTTCTTGGTTCAGCAGGTAAGGCCTGCAGGAATCTAGGTCTGCTCAACTTCTAGACATCCTTCCTGCACACTCTGGCCAGCCTCTCCTTTCACTGGGCTAAAGACATCTCTCATTTCAGGGGTTTTCACCTTGCCTTCTTAGCAAGAACACTCATCCTTGGTATCTCCTTATCTTCAGAAGAGCTGGCCACTGGCTGTGCTTGCTGGGGGACACAGCTATTGGTTATTTGACAGACTATTCAATAAAATTCACTTTTTGAGTACTGCATGTGGCCAAAATCCAGTTGTCCAAAGATCCTATTGTGGCCCCGAAGGAACGCTTACACTGAGAATAATGCTGGGGAGTTGGCCACGTGCCTTTAACTTATCTCTGTCTTTGGGGTGGAAGACCCCTGACCTAAATATGATGTAGAGTGGTGATTTCCCAACTGTGGTCCATGGGACCCTTAGTGTATACCCAGGGGATGTGACGATGCTGGCTATGGGGCCGAAATTGGTCCTTAAGATACTCCTCTCCTCCATATCGCAACCACCACGGCTAAAGCACATTCAGTGATACATGTAAATATTGGGCATCCAAGGAGTAGTTTATTTTTTTAATATTTATTTATTTTAATTTTAATTTTTGACAGCATTGGGTCTTAGTTTCAGCACGTGGGCTCTTTCATAGTGGCTTATAGCTGTCTCTCTAATTGTGGCCCATGGGCTCAGTAGTTGCAGCAAGAGAGCTTGGCTGCCTCATGGCATGTGGGATCTTAATTCCCTAACCAAGGATGGAACCCACGTCCCCTGCGCTAGAAGGTGGACTGTTAACCACTGGACCACCAGGGAAATCCCAAGAAGTATTTTATTGAAGAATGAAAAAAGAAAGGAAGTAGGAAAAGGAAGGAGAGAATAGAATCTGTGACTCTATGGGTTCTATTCTCATAAAGTGTAGAGAGTAGAACCCGTAGAAGATGACCCATGACTCTTTCAGGGGAACATAGCCAGTGTCATGACCCCTATGCTGCCACTGCCAAACAGACTTTTTGAGCATAAGGTCAAAAGGTCACCTGTTACTGGCATCACCTGTTACTGGCTGGGTTACTTGGGGCAACTCTACCCTCTTTCCCCTACTTGGCAAGTGGGAACTCAAATCCTTTCCTTTTCATGGAGTTGATATGAGGATTAAATAAACGAGCAAATATGTCTCAGGCACTTAGAACAGAACTACGAAACATCAGTAAATGTGAGTTCTTCCTGATTTTAGCAGGATTTGACACTATGTTCCTTCTCTGTGACTTTAGATTTGGTCTAAAGCCACCTTTAAAGCATACCTATTTAAGAACTTCCCTGGTGGTCTAGGGATTAAGAATCTGCCTTCCAGTGCAGAGGACACAGGTTCAATCACTGCTCCAGGAATTAAGACCCCACATGCTGTGGGGGTAACTCAGCCCAGGCGCCACAACTAGAGTGGCCTACATGCCACAATTACTGAGTCCAAGAACTCTAGAGCCCATGTGCTGCAAAAAAGACCCAGCACAGCCAAAAAACAAAACAAAAAAACATGCCCCTATAGGGCTGGTCTAGGAGTTCCGTGAGAACAAGTCAGACTGTAGATGTTGATTCTTTGCCATTCATCATGAACTGGAATCTCTTCAGATTTGTATACAGTGCATTTACTCAGTAGCTATTCCTGCCAGACACGATGCCATGGTATGATCCATTTTGCCAGCAGAAGGGACCAAGAAAAGAAGTCTGTCTGCAATTCTGTCTGTGGCTGTGCTTTCCTCCTCTCTGAGCCAACCAAAATCTTTGTTAAGCTTTTGCCTTGGAGGAACCAAGAACCCTTCATGCCAGCCTATATGGGGCTTATGATATCGTTGGAGTAATAAAGAGAGGAATTTAAACATTTAACTGACTCCAGAGAGTGACCAAGAACGATCACTTGCAAAATCAATAGTGTAGATTTACTGTAGTAACTCTTGAAAGAAATTTTCAAAACTGGCTTAAAAAAAGCTCTTACTAAATAACAAATAAATTCCCCCAACAGTCAAAATAAAGTTTGGACTACTGGAAATCCAATTTACCAAAACTCTTAGTTATTGAACTCTGTCTTGTAAGAAAATGAAGTCTTGGTGTATCTTAAGAAGCCAAAAGGACTTTACTTCCCCACTATAGGGTGTAAGGAATTTCAGCTTCAAAGCCATCAGCCAATCTTGGCAGCTTAATGACTGCAGAAAGAAATGAGACTAACAAAATGAAGAAATCAACCTTACTATAGGGAAGCAGCTCCTAGAGAACAGAATAATTTGGCTCAGGCTTTGTTTTATTCATTTTATTTCATGTGTATTTCATGAAGGCAAAGGACACATACATCCCCTCTGGGAAAGGCTTTATTAGATAGTTCCATTGACCCCACCATCCACATGAATGCCCTGATAATCTCTGGGAGCTCTCCATAGTGCTGAAGTATATTAGTTTGGCTGCAAGTTGCAAGTAACAGAAAACACCTTGGGCTGACTGACAAAGAAATGGGAACTTAATTACTAGGAAGTGTGGAGAAAAACACGTGGAGAATAGGTGGGAGAAAAGGAAAGTTACAAGATAATGAGAAACCTGGACAAAACCATCTCTAGATGGGACACCACTGCTGATGCCAAAACAGATTTTCTACTGTCCTTGGTGCTTTGCATCACTAATCCCACATTCAAAGTGCTGAGTGGGGATATCTGATTGGCTGAGCTGAGATAACATGCCCTAATCCAGTATGTCAGGACAGTGAGAAAGGATTTGATTTGTTATTGAGAGAGTCATCTCTTCCATTCCTGTTCCCTGCAATTAGCATACAAGGCAGAAATCAGAATGCATAATGATGAAGGGCAGAGGCAGGGGTAAAGCTGTTGAAGGTTGCCCTGTTTCCCGACACCCTTGGATTAGACTGAGCTCAGACTTAAATTCTTTCCCCTTCTCTCTATCCCAGTCCCCACAGCTTAAAAATTTATAGGCACAGGCAAATGTGGAAGGATAAGGGAAGAGAATACTTTACTGCAAATCATACTGATGCAATGACATTGCTTCAAAGGAGAATTGTAACCCTTAAGGAAGTAACCTGAGCCTTCCCTTTCTATAAAACGAAGGCTCTCAACCTTTGCTGAATGTTATGATCATCTGGGGAGATTAAAAAAAAATAACGATACTCAGGTCTACCCTGGACCAATGGAATCAGAATTTCAAGAGATGTCTTCAGATGGTAGTATTTTTAGAGCTCAGGCAATTTTAATGTGTGGTCAAGGTTGAACATTACTGCTCCACCAAAAAGGGCTCTCTCCCTCTGTGATCACCAAGCATTTTGCTCCTAAATGGTTATGATTAATATTATTTTTTTGCTTCCTAGTGTCTACACAGCAATTGTATCGGACAGGTGTTCCAACAATGGACTCTGAAATAAGACACACTTGGGTGTGAATTCTGACTCTGCTCTTTAGTAGGGGTGTGATATGGGGCATTAATGAGCCCATATGGGAACTAACAAACCCACTAGTTCTCAACTTTGATGACAATCTGTTATTATTTGGCGAAGGGGCTTTAACAGATTCTAAGGTCTGGGTCCCACACCAAGGATCTTCTTTCACTGGCCTGCAGTGGAACCTGGGAACTGGGATTCTTAAGGACTTCCCAGGTGATTCTCAGTCAGTGCATGAATGCTTAGTCATGTCCGACTCTTTGTGACCCTGTGGACTACGCAGTCTGCCAGGCTCCTCTGTCCATGGGATTTTGCAGCAAGAATACTGGAGTGGGTTTCCATTTCCTTCTTCAGGGTATCTTCCAAACCCAAGGATCGAACCCATGTCTGCCTAGTCTCCTGCATTGCAGGTGGATTCTTTACTGCTGAGCCACCAGGGAAGCCCCCAGGTGATTCTAATATGCAGCAAAGTTGAAGAATCCCTAACTTTACTGGTAGGAAAATTGGTTTCTTTATCTGTCTTAAGTCACCCTTATGAGGCTGTTGCAAGGATAAAAGGTAGAACATGTGTAGAGCTGAATACATACAATAGCAACTATCCATCAAATGGTAGCTCTTGTTACAGCAGTATTTCTCCTGTTCAATAACCTCACTGGACTTGTATATCTTTGTCCTCCTAAGGCCATGTGTCCTGGGATTTGCTGAACACAGCAGATGGGCAAAGATAAGACTTCCTCTGAGGTCCCTGGGTCCTGGTCTAAGCATCTTCCCCAGGCAGCCAGTATGGATCCTGCTGTGCCCTTGAATTTGACTAGACTAGATCCTGTCACTTGTTTTTCTTTCTTCAGTATGGTGGGTGAGCATGAGCACATGTTTTTTGGAATCAAAGTTCTGGATATGAGCCTCACACTGACCCTCGAGACATGAGTAATCATGTTACTCTCTAACATGATTACTAAGAGAAATGCGGACTTCCCTGGCAGTCCAGTGGTTAAGATTTCACCTTCCAATGCAAGGGGTGTGGCTTTAATCCCTGGTCTGGGAGCTAAGATCCTATATGCTTCTTGGCCAAAAGTCCCAAACATAAATTCAACAAATCTGCAACAAATTCAATAAAGACGTCAAAAACAATCTGCATCCAAAAAAAAATCTTTAAAAAATTAACAAAAAGAGATGAGTTGGTGAGATGGATCATAGGTAAGCCGGACAAAAGCATGGACCAAGTGGTGCCCTTGCTAGGTGGAGAGAAAGAGCATGGAAGGTTCTAGCTCTTCTAGACACCAACTGTGTGGAAGTCTCCCACAAGGGCTTCAGGGAGCCCTTGGCCACACAATTGAATGTTCAGTTGTGGTCACATACTCCTGCTGGCTACTATTTTCCTTGCTGTGGAACCTGAGGCTTACATGGACCCAAGATTATGAGGAGTATGTAAAATATTATTTCTCAAGCTGCTGAAATTATAGCTTAATTTAGGTTACACTTTTGGAAGTGCAGCTGCTAAGAGAGCCTCAGAGATGCAGGTAGAAGAACCCTGGACTTATACACTGTGCAGTAGGCTCTTCAGTTTTTTCCGAGTCTTTGCAACCCCGTAGACTATAGCCTCCTCAGCTCCTCTGTCCATGGGATTCTCCAGGAAAGAATACTGGAGTGGGCTGCCATGCCCTCCTCCTGGGGATATTCCTGACCCAGGGATCGAACTCGCTTCTCTTGAGTCTCTTGATTGGCAGGTGGGCTCTCTACTCCTAGTACCACCTGGGAGGCCCTTAGGAAGTATAGGTGCTCAGAGGGCCTCAGAGATGCAGGTGGAATAACCCTGGACCTACACCCTGCCCAGCAGACTCTGGGCTCTTTAGCACCTGGTTGGCTTGCTGGTGCTGCCATGGTGGTCCTTATTCTACAGGGAAAACACTGAGTCCATCCCTTGAGTCCAATTAGGCCATGAAGATACCCAGATGCAAGATCATGTGGAGAGACCGAGGTCCAGTTATCCCGCCCCAAACTATTGTATCAGATAAATACAGTTCCATAAAAGTGCCTAGGAAAAACCAACAGAGAAATTCCCATCTACTGTGAAATAATAGATGTTTCAAGATGGTAGATTTGGGACTGTTTGTTACACAGCAGTGGATAACACGTGATGGCACTGACTGATACAAGTCTTTCACTTGATTCCCAAGGGACCCTAGCATCTCCCGTGTATGTTTCCAGCAGGGTACAGCAGAAGTCAAATAGGATTATCTAGAGATGTCAGCAGCAGGGAGGGCCTGAGAAGGAGCCTACCCCACTTCCCAGCCTCCTAAAGTCTGAGAAGTACAGGAAAGCAATGGAATTTTCATGTGGTTCCAGGCAAGGTTACTGAAGTTAGTATCTTGCAGGAAAACCTGTCATGGAAAACACCCTCAGAGACTAGGCAGAAACATGGAAACCTCATGAACATCAGCACTGAACCATGACTACATCCCAGCACCAGACAGCATTACTGCAGATGAAACATATCAGCCAGATTATCTGAAGACCTAAGGTTCCCTCACAGTTCAAAGCCTAATCCTTCCCACTTGGGTCAATTTTGAAGAAAATGGGACAGAATTTGAAAGACTATCAGTTGAATTTAAACCTGAAATGCCTTCAGTTCAGTTCAGTTGCTTAGTCGTGCCCGACTCTTTGCAACCCCATGAATTGCAGCACGCCAGGCCTCCCTGTCCATCACCAACTCCCGGAGTTCACCCAGACTCACGTCCATCGAGTCAGTGATGCCATCCAGCCATCTCATCCTCTGTCGGTCCCTTCTCCTCCTGCCCCCAATCCCTCCCAGCATCAGAGTCTTTTCCAATGAGTCAACTCTTCGCATCAGGTGGCCAAAGTACTGGAGTTTCAGCTTTAGCATCATTCCTTCCAAAGAAATCCCAGGGCTGATCTCCTTCAGAATGGACTGGTTGGATCTCCTTGCAGTCCAAGTGACCCTCAAGAGTCTTCTCCAACACCACAGTTCAAAAGCATCAATTCTTCGGCGCTCAGCCTTCTTCACAGTCCAACTCTCACATCTATACATGACCACTGGAAAAACCATAGCCTTGACTAGATGGACCTTTGTTAGCAAAGTAATGTCTCTGCTTTTGAATATGCTATCTAGGTTGGTCATAACTTTCCTTCCAAGGAGTAAGCGTCTTTTAATTTCATGGCTGCAGTCACCATCTGCAGTGATTTTGAAGCCCCCCCAAAATAAAGTCTGACACTGCTTCCACTGTTTCCCCATCTATTTCCCATGAAGTGATGGGACCAGATGCCATGATCTTCATTTTCTGAATGTTGAGCTTTAAGCCAACTTTTTCACTCTCCTCTTTCACTTTCATCAAGAGGCTTTTGAGTTCCTCTTCACTTTCTGTTGTAAGGTTCATGGCATCTGCATATCTGAGGTTATTGATATTTCTCCCGGCAATCTTGATTCCAGCTTGTGCTTCTTCCAGTCCAGCATTTCTCTTGATGTACTCTGCATAGAAGTTAAATAAACAGGGTGACAATATACAGCCTTGATGTACTCCTTTTCCTATTTGGAACCAGTCTGTTGTTCCATGTCCAGTTCTAACTGTTGCTTCCTGACCTGCATACAGATTTCTCAAGAGGCAGGTCAGGTGGTCTGGTAGTCCCATCTCTTTCAGAATTTTCCACAGTTTATTGTGATCCACACACTCAAAGGCTTTGGCATAGTCAATAAAGCAGAAATAGATGTTTTTCTGGAACTCTCTTGCTTTTTCCATGATCCAGCGGATGTTGGCAATTTGATCTCTGGTTCCTCTGCCTTTTCTAAAACCAGCTTGAACATCTGTAAGTTCACAGTTTACATATTGCTGAAGCCTGGCTTGGAGAATTTTGAGCATTACTTTACTAGCGTGTGAGATGAGTGCAATTGTGCGGTAGTTTGAGCATTCTTTGGCATTGCCTTTCTTTGGGATGGGAATGAAAACTGACCTTTTCCAGTCCTGTGGCCACTGCTGAGTTTTCCAAATTTGCTGGCATATTGAGTGCAGCACTTCCACAGCATCATCTTTCAGGATTTGAAATAGCTCAACTGGAATTCCATCACCTCCTAGCTTTGTTTATAGTGATGCTTTCTAAGGCCCACTTGACTTCACATTCCAGAATATCTGGTTCTAGGTCAGTGATCACATCATCATGATTATCTGGGTCGTGAAGATCTTTTTTGTATAGTTCTTCTGTGTATCCTTGCCACCTCTTCTTAATATCTTCTGCTTCTGTTAGGTCCATACCATTTCTGTCCTTTATCGAGCCCATCTTTGCATGAAATGTTCCCTTGGTATCTCTAATTTTCTTGAAGAGATCTCTAGTCTTTCCCATTCTGTTGTTTTCCTCTATTTCTTTGCACTGATCACCAAGGAAGGCTTTCTTATCTCTTCTTGCTATTCTTTGGAACTCTGCATTCAGATGTTTATATCTTTCCTTTTCTCCTTTGCTTTTCGCTTCTCTTCTTTTCACAGCTATTTGTAAGGCCTCCCCAGACAGCCATTTTGCTTTTTTGCATTTCTTTTCCATGGGGATGGTCTTAGTAGACTTGAAATGACCAGATTAAGTTTTCTGCCTCCAGGCAGAATGGGAGCTTAAGGCAGACCTTGGATACAATGACAGGGAAATAAAGTTTGTATATATGCACACATACATATATACAGTTTGCACAATGGATTTGTAGGTTGGAAACACACCCACTGCATTTGTTAGTGGAAGTTAAATATTGTGGAGCAAGTGCTTTTTAAATTTATGTTGGCTCTGCTGGGTCTTTGTTGCTGCATGCAGTCTTTCTCTAGTTTGGCAAGTGGGGGCTACTCTTCACTTCATTGTGGAGCACAGACTGTAAGGTGATGGCTCAGTAATTGTGGCATGTGGACTCAGATGCCCTGTAGCATGTCAGATCTGCCCAGACTAGAGATTCAAACCTATGTCCCCTGTATTGGCAGGTGGATTCCTAACCACTGGACCACCAGGGGAGTCCCAGAGTAAGTGTTTTTTGAAGGACCATTCTAGCCTGGCCCTAGGATCAGCAATGCTTTTATCTCCCATCTCCTGATAATACAGTGCCCCTCTCTCTTCATTATTGCACCAATTTCTTTCTCCACCATTTTTCTCTCTAGTTTATTCTACTCAAAGCCACCAAGCTCCCCTCTACCTCAGTGCCTTTGCACCTGCTTCTCCCCATATATCACTGAGGTTCACTCATCACTGTCTTCACCCTGTTATCCACGGCTCAGCCATCCACTTTATCTACATCATCACACAATGCTTTCTACATTTATATGCATTGGGTCCCTCACCATCTGCCCCTCTACCCTTTCTCCACTGTGAACTCCATGACAGCAAGGACACTGCATTGTTTACTATGATATCCTTGTGATACATCATGGTGCTGACCCTCAGGAGAAGCTCAATAAATATTTGTTGAATGAATAATGAATGAGTGATGCTCCCCAAGCCAGGTTCCCTGATATTCACACTCTTCTTTCCTTCCACTAGTCAGGTTAAAATTCATTTTGACACAAGAAGGGAGAAGGAGTCCCCACTTAGTTGAAGAGGAGGGGAGATGCAGCCTTTGACGCTATCAGCCTTCCCAGAAGGGCTGAACTCCTTCCAAGAGAGAAGCAAAAAGCAGAGCCCATTGGAGCCCTTCCAGGAAAGACACGCTCCAAGGTCCACTACTAAAACTTTGCCTTTTCCAAATACCACAGAAGACAGAAATTGGATCCGCTCCAAAGCTTGCTATTGAATTTTATGCCTGCTGAGCACCACTAAATACATAATGAAGAGGCTGAATTAACTATGCAAAAGTATAATTTACAGTTAATGTCTGTAATTGATGAGCTGAGGGTCTCTGTGGCAGCATGAACAGCCAAGACTAAAAGGACTAGAGGGGATAAAGGAAAGTTTTATTTTTCAATAGAAAATAGGAGCATGCTCCACTCACCACCCAACCTGTCTGTCCATTCATCCATCCGTCAAGCACTTAGCAAGCTCCCCTCTTATGCCAGGCATGTGCTTTGGTACTTGAGATACACAAGTGAATGTGATGTGGTCCACAGTGGCTCAGAGACCTCTGCGAGTGTTCCTACAACCTCTGATCAATTCCTCATTTATTTGCTAAAGACACAGGGAGGAGACTGACCAGATGTGACATGTCTTGGAGCAGCTTTGTTCTGGTCCCCGTTCCCCTCTGTAGCATCCCGCTGCCCTGGTGTCTTCTAAGCAAGTGTGGTTCTAGCTGAGTTGAGAAGGTAGTCTGATTCTCACTCTACCGCTTCTCTCTGGTTTTGGGGTCCATATCATCCTCATTCTGAAAGAATGTATACTCACAATCTCTGCTCTTCTATATAATGTCTTCAACCCCAGCTGCATGTCAGAATAACTTGGTGAGCTTTTCCAAAACACCAGTGCTTTTCAAAAACACCTTCCTCACTTCTCTTCAGATGGTCTCTGGTGCGCCTGGATATCATTTTTTCCCTAATAAAGCTTCCAAGGTTATGCCCATGTGAAACCAGAGTTAAGTAGAATTATTCTGCCAGGGATTGAGGGAGAATTGAATAAATATAGTCAAAAACCTTCCAGTTATAAGATAATTAAACACTAGGATGTAAGGTATAGCATGATAAATTAACACTACTGAATGTTATAAATGAAAGTTAAGAGAGTAAACACTAACAGTTCTCATCAAAAGGAAATATATATATGTATATATATATATATATATATATATATATGTTCTATTTCTTTAATGTTGTATCTATATGAGATGACAGATGTTCAGTAAAACTATTCTGGGCATTGTTTCATGATGTATGCATGTCAAATTATCATGTTGTATACCCTGAACCTTTACACTGCTGTGGAGAAGGGCATGGAAACCCACTCCAGTATTCTTGCCTGGAGAATCCCATGCACAGGGGGGGTTGGCAGGCTACAGTCCACAGGGTCACACAGAGTCGGACTGAAGCCACTTAGCATGCACATGTCAATTACATCCTAATAAAACTGGTAAAAAAAAGAGAAATTCTTCTCATATTTTAAGGGAATAGTTTCAAATACAGAGACCTTACTCTTCAAGCACCAAGACCACAATCCCATCCAAAACACATATGCAGAGCCAGGTTCTAGCATCCTGGCCCCTCATCTCTGCCCCGGGTTCCCCAGTGCTGCAGGAAGCTCCACCCATTAGACTCTAGAAAGCATCACTCTTCTGGATGCTCTTTGCATTGGGGTCAGCAGTCAGAAAACCGAGCCTGTGTCACGAGTTCTGTAAAGGGGGTTTAATTCTAGTTGTCAAGGTTTTGGAGGGTCAGAGAGGTCAAATGGGAGATGGCAAGGCAGTCAGAGACTATCAATGAGAAAAGATGCTCCTCCTTCCAGGGTTAATGACCAAAGGGAGAAACTGGTGACCCCAGGAGCTAGGTCCCTGGGGGAGAGCTGCAGCCAAGTCAAGAAATGCCTAGCAGGAGAAGAGCCAAGGAGACAAAGGACCCACTGCCTGAGACACCAAAGGGAGCAGGGAGGACAGCAAAATATTCTGACTTCTTTCTTCTATCCTATTTTGATCTCTCACTGGTGCCTCCCACTGGCTAAACATCACCATAATTCAGTTAGTGAGGGATCCTGGCAAATAGTTTGGAGGATCACAGAGCAAGGGAAGGGCAGGGAAGGGATCTGAGACCAAATAGGCAAACAGCCAGCACACACTCCTAGCACAGCTCCCACACAAGCAACAGCAGCTCAGCAGAAGGTACCCTCACATCCACTGCAGAATCTGCAGATTGTTTGGCTTGACTGAGAACACATTGTCAGTGATCATCCAACAGATGTTTAATGAGCACCTATTATAAGACCTGGCAATGCCCCTGTGTGGTGATGCTGAGTGAGAAACCCAAGGTTCTTCTCTTGAGACTGGCTTTACTGTAGGATCAGAGATGGGCGATGACAGCAAGATGTGTTGAGGACTAGGATCTAAGGACAATCAAGTGCAATTCCTGACACTGGCATAACTCAACCAAGAGGATCAGAGAGGGCTTCCCTAAAACGGGGACATTTGAGCTCAGACCTGAACTCTGAGTGGGCGTTAAGTCAGAGGAAATGAGGCAAGGGAATTTAGGAAGAGGGGACATTGTGGGTGGAGCTCTTTTGAGGATCAAAAGAAGACTGGTTGGAGTGCAATGAAGCTGGTTATAGACATATCCTAACATCTGGGCAGCAAGCCATAATTCAGCTGGTGAGGGATCCTGGCAAATAGTTTGGAGGATGGGCAGGGAAGAGATCAAACAGGCAAAGAGCTGACATACACTCCTAACATGTGCGTGAATGCTAAGTCACTTCAGTCCTGTCTGACTCTGTGCGACTCTATGTACCGTAGCCCACCAGCCTCCTCTGTCCATGGGATTCTCCAGGCAAAAATGCAGAAGTGGGTTGCCATTCCCTCCTCCAGGGGATCTTCTTGATCCAGGGATTGAACCCACATCTCCTGCGGCTCCTGCGTTACCTCCGAGCCACAGGGGAAGCCCACTTCCAACACGAGTCCCACACAAACAGTAGCAGTTCAGCAGAAAGTAGTGGCTCGGGAGGGGCAGGGAGAAGAAGAAGAGATAATCTAAGAGAAGAGTCATGGTGGCTTGGATTGGGAGGCACCATGGAAGGGGGAGATGGAAGTTACGGAGAGAGGAAATCATTAGTTCTTTCGATGGAGTGGATGGGGGAGATTAGAGAGAGAAGGGGCAACACGACTCAGCATAAGTAGCTTCTCTTTGCCATCTTCTTCAGCCACTTAGAACATAGATTAAAAGGAGGAAGGTGATGCTTGATACTGAGAGTTGTAGTTCTTTAAACAGGTTTTATTATTTATTTACTACACTGTCATCCTTGGATCATTGATTTTCTCCACTGTGCTAAGTGGGACCATAACCCTCCTAACCTTCAATCCACCAAACAAAACAATGACTGATTTCTCTTTCCCACATTCTCTCCCCCTACTCACTCCTTTGACCAATCCTGTTGACTCTGCCTTCAAATCCCTCTCTCCTTTTTTGCCATTTTATTTATTTCACCAAATCATTTTTAAAATTTTATATTGGAGTATAGCTGATTTACAATGTCATGTTAGTTTCAGGAGTATAGCAAAGTCATTTAGTTATGCATATACATATGTGCTGTGCTGTGCTTAGTCTCTCAGTTGTGTCTGACTCTTTGTGACCCCATGGACTGTAGCCCACCAGGATCCTCTGTCCATGAGGATTCTCCAGGCAAGAATACTGGTGTGGGTTGCCATGCCCTCCTCCAGGGGATCTTCTCCACCCAGGGAGCTAACCCAAGTCTCCCGCATTGCAGGCAGATTCTTTACCATCTGCTGCTACTGCTGCTGCTAAGTCACTTCAGTCGTGGCAGCCCACCAGACGGCAGCCCACCAGGCTCTGCCGTCCCTGGGATTCTCCAGGCAAGCTACCAGCAAAGCCCAGTCCTTTTTCAGATTCTTTCCCATAGAGGTTATTACAAAGTATCAAATAGAGTTTCCTGTGCTATACAGAAGGTTATATTGGAGAAGGCAAGGGCAACCCACTCCAGTACTCTTGCCTGGAAAATCCCATGGACGGAGGAGCCTGGTAGGCCTCAGTCCATGGGGTTGCTAGGAGTCGGACATGACCGAGAGTCTTCACTTTCACTTTTCACTTTCATGCATTGGAGAAGGAAATGGCAACCCACTCCAGTGTTCTTGCCTGGAGAATCCCAGGGACAGGGGAGCCTGGTGGGCTGCCATCTCTGGGGTCCCACAGAGTCGGACACAACTGAAGCGACTCAGCAGCAGCAGCAGTGT
Source organism: Bos indicus x Bos taurus (assembly GCF_003369695.1). Classification (NCBI taxonomy): domain Eukaryota; kingdom Metazoa; phylum Chordata; class Mammalia; order Artiodactyla; family Bovidae; genus Bos; species Bos indicus x Bos taurus. Next base: position 24,271,187 of record NC_040092.1, on the reverse strand, counting down.
ATATATGGTAATCCCAGCTTCCTAACTTCTCTCTCCCTTCACCCTTTTCCCTTTGGTAACTGTAAGTTTGTTTTCTATGTCTGTGAGTCTGTTTCTGTTTTGTGCCACTTGGATGGACCTAGAGATGATCATACTAAGTGAAGTCAGACAGACAGAGACAAATATCATATGACATCAGTCACATGTGGAGCCTAAAAAAATGATGCAAATTACAAATGAATTTATTTATGAATACATCTGGAGTCAATTCACGTCTGTCTGTTTACTGTGACCTCCTGAATCCAAGCCCTCTTCATCTTCCTCCTGGACCATTGTGGCTGCCTGTGCGCCTAGACTCTACTCTCATTTCTCTACCACCTGTTCTCTTCCCAGGGGTCAGAGGGGGGGGTCTTTCTATAATACACACCTCCTAAGGCCATGTGCGTCCTTAAAAGCCTGCCTGGCTTCCTGTTGCAGGTGGAACATAACCTGAAGTCCTTTCCTTGGACCCATCCTCTCCCTCTGAGCTCATCTTTTGCCTTCTCTCCCTTGATTGCTATGCTTCGGCTGCACTGAGACTCTTGTCTGCTCCAGGAATATGCCAAGCTGATTCCCACTTTGTCTCTGCTGTTCTCCCTGGCTGCTCTTTGCATGGATGCCTCCCTCTTGGCACTTAACCAACACCTTCAAACACTTGGATGTGTAACTCAAACAGACATTTTCCAAAACCCATCCTCTGGAAATAGTCACATGACTAGAGTGTCATCATTGCATGTTTTTTTTAATTTGGAGGATAATTACTTTACAATATTGTGTGGGTCATTCCATACAGCAATGTGAATCAGCCATAAGTATACATATGTCCCCTCCCTCTTGAACCTCTCTCCAACTCCCATCCCATCCCACTCCTCTAGATTACCACAGAGCACCAGGCTGGGCTCCCTGTGTTATACAGCAACTCCACGTGGCTACCTATTTTATACATGGAGGTGTGGGCTTCCCACGTGGGGCTAGTGGTAAAGGACCTGCCTGCCAATGCAGGAGATGTAAGAGATGTGGGTTCAATCCCTGGGTCAGGAAGATCCCCTGGAGAAGGGCATGGCAATCTACTCTAGTATTCTTGTCTGGAGAACCCCATGTATGGAGCCTGGCTGGCTAGAGTCCACAGGGTCATGGCATCTAAAGAGTCAGACACAACTGAAGTGACTTAGCACGCACGCACAGTGTATGTATGTCTGTGCTGCTTCTCAGTTCATCCCACCCTTTCCTTCCCCTGCTGTGTCCCTAAGTCTGTTCTTTACATCTGCATCTCTATTCCTGCCCCGCACATAGGTTCCTCAATGCCATTTTTCTAGATCTATATGTAAGAATATATATATGTTATTATATATATTAATATATGATATGTGTTTTTCTCTTTCTGACTTACTTCACTCTGTCATTATTGCATTTATCAAGATTGAAGGTATTATTTGGTTTTCCTTTGCTCAGTTTCTATCTTCCCCATTGAGATGTAAGTTTCTTAAGATGAAACTCTTTCTCCATCTTGTTATCTATTGTCCCCTCTCCCACAATGCCAAAAATAGTGTCTGGCAACATGGGAGGAGATGAATAAATCTTTATTAGTCGAATGAATATAGGTTCCTTTGTCGTAGCCTTCCAGCTTCAAGATCCGTGGAGAGCATTGCTGTTTGCATCAGCTGGCCATACTGCAAATTAACTTCTGTTCTTAGCACCACTTCTTGGTAACATCCCCCAAAGGCACATCCAACTAGTTAAACTGATTTGGGAAAGGCAAAGTCAGCTGAAGAAAAGGTGACAAGAAGGAAACTCACTTCTGGAGGAGGACTGTTAAAATGCAGAGCTTTGATAATTCATTCAGAATTTGCAGTTTGTCATTGCTCAATGGGGAAGTCAAAGGTGTAGCCCAGCTTGCCCTTACAAACCTTTCTTTTAGTTTCCAGAGGCCCTTCAGTGTTCTAAAGACAGGCATGGGGCCAAGCCTCCTCACCAAACCATCCCCTCTCAACTCGACTAAGTGTCTTTGCACCACTTGGCATTTCCAATTTTGGGAAAGCCTTTATTAAGTGCCCTGAAAGCACCCTTAATAGAAAATAAATGAGCAGAAAAGAACTACCTGCATCTGAGAGTCAAGTCCTCAGATATACGAGTGCCTCACACTGTGGGGATGACAAAGCACTTGGCCAAATCAATGTTAACAAAGGGCTTTTAGTCAGAAGAGCCTGTGAGTGGTGAATTTAAGCCTGATGGGGTTGTCATGCTACCCGTAAGGGGAAGGCGGATTCTTCAAGCCATGCTTCCCATCATCTTGGGACCCACAGAGAGGACAGCCCAGTGTGACAGAACACTGGATTGGGAATCAAGAGATGGTCATAGCCCTGATGGAGTGGCTGCTTCTCCTTTCAGAGAGCAGCCACTTCATTTAATATGATTGAACAGCAGGTCAGTGTCCTCTTGGAGAATTAACCTCCCATTACACCTGTGATGGGAGGGTACACCTGAGCTGTGATGGGAGGGTAATTTCTGGTCATTACCCTTGCCTCCTGGCCCCTACTCTAAAGATGAAGTGACTAACTCTTTCATTTTTCCAGCACTGTATGGCCAACATGGTTTCTTAACTAGGCAGACGCGCTCGTTCAGGACCTTGACCACAGTATTGCAAAGAAGAGAAAAAGGAATGAGTGGCTGAATGGCTGACTCCGGCTGACCTCGCTGCCTCAAAGCCCCTGCTCTGGTTACTACTGCCATTTCCTCTGTGTTTCACTGGCTCTAGCTGGTTCTATCCTTCTGCTTCTTCTGATCCGTGACCTCCTATTCTCGGTCATGCATTGCCTTTGCCTTAAGTTACCCAGATTCAGTTTCTCTTGCTCTGCAATCAACAACTCTGACTGAGACATCTGGTTGACCCTGGCCCCTCCTTGGGCCTCAGTTTCCACGTCTGTTAAAGGAAGTAAGATGACCAGATAATCTCCACGCTATGTTTTCATACTCTGGACACAGCGGTGTTTATCCCACATCAGACAGACGTCAGCACTTCGGGAAGCCGGTGCCTAGAGAATCAGCTTCAGGAGACATCTCCACCTTCCTCAAGTTACCTGGAAGCATCATCAAACCTTTTCATCTCTAAACGGTTCCTTGTGTTCTAACACCAAGGCGGTCTGGCTTGAAAGGTAGGCAGATGCCGTGAACAAACATCTCCCCTGGGAGCCATCACCAGACACAGCCAGAGAATCAGATATCAGGAAAAAATGTAGGGGATGAAAAAGTCAACAGAGGATCAAAACAATATTTCCCCACTCCGTTCTCTGGGGAGCAGTATTTTTCCTCCAGCTTTGCTGACCATTTTGACCCATCGTAAGAAAGGAATGCTTGCTGGCAAGCAGCTCTCCCTCTTTCCTCAGACGTGAAGGATGCAGCCACCAAACCATCAAATCTGGTTTCCCTCCAGCAGCCACGATGAAGAAAAAGGGGTGGGGGGTGATTTTTCACATCAAAGGCACTGGAGTCAAACTATTTAGCTGAGGCATCCCAAGGGGACCTCCAATTTAGAAAAAATAAGAGCCATTCTTAGGTGTCTTGGAAACTGCCCAAAGAGAGAGCAAAGATGCTGAAATGAACCGCATCCTTTGAGAAATCAGTTTAAAGACTGCAATTTCATCTTAGAGTAAACTCCGTTTAGGTGGACTCCCTGGATGGAGGGCTGTGGGGAATTGAATAATACTGTGTTCACACTGGAAATGGAAACATCATCCTTGCTGAAAAATCATTTCAGTCCCAGAGCCTTCGTCGCTGGAGGATGTTACAAAGCAGCCGCGACAGCTGTTCTTTTACTTTCCTCAATTCCCAGCCTTGCTGGCCAGGGACTGCAGTTCTCAGTCCTCCAGCTGCAGGATGGGGAGGGCTTTGGCCACCTCCGCTTGCTCTGTGCAATGTGCATTCTTTCAAGAAAATCGCTACTGAGTGCCTCCAAGATGTGAGGGGATTTCTGAGGAACTGGGGACACAGCAGTGACAAAACAGATCCTGCTTCTCCTGGAGGTTTCACTCTACTGTATGTAAGTTGCAGAGCTGGAGGGGAGGTGGGGAAATTGACAAGAAACAGACCAGCGAGGGAGTCAAAGCGACTGTTCACTGTGGATGGGAAGCATGTGACCTAGCACTGAATAAATGCTCAAAGACGGTAGCTGAAGCATCGTCTCACACCTCCCCCTCCTTGCCTTCGGCCTCCCAAGTTGTAGGGACCTGGCTGGGAGCTCTGTGCAGGTGATTGGTGTAACCTGGTGACTGGTGATGTTCTGATCCCAGAGGGGCTGCCAAAGCTGTTAGTGAGTGAAGAGTCCTCACTTGGCTGGATTTCTTTGTCTTTTCTTGTTTCCTCAACTGAGGGCTCAGGGCAAGCCTCCTACTGGTGGTACAGACAGGAGCCCCATGTCCTTCCCTGGACCTCAGGAGAGCCAGAGTTTGAAAGTTAGGCTCCTAACACACCAGCCAGCACTTCTTCCATGATTCTGTAGACAAGCATGAAACACTCGATCAGAGGGAGGGAGAGGAAAAAAATGCACAGGGAGGAACTTCCCTGGTGGTTTAGTGGTTGAGAGTCTACCTGCCGATGCCGGGGACATGGGTTCGATTCTTGGTCTGGGAAGAGTGCACATGTGGTGGAGCAACTAAGCCCATGTGCTTCAACTACTGAGCCCCGTGGCCAAGAGAAGCCACTGCAATGAGAAGCCGTGCACCACAACTATGGAGGAACCCCTGCTCACCACAACCAGAGAAACCCACGTGCGGCAACAAAGACTCAGTGCAGCCAAAAATAAAATAAATGAAAATTTAAAAACTTATAAAAAATGCATGGAAAGGAGTACAGGAGAGTGGAAGCTGATTGACAGGAACCACATTGATACGTCTCCTCTCTTCAAAACTTTCCATTGAATTGGAAGTGGGTGGATTAGGTGGGGAAAGAGATGTGAGCCAGTAAAGCACCACGCTGAGTGTTTCCTGTCCATCAGCTCCCCTTGCCTCAAGACAGTCTTATGTGATCCTATTCAGCTCACACAGAACAAGTCAGGACACTTGTAAGAACAAGTAAAAGCTTTCAAACTGGGATTTGAACCCAGATCTGCCGGACTCCAATTCCCACACGGATGTCTGACACATCCAGGTGAAACCCACATTCTACTTCCCAAATGGTGTTATGCTGGGAAAGTGTCTCTCCATGCTGAGATCTGCAAAATGGGAGTGACATCACAGCCCTCAGAGAGTTGGCCTGAATATTTAAAGCACCAGTCTTCTGAGATATGGAAGTGTCCTAAGATGGAAGAGATATGAAAGCAACCTAAGTGTGCATCAGCAGATGATTGCACAGAGAAGATGTGGTGCACAAACACAATGGATACTACTCAGCCATAAGAAGAATGGAATGTTGCCATATGCGGTAGTGTCGATGGCCTTGGAGGGCATTATGCTAAGTGAAGTAAGGCAGAGAAAGACAAATACTGTATGATATCACTTATATGTAGAATTTAAGAAAATACAACAAACTAGTGAATATAACAAAAAGCAGACGCACAGATATAGAGAACAAATCAGAGGTTACCAGTGGGGAGAAGGAAGGTGGGAGGGGCAAGTAGGGGTAGGGGATTCACAGGTACAAGCTATTATATATAAAATAAGCTGCAAGAATACATTGTACAACATGGGGAATATAGCCAATATTTCATAATATATATAAATGGAGTATAGCCTTTAAAAACTATGAATCACTGTGTCACACACTTGGAACTTATACAGTCTTAAACACCAACAATACTTCAACAAAAATTTTTAAGAAGATTACTGAAAAAGCACCAGGCTGCCAGTTTAGTTGAGAGAAGAGATCTTTCTCTTAAAGAAAGAGAACAGAAAAGAGAGAAGGGGAAGGCAAGGAGGAGTGGAGTGAGAAGGACAGAAAAAGGAAGAGGAGGAAGAGGAAGAAGAGGTGTAGGACAAGAAAGGGGAGCAGGGGGAGGAGGGATGGGGGAAGGAGTGGTGGGGAGGAGAGAAGAGGGCAGAAACATGAGGATGGAGGAGCTGCTGTGGCCGCTGTCAGTGTGCCTGTAGCAGAGCCAGGCTTCCCTCAAAAGGGAACTTGGTCCTCAGAGACCACTGCCCGCAGCCCCCGCCAAAGGGCTCAAGTCTCTCAGTCCTTGACAATGACTAATAGCAAGGCTGGGACCCTGATGTTAAATGATCCACAAGGAAAGGGACTCAGTGGATCTCAGAGCCCTCACCACGGGGAGCCCCAGGGGTCATTCCTCTGCTCCTATCCCTTCAGTATGTGTTCTCTCTGTGCCTGTCCTGACAGGTGACTCCTGAGCCTCGGCTCCCCACTTCCAGCCAGAACAGAACTTGGCATTTCCTGAGGCAGCCAATTTCACCTGTCAGCAGCCTGATGGTTTGAGAGCTCTTCTTTATATTAAGTGGAAATATGCTGGGTTATGTCCAGTTGTAGCCCTGGTTCAGCTTTGGGAACTGGAGACAAGTGCATTCATTCATTCGTCCATTCATTCAATCAACTGATCAACTGTTCATTCACTGAACACCTATTCAGAGCACTTGCAATAGATTAGGAAGGGTGCTAGAGATTTGTGCTGAATGAGAAGGCTAAAAATGGTATAGCTTCCATTCATACTGGTGGGGCGGGCTGGGGGTAAGTCCTAGAATTGAATGCCTGAAGGAGGGTGAGTAGGAAATAAAAATGAATGAGTTGGCCCAGGTATGTAAGAGCTAAAAAGAAGTACCACGTGTAATAGCATCTTCTGCTCAGCCTGGTACTGGGGGATGATCAGTAATGAGCAGTGGAGACAAGAGTGACTTGGAACTTGCAGCTCCATGCTGCTTTGATCAACATCATCATCCATCACCACCATCTTCACCATCATCCTCACCATCACCCATGACCATCAAACAATAACAGTAATATTTAGCAGTTATCACTTACATAGGGCTTATTGTATACCAGACACCCTTCTAAGCATTTTATGTGTACTGAGTCTTTAACACTCGTGAAACTTCTTTAGGATAAGCATCCTGGTTATTCCCACTTTACAGATGAGGAAACAGAGGCCCAGAAAGTTTAAGTGCATTGCCCAAGGCTAACTGGATGAGAAGAGGAGGAAATGGAACTTGGATCCAGGTTGTCATTTGTTTAGGCATCAAATAGCCACTATGATCTGTGGAGAATCCATGTCGAGCAAAACAGCTGCTGCCTCTGTGTTGGGAACAAATTCTGGCATTTCTGCATGTCTGACACCAGCCTCTCACGCTCTGCAAACAACCTTGGAAGCTGGAGATAATGTCTCCCTCCAGCAGCATAGGGCAGATTTGTTTCCAGACCAGGAGAAATCCCCTGGAGAAGGGAATGGCTACCCACTCCAGTATTCTTGGCTGGAGAATCCCATGGACAGAGGAGCCTGGCAGGCTACAGTCCATGGGGGTTGCAAAGAGTCATACATGACTGAACGACAACACTTTCACTTTCTGGTTGGGCAGGGCAAGTGTTGGGCAGGTGTGCCAACAGCCCTTGTGAGTTTGGGGGTGTCCTCATAAGCTTTGTTTTTTTTCAGAGACCCTTCTGTGTACCCTATTCTACCAGGACTGCTCTGCATCACCCCCACTGTTTGGACTGCTCTGACAAACACCATATACTGGAGGCTTATTAACACAGAGATTTACTTCTCCAGTTCTGGGGCCTGGGAAGTTCAAAATCAAAGCACTTTCAGATTCAGTGCTGAGAACCTGCTTTCTGGTTCACTGATGGCCATCTTCCTGCTGTGTTTGCACCTGGCAGAAGGGGCAGGGGAGCTCTCTGGGATCTCTTTATAAGGGCACTAATCTCATTCATGAGGGCTCCATTCTCATGACCTAATCACCCCAAAGGTCCCATTTCTGTATATCCTCCCACTGGGGGGTAGGCTTCAACACATGAATTTTGGGGGAACACATTCAGCCTGTAGGGCCCACCCACCTTGCCCAGGCTTGGCAGGATGACATGGGGAGACTGTTGCTGTCATGAAGTTCATGCTGCTGACTGTGTTCTGAGTAATTAACCGTCTAAATATTTTGGGTTTTGTTGTTTATTTACTAGTTGAATTTATGGAAGTGTGGCAAGCAAACTGTAGGAAATACTTGCCTATTTCACTTCTGTCTCCCAAAGTAATGCTACAAATAGGCAATACATCATTATGTAAATCTATGATTATAAACTAAGATCATGGCATCCAGTCCCATCACTTCATGGCAAACAGATGGGGAAAACATGGGAACGGTGACAGATTTTATTTTCTTGGGCTCCAAAGTCACTGCGGGGTGACTGCAGTCATAAAATTAAAAGATGCTTTCCCCTTGGAAGAAAAGCTATGACAAGCTTAGACAGTGTAGTAAAAAGCAGAGACATCACTTTGCCAACAAAGGTCTGTACAGTCAAAGCTATGATTTTTCCAGTAGTCATGTATATATGTGAGAGCTGGACCACAAGTAAGGCTCAGTGCTGAATTGATGCTTTTGAACTGTGGTATTGGAGAAGATTCTTGAGAGTCCCTTGGGCTGCAAGGAGATCAAATCAGTCAATGCTAAAGGAAATCAACCCTGAATATTCATTGGAAGGACTGAAGCTGAAACTCCAATACTTTGGCCACCTGATGTGAAAAGCCAAGTCACTGGAAAAGACCTTGATTCTGGGAAAGATTGAGGGCAGGAGAAGGGGACAATAGAGGATGAGATGATTGGACAGATCACTGACTCGATGGACATGAGTTTGAGCAAACTCTGGGGGATACTGAAGGACAGGGAAGCCTGGCATGCTGCAGTGCATGGGGTCGCAGAGTTGGACACAACTTAGCGAATAAACTACAACAAATGATTCTAAACAGTGACAAAATGCTCTAAAGAAAAGGTATTTAGGGAGCTTGTACAGGGATGGGAGATGAGAAGGCAGGCAGAGAAGGTCAAGGACATTTAATCTGAAATCTGAGAGGTGAAGGAAACCTTGCTAAAGCTCTTCTGGCAGAAGGGCAGCATGTGCAAAGACCCTGAGGTGAGTGGTGACAGGTGGGAGGGGGCAGAACAGAAGAGTAAGGGTGAGTGTGGATGAAGGTCTAGGCAGAGAGTGCAGGATGTACAAAGGACTGAACTTGACCCACTGTGGGGTAAGCAGCAGGACAGCTTGTCAGGAGATGGTTGGTGGGCAAGGCTCTCATCCTCTATTCTAACTCCTGCTTGTTCCTTGTGTATTTGCCTTTGTGTCTCATAGCGAGAGAGCTGCCCTTGGCTTCTGTCCAGAGTCTGTTGATGACTCTCAACATGGGGAACAGGGATGAAAATCTGGTACCTATCACCAAGCGTGACACACGCTGGCAACTCTTCTTTATCATCCAATCCCAAGAGCTGAGCTAGGCAGCTCCAGCCTGGAGCCCTTCAATAAATATCCTCGTCAAATCAGTGGAAACTTTGCAAGAAATGGTCTTGTAAGCTTGCAAACACAATCCCTGACTTTCTCTCTGCTGTCCTTCACGTACCAGGTCAAAGCTTTGTTCCTTCAACCCAAGGTGATTTACAACTTAAAGGCTCCAATTATTCACAAATAAAGTAAGTAAAGAGATAAAGAAGCGCATACACTCATAATTTTGGAGGGGGACTTTATAGCACTCATGTCTCTTCTTTTGAGCTTGTTTTTTTCATACTCTAGATGCTTAGATCACCGTTTTTTGTCTTTAAGATGGGATACATCATCATGTCCATCCCATAGAATATTCACAAGAATGAATGAAATGAGTTAATACAGACAGATGCAACAGACTCTGACCCAGAGGGAGCTCTCTTTTGGCGTTACGTGCTCTGCTGTTATTTTCATTGCTATCATCCTTTACCACTGATCTCCGAAGTTCAAACCTGAAACATACCACCCATGTGACCTGTGGCCAAATCTAGGTCCCCACCCTTCTGTTTTCTCTGTAATTGGTCTCACTTTCCCCTTAAACCTACATGCACTTAACACAGAATTTTATATCATTACATTAAGTTGGCAAATGAGATCGACTTGCCAGTAGGAAACCAACCAGGTGAATACATGCATTAGATCTCATTGCAGGTGAAAGTCCTGTGTCCCCATGTCTAACTCTTCAGAAGGACTCAGAGGACAAGGGACAGGAAATCACTTTCAACCTCTGTGGCTTGACTGATTTGATGTCCCCATATGAGTGATCCAAATCAAGCTATCTCATGTCATATTTTTGGAATGCTGCCTCTGTGACTTATTTGGTGGGCAGTGTTTACCATTGCCAACATCTGTTGTCGATACCGCCCCCAGGAGAAAACATCTTTTTAAAAACTTTTTACTGAAGTACACTTTATCTACAATATTGTGTTAGTGTTAGGTGTACAGCAAAGTGACTTAGTTATAACTAACTGTGTACAAAAAGAATCTGTGTTTATGTATATATGTATACATATTTACCTATCCACTCTTTTTTATACTCTTTCCCTTTATAGGTCACTACAGAGCATTGAGTAGAATTCCCTGTGCTGTACAGTAGGTCTTTATTAGTTATCTATTTTATATAGTAGTGTATATATACGGAGAAGGCAATGGCACCCCACTCCAGTACTCTTGCCTGGAGAATCCCGTGGATGGAGGAGTCTGGTAGGCTGCAGTCCATGGAGTCTCGAAGAGTCAGACAAGACTGAGTGATTTTACTTTGACTTTTCACTTTCATGCATTGGAGAAGGAAATGGCAACCCACTCCAGTGTTCTTGCCTGGAGAATCCCAGGGACGGGGGAGCCTGGTGGGCTGCCGTCTATGGGGTCGAACAGAGTCGGACACGACTGAAGCGACTTAGCAGCAGCAGCAGCAGTGTATATATGGGGCTTCCCAGGTAGCTCAGTGGTAAAGAATCTTCCTGCCAAGCAGGAGACTCGGGTCCACCCTTGGATCAAGAAAATCCCTTGGAGAAGGAAATGGCAACCCACTCTAGTATTCTTGCCTGGGAAATCCCATGGACAGAGGAGCCTAGCAGGCTACAGTCCATGGGGCCACAAAGAATTGGACAAAACTTAGGGAATAAACAACAACAACCAGTGTATGTATGTTGATCCTAATCTCCAAATTTATTCCTCTCCTTCTTTGCCCCCTGGTAACCATCAAGTTTGTTTTCTACAAACTCTATTTCTTGACTTTATTTCTTTATTTCTTGACTCTATTTCTGTTCATTTGTAAATAAGTTCATTTGTACCTCATTTGTGCCTTTTTATTTTTTTTTAATTCCACATATCAGTGATAGAAAACATCGTTAAACCAAGTGGCACCAAGAAACGGCCTCCATCTCCTTCCTCCTTTCTGGCCTAAAGTATCTGTGTATCATGCATTAGTGAAAAGTGAAGTCCAGGAACTTGGGCTCAGCATCTCCTAGTCCCTAGCACAGAGCTTTCTCTCACTCCCTGTCATCCCTGCACCCATAGAGGTGATGAACATCTGCCCAGGACTCTCTCCCAAATAGGCCAGTTTGCTGGGATGAGGGGAGCTAGGGGTGGGGTAGGGGGGAAGGTCTCCAGGACGTGAGCCCCATGTGGCTGCAAGAGATGCTTTCAGGATGGAGAGAAATTGGACAGAAAAAAAGAAAACCCTCCGCCTAGCATGCTGGCAGCCAGGGGTCTTTGTTTTCAACTAAATATCAATGTGTGTTCACATTGCTATTTTTTAGATCGAAGATTCTTTACCACTTTATTTTTTAGATTGAAGATTCTTTACCACTGAGCCACATATACTGGCTTTTATGTTAAGAGACAAACATCTTCCTTCTTGCTTCAGTTTAGTTCCTGGTTAATATTTGCAAAATTTTCTTTCCATAAAAGGCATGATTGTTTTTCTTGAAAGAAAAGGAAAATAGAAGAAAAAGGAGGATGCAGAGGCAAAGTCGCACACATCATTAAGGAATATTTAAGTAAAGACGGCAGTTTGGCAGTTTTGTTTGCTTATGTAATGGTGGAAAAATGCAAGTCTAAATCCCATTTTTACCCTGAAGCTTATAATCCTTTTAACCACAACAGAGAAGAATTCGGGTCTTGCAAACTAGGTCAGAGATCACTAAATATACAGCACTAAATACATCTTTATAATATAGACTATTTACTTACATCAACACAATAGACTAGTATAAATACATAATACAAATGACATATAAATATACATTATGTATTTATAACCTATGTTGTTAAAGAATATTTGGTGACTGAAGTAATTTACCATTTTTTGACACATAAAGGGGCTTCCCTAGTAGCTTAGCCGGTAAAGAATCCACCTGCAATGCAGGAGATCCTGGTTCAATTCCTGGGTCAGGAAGATCTGCTGGAGAAGGGATAGGCTACTCACTCCAGTATTCTTGGGCTTCTTGGTGGCTTGGCTGGTAAAGAATCCACTTGTAATTCGGGAGACCTGGGTTTGATCCCTGGGTTGGGAAGATCCCCTGGAGAAGGGAACAGCTACCCACCCCAGTATTCTGGCCTGGAGAATTCCATGGACTGTATAGTCCACGGGGCTGCAAAGAGCCGACACTTAAAGATGTTTTTAAAGGCAACACACATGCATAGTAACAAAAAATCAAACAAGACAAAAAAGAATATAGTGCAAATAGAATTTCCCTCCCATCTCTGACCCATAATTTCTCAAATCCCCTTGCACTGTATAGCTTTCCAGAGATCTGCTAGCCGTTTACAGATATACATCTTTGTTTTACTTTTTATTTATTTTCTTACTTTTTATTTTTAATTGTGGTCACATGCACACAATACAAAATTTATCATCTTAACCATTTATTTTTTATTTTTTCATTGAAGTGTAGTTGATTTACAATGTTGTGTTTGTTACAGCAAAGTGATTCAGTTACACATATCTATATCTACGTCTATATATATGCTTTTTCAGATTAGTTTCCATATTCTTTTCACCATAGGTTATTACAAGATATTGGATATAGTTCCCTGTACTATTGTATACACAGTAGTGTGTATCCGCTAATCCCAAACTCCTAATTTATCCCTCCCCCATCCCTTTTCCCCTTTGGAAACTGCAGGTTTGTTTCCTATGTCTGTGAGTCTGTTTCTGTTTTGTAAATAAGTTCATTTGTATTTGTATCATTTTTTAGATTCCACATATAAGTGATATCATAGGATATTTGTCTTCCTTGTGGTTACACAATTTTCTTTACTAAAAATAATTTACAGCATCAGCAACATATATACAGTTGGCATCAACTGAACTTTGCCTCGAATATATTTCTATACAATACTTAACATTATAGAACTTAAAGCTGTTATACTGTTTTGTTGGTTTTAAGATACTTGTCTTCCTCTGACTTACTTCACTTAGTATGATAACCTCTAGGGCCACCTATGTTGCTGCAAAAAAGAATGTTTCATCCTTTTTTGTGGCCGAGTAATATTCCATCGTATAGAGTAAGGTCTTGATGCTTTTTCATGAGTATGACCACCAGGAGGTTGCCTTCTAAGAACCGAACACTTACACATGGAACAGGAAAATTCCAAACTGTTTTACAGAGTCTATACCAACTTATAGCCCCACATAGGGTGTGTAAGTCTCTGTTCCTTGCACACCCTCAACAACAAGGGGTGTTTTTAAAGGTTTTGACACTAATCTGATAGGTGAAAACTGGCGTTTTGTTTTTTTCATATACACTTTCCTAATTCCCAATCAAGCTGAGCATTTTTCCTTACATTTATTGGCAACGTTTATTTCCCATTTAGCCAACATCTTGTTCATATTCTTTGCTTATTTTCCATCCACTTGTTTCTTTCTTATTTCTTGTTCTACTCCACGTCTGTTATGTGGGCTGCAAATACTTTCAACTTCCTTTTTCTGTGCTTGTCTCTCCATCAAAGCCCTGTGGTCACCGAAACCGGGGATCACAGCGCTTTGATCTTTATCCTTCTGTTATCTTGTTTCCCATCTGCCACATGGGCAGGGGGCGGATTTGCTGAGAAAATGCAGCGACGATTTGTGGGGTTGAAGCCACTTCTTCAGGTCTGTGGAGCCGGCTCACATCTCCACCTTTCTCAGTGGCACAAAACCATCAGCTATACATCACCCCCTAATTCATCTCTTCAGGGAATGTGAATAAAACATCTGCTTTCCCCATTTCCTCATAACTTGGTTCCTTTATGACTTGGCACCACTCGATTGCCCTGAACCGGAGCCCCCTCAAGCTAATGCAGTCGAAAGAGAAGATGAGAATTCGGGAAAATTGACATCAGCTGCCTGGCTCTGAAATACACTCCAGCTGGGCCTCAAATGTTGCCTAATATCCTGGCTGGTCATTATAATGGCGAACTTTGCATTTTAAAGACTGGGAAAGAAGTTCAGATTGAAGGAGCCAGGTTTTTTTTTTCTCCCCCTAATTGCTGGGCTGAGAATCCATCCTCTTCAAAGGAAAGTCAAAGTGAGCTATGAAATATTGCTAAACCCACTGATGCAAAGAGCCCCTTGCAAATGCCATAAAGAGTGTTTCCTCTCTCAGTGAGGGCAGCAGAAGTCTGCAAGAGTCCTCATGGCTGACATATGCTGTATGCTTGTTCAAGGGCTGGCTGGGTTTGGGAGCTCACTGTGATTTGCAAATTAAACATTTCTTTTGTGAATGTGTAGTTTGAAAAGAAAGAGGAAAAAAATCCTGGAATGAGTACTCCGACAGCGCTGTTATCCAGTCTGAGCACCCCATCTGTGCCTGCTCCATGTACACATGCATCACTGCAATGGCTTTATATCTGCCTCCTCAAACCAGTGCAAAGGTCTCCCCAACATCCAGAGCCCCAGTATTCCTCCCATTAATTTGACCCCCTTTGGGTGGTAGGATTTGAGAGATTAGGATGGACATATATACACTCTTGGAGAAGGCAATGGCAACCCACTCCAGAACTCTTGTCTGGAAAATCCCATGGATGGAGGAGCCTGGTAGGCTGCAGTCCATGGGGTCATGAAGAGTCAGACACAACTGAGCGACTTCACTTTCACTTTCATGCATTGGAGAAGGAAATGGCAACCCACTCCAGTGTTCTTTCCTGGAGAATCCCAGGGATGGCGGAGCCTGGTGGGCTGCTGTCTATGGGGTCGCACAGAGTCAGACACGACTGAAGCAACTTAGCAGCAGCAGCATATACATTCTTGATACTATGTATAAAATTGACAACTAATGAGAACCTAGGCTTCCCAGGTGGTGCTAGTGGTTAAAAAATCCACCTGTTAACCCAGAAGATGAAAGAGACGAGGGTTTGATCCCTGGGCCGGAAAGATCCTCTGGAGGAGGGTATGGTAACCCACTCCACAGTACTCTTGCTTGGAAGATGCTATGGACAGGGGAACCTCGTGGGCTACAGTCCATGGGGCCACAAAGAGTTGGACACAATTGAGCAACTGAACACACACAACGAGCATCTACTATACAGCTCAGGGAATTCTACTGATTTCTTCTAAGTGGGGAGAAATCCAAAAAAGAGGGGACACATGTATATGTATAGCTGGTTCACTTTGCTGTACAACAGAAACTAGACATTGTGGAGAACCATACTCCAATAAAAACTTAAAAATTTTGCTTTCCCTTTACTTCTTCATGGTATCCTCAACCTCTGGAGGGTAGGAGGGTTTAGGGGTACAGGCAATGGCACCCCACTCCAGTACTCTTGCCTGAAGAATCCCATGGATGGAGGAGCCTGGTGGGCTACAGTCCATGGGGTCGTGAAGAGTCAGATACGACTGAGCGACTTCACTTTCACTTTTCACTTTCATGCTTTGGAGAAGGAAATGGCAACCCACTCCAGTGTTCTTGCCTGGAGAACCCCAGGGCTGGGGGAGCCTGGTGAGCTGCCGTCTATGGGGTCACACAGAGTCGGACACGACTGAAGTGACTTAGCAGCAGCAGCAGCAGCAGCAGTGGTTCTTAAACAGAGGTTATTTTGTCCCTCACCCCTGGGGACACTTGGTAATGCCTGGAGACATTTTTGGGGAAGGGCTATTGGCATCGAGTGGGTAGAGGCCAAAGATGATGCTAAAAACCCTACGATGCACAGGATAGCCCCCACAACAAAGGATTATCCTGCCCATAGTATCAATAGAGTCAAACTAAAAATCTACATGCTTCTGTGGGCAGGGTAAATCACATGACCAAGAGTAAGCAGGCAAGTGAGTGGGGAGTATAGGTCCCCTGGAGGCGGGTGATGCGGACTGTTGCTAGGTAAACAGTCATACCCAGCTGCTTCTTATTCCCACACCATCACTGCTATGTGGAATGACCTCTGTCCCTTGCAAGAGGCTTCAGGAATCTAGATTTCTAGTGTAATGTGTTTATTTTAAACTTCTTTTTTGTTGTTTCGTCTCTAAGTCATGGGTTTCCCTGGTGGCTCAGTGGTAAAGAATCCTCCTGCCAATGCAGGATACACAGGAGACTTGGGTTCAATCTCTGAGTTGGGAAGATCCCCTGGAGAAGGACATGGCAACCCACGCCAGTATTCTTGCCTGGGAAATCCCATGGACAGAGGAGCCTGGTGGGCTACCATCCAAGGGGTCACAGAGTTGGACACAACTTAGTGACTGAATAACAATAACAGTTGCTAACCCTTGTAGGTTGTCACAGAGCACCAGGTTATAATCGTCTTAATTATTAAAAAACAAAACAAAACCTAAGTACACAGCTTTAAATTTTCCCAGCCATAGGCAAAATTAATAGGAAGAAAAGATCTATCAATATCTGAGAAATAACTTGCATCAGACAATCATCAGACAGGAAGTAGGCTTTCAAGGTAGGAATGACTGGATGGGTGTTACTGGAGAGGGAACCAGGAACAGTCAAGTTATGATGGGGCATCCAAGGAGCCTGGATGGAGGTGAAGGAGGGCTGGTTAAGGGGGAAGGAAAAGACTGGCAGTGACCTTTGGATGAGGCCTTGAATCACAGGGCAATGAAGCACGACCCTATGGTCGGTCCTTGCCCCCCATGTCCTCAGCCTGCCTTTTGTCTCTGGAAAAACTTTAGCAAAGAATAAATTTAATCAGAGAAATGAAAAATGCAGAGGCAAAGGAAAGCAGTCAAACAAGACTAAATAATAACCGTTTAGTGATAAAGCAAACTCCACGGCCTTTAGTGCCTCCTTAAGGGCTAGAGATAATATTCTGAGCCATATCCTGTGAGCTGCCTTGTAGATACTGAAACCCTCACCAGATGGAAGAAGTTAACTACATGATGACCAGACTGTAGCCATGACATAAGCTGCCACAATTCTGAGAACCGGCCTCAAGAAAACGGGAACAAACTAATGCTGGAACTGATGATTAACTGTACTTAAAACAATCAAGATGACACTGGTCAGACCACGTGTGACCAATTTCAAGATGACTGTCGCAGCTGACTGTGCTGTTTCTGCATGTAGCCCCCTCCCTCCACCTATAAAAACTCTTGGAAACTTCACTGGTGGTTCAGTGCTTAAGACTCCATGCTTTCACTGTTGTGGGCTGGGATTCAAACCCTAGTCTGGGAACTAAGATTTCACAAGCTCCACAGCACAGCCCCAAACATAACAAAATGAAAAGCTCTTGCCCACTGATTGTCAGTGGTGGGGGAGTCAGCCTTTGGACAGGAGTTCTCCCCGCTTAGTTGCCGGCATCCAAAATAAAGCAATAGCCTCTTTATTGGCTTTTGAGTGGAGATCAGCCGGACCCCACTTCTGATACCAAAACTACCCTCCGATAGCCCAGCATTCCCCATAGAGAGGTACCCACATAGCAGTTAGCACTCAAGATGATTTTAAGTGGAGTCTCTAGGGTGGGGAGGTGGGAGGCATACAGCTTGCCTGGCTTCAAGGCATGACCTACATTCTCATTTCAAATGCATCCTTCTGTTCCTACCAAAGAGAAAGATTAAGATGAAAGCTCTCTTGGGGCCCTCAGAGAGGAGGAGGGGAGCCTTTTAGGATCACAAGTCTCCACTGGAGTGGAGTCTGCCCCAGGCCAAGAATTTAATTGCATTTATTTTTATGTCTGCCTCCTATTTACGGCAACTGATACTGGGTTTTTCGTATTCAGGAATAACAACCAGTTTCCTCTTGAAATCAGTGTATTTCAGAAGAAAAGATGAGTTGGCTTTCATTTAAAATACTGACTGAATAATAATAGTACGAAGGTTCTGCGGATAGGGCAAAAATCATGAATGGTGCTTAGGAAACTCTGCCCTGGGTGTCTCAGAGTCACTGTAGAGTCATCCGGGGTCAGCAAGGAGGAAGGTGGTATTTCCAGGCGTCTAATAAGGTGCATGGCAGGGGGGTAGGACTAAAAGTGACCCCCGGTAGTGGGAAGTAACGACGGCTCAACTCTTGCCCTGGAGGGGAGTTAAAGGTAATAGCTCTCTTGTGACCCCAAGATAAGATCATAAAACTTGTAAAAGATCAATAGCCACTTCAGGAGGCCAAGGCCAAAGGGAGAGCGGAGTTAATAAGCGCAGAGTATGCCAGTGCCCAGAGGCGCTATTCAATCCCTTTATGGGCCAATTAGTTTACAAGAGGAATGCTTCCTAGGCTTGGGAACAGACTCTCAACCCAGGGCTCAGTGCTTTGCTATTTCATGGGAGCACAGATTGGGCTCCAAAGATGCCTGGGCAACAAGTTTCACCCTGGCTCAGGGAAGGTGTGCCTTTCAGCCTCCCAGGGTCTCCCCTTCCCGCTTGAGCCAGGACTGCAGCCTCCGAGTATATACGGTGGTGCGTCCCCTACTCTTAACTTTCCAAATCTTTCTCCCAACAGTGACAAGAGATAATAAAAGATGGGATTAACAGCACAGGTCCCGGGACTTCCCTGGTGCTCCTGGGGCTAAGACTCCACACTCTCAGTGAAGGGGGCCCAAGTTCAATCCCTGGCCAGGGAACTCAATGTCACGTGCTGCAACAAAGAGTTCCCATCCCACAACTGAAGATCCTGCACGCCACAACTAGAAAAAAAGATCCCACACGCAGCAACTAAGAGGTGGCATGGTCAAATAAGTACATAATATAAAATGAGCACAGGTCCCTGCTGATGAAGGGGGAAAGAAAACGCGGTCCATCTACACAGTGGAATATTATTTGGTCACGAAAAGGAGGAGATTCTGCCATTTGCAACAACATGGATGAAACCGGAGGGTACTGCGCTAAATGAAATAAACCAGATAAAGACATCTAACTTCTGATATCACTTCTGTGTAAAATCTTAAAAAAATGTTGAACTCTGGAGAGTAGAATGGTGGTTGTCAGGTGCTGTTGGCGGTGTGTGGGGATGAGACACTAGTCCAAGGGCACAAACTTCCAGTTATTAAGATGGAGAAGTTCTGAGGATCTAATGTCCAGCATGCTGACTGTAGTTAATAATACCATGTAGACTTGAGCTCTGTTAAGACAGTAGATCTTAAGCATTTTCACCAAAAAAGAGGAAGCTGTGAATAGATGACTGTGTAACTTCATTATGGTAATCACTTAACAATGTATATGCATGTAAAGTCATCACATTGCATACTTTAAATATACAATTTTGTCAATTATACATCAATAAGGCTGTGGGGGAAGAGCGCCCAGGTGCCTGTGGTCCATCCATACAATGGAATAGCACTCAGCAATGAAAAGGAATGAATCACCGACACGTGCAACAACCTTCAAAACATCAGATCAAGTGAAGGAAGCCAGACGCCAAAGGCCCCATGTTGTATGATTCCATTTATATGACATGTCCAGAACAGGCAAACCCATAGAAACAGAATGAAGATTAGTGGTTATCAGGGAGTGGGGGGAGGGAGGAGGGAAAACTGAGTGACTGCTGAGAGGTGTGGTATTTCCTTTTGGGGTGATGACAATGTTCTAGAACGACGTACCAGTGAGGCTTGTACAAATCTGCTGTATACTAAAAGATTTTACAATTTTAAAAGGCTGAATTTTATGGCAGGTAAATTATATCTCAATAAGAATTGTGTGAAAACAGATGGCCAGTAGATACATGAAAAAATGTTCAACATTGCTAATTATTAGAGAAATGCTAATCAAAACTACAATGAGGTACAACTTCACAGTGCTTAGAATGTCCCATCATCAAAAACAATAAATTCTGAAGAGGGTGTGGAGAAAAGGGAATCTTTCAACACTGTTGGTGGGAATGTAAATTGGTGCAGCCACTATATAGAACAGTATGAAAATTCCTTAAAAACTAAAAACAGACTTGCCATGTGATCTAGCAATCCCACTCCTGAGCAGACATTCAGACAAAACTAACTAAAAAAGATACATGTAGCCTTATGTTCATAGCAGCACTGTTTACAATAGGTGAGACAAAGAAAGAGCCTTAATGTACATTGAAATGGATGGATTAAAAAAAATGTGGAATGGAATACTACTCAGCCATAAAAAGAATTAAATAATGCCATTTGCAGCAACATGGATGGACCTGGAGACTCGCATACTAAGTGAAGTAAATCAGAAAAACAAATACCATACGATATCACTTATGCTGTATGGTGCTTAGTCACTCAGTCATGTGTAACTATTTGCAACCCCATGGACTGTAGTACCAGGCTCCTCTGTCCATGGGATTCTCCAGGCCACAATACTGGAGTGGGTTGCCACGCCCTCCTCCAGGGGATCTTCCCAACCCAGGGATTGAACCCAGGTCTCCCACATTGCAGATAGATTCTTTATCATCTGAGTACGTGTGAAATCTAAAACACCATACAAATGAACTTATCTATGAAGCAAAAACAGACTCACAGACATTGAGAACAGACCTGTGGTTGCCAAGAGGCAGGGCAGGCTGGGGGAGGGACGGATTAGGAGGTTGGGACTAGCAGGTGCAAGCTATCATTTATACACACACACACACACATACGCACATACACACACACATAGAATATATAAACAATAAGGTCCTACTGTATAGCACCAGGAATTACATTCAATATCCTGTAATAAACCATAATGAAAAAGAATTTTTTAAAAAGCTTGTTAGCAGCAGAAAAAATTTGTATGAGAAACAGAAGTCAAGACAGAGGTGAATTTTTAAAGCCTCTTTAAAGTGTTCTGAGTAGCATTTTCTTGTTGTTGTTCAGTTGCTCAATCATGTCTGACTCTTTGTGACCCCATGGACTGCAGCTCGCCAGGCTTCCCTCTCCTTCACTATCTCTGGGAATGTGCTCAAATTCAAGTCCATCAACTCAGTTCAGTTCAGTTGCTCAGTTGTGTCCGACTCTTTGTGACCCCATGAACCGCAGCACGCCAGGCCTCCTTGTCCATCACCAACTCCTGGAGTGCACCCAAACCCATGTCCATCGAGTCGGTGATTCCATCCAGCCATCTCATCCTCTGTCGTTCCCTCTCCTCCTGCCCTCAATATTTCCCAGCACCAGGGTCTTTTCCAATGAGTCAACTCTTCGCATCACGTGGCCAAAGTATTGGAGTTTCAGCTGCAACATCAGTCCTTCCAATGAACACCTAGGACTGATCTCCTTTAGGATGGACTGGTTGGATCTCCTGGCAGTCCAAGGGACTCTCAAGAGTCTTCTCCAACACCACAGTTTATAAGCATCAATTCTTCAGTGCTCAGCTTTCTTCACAGTCCAACTCTCACATCCATACATGACCACTGGAAAAACCATAGCCTTGACGTGATGGACCTTTGTTGGCAAAGTGATGTCTCTGCTTTTTAATATGCTGCCTAGGTGGATTATAACTTTCCTTCCAAGGAGTAAGTGTCTTTTAATTTCATGGCTGCATTCACCCTCTGCAGTGATTTTGGAGCCCAGAAAAATAAAGTCAGCCACTGTTTCCACTGTTTCCCCATCTATTTGCCATGAAGTGATGGGACCAGATGCCATGATCTTTGTTTTCTGAATGTTGAGCTTTAAGCCAACTTTTTCACTCTCCTCTTTCACTTTCATCAAGAGGCTCTTTAGTTCCTCTTTGCTTTCTGCCATAAAGGTGGTATCATCTGCATATCTGAGGTTATTGATATTTCTCCCGGCAATCTTGATTCCAGCTTGTGCTTCTTCCAGCCCAGCATTTCTCATGATGTACTCTGCATATAAGTTAAATAAGCAGAGTGACAATATATATCCTTGACATACTCCTTTTCCTATTTGGAACCAGTCTGTTGGTCCATGTCCAGTTCTAACTATTGCTTCCTGACCTGCATACAGGTTTCTCAAGAGGCAGGTCAGGTGGTCTGGTAGTCCCATCTCTTTCAGAATTTTCCACAGTTTATTGTGATCCACACACTCAAAGGTTTAGCATAGTCAATAAAGCAGAAATAGATGTTTTTCTGGAACTCTCTCGCTTTTTTGATGATCCAGCGGATGTTGGCAATTTGATCTCTGGTTCCTCTGCCTTGAACATCTGGAAGTTCACAGTTCACGTATTGCTGAAGCTTGGCTTGGAGAATTTTGAGCATTACTTTGCTAGCATGTGAGATGAGTGCAATTGTGTGGTAGTTTGAGCATTCTTTGGCATTGCCTTTCTTTGGGACTGGAATGAAAACTGACCTTTTCCAGTCCTGTGGCCACTGCTGAGTTTTCCAAATTTGCTGGCATATTGAGTGCAGCACTTCCACAGCATCATCTTTCAGGATTTGAAATAGCTCAACTGGAATTCCATCACCTCCACTAGCTTTGTTCATAGTGATGCTTCCTAAGGCCCACTTGACTTCACATTCCAGGATGTCTGGTTCTAGGTCAGTGATCACACCATCATGATTATCTGGGTCATGAAGATCTTTTTTGTAGAGTTTTTCTGTGTATTCTTACAACCTCTTCTTAATATCTTCTGCTTCTGTTAGGTCCATTCCATTTCTGCTGTCCAAACATCTCATCCTGTTGCTCTCTTCTCCTTTTTCTAAGCACAATATAAACTCTATTTCACCATCATTATCATCATCAACAACAAAAGCTTCAGTCCAGGAGTCTGATGACCTGCCTTCAAAGCTCTGCAGCCCAACAGTGGTGCTGTCCCAGGCATCTACTTAAGCTCTTGAAGTTTCAGTATCCCTGTGTGTGAGCCAGGGTTAACTGTAGAGAATCCAGTGAGCCAGTTAAGAGATGCAACTTGCTGGGCAAAATCTCCCACAAATAGAAAGTATACAAACATGTCTGCTATCATTATTGATACACTGTGACTACGGGAGTGCCACTTGTTTGTCGGCTCAACTTACTGATGCAAAGGCAAGTCTTGTGTCAAGGGGAAAGGGCTCAAAGACAGGAACCACTGAACAGGGAGGACTTGCCCACTGATGGGCTACTTTAATTAACCAAGGACACAGAACTATTCACTGCAGATATGACCCCTCTCTCCTTATTCAATGGTGAGCACTTCTCTGTCCCAATTAATTTCAAAGGCTTCTGTAGAGAGGGCTTTAACCCCACACTCGCAGACAAGGGGACACAGCTCATACTGCAGGGATATTCTCCACTGCAAATTACCCACAGGGGCGTGTGATGTCGAGAGAGGCAGATGACTTCAGCTCTGATACTTTGTTGGCCACAGATCGTAGGAAAATATTGCAAAAGACTGAAACAGACCAAAATACTTTCATCGAAGGTGCTCAGTGCTTTGTTTACAACTCAGCCTTCCTATTACCTAATCCCATGGTGTTTGTGTTTTTTACCGTCTTCGATCTATTCTACAATTCTGTAAACTATCGATAGATGGTAGCAATGTAAATGGCCTTCCCAGGTGGCATTAATGGTAAAGAACCCTCCTGCCCAAGCAGGAGACATAAGAGACACAGATTCGATCCCTGGGTCGGGAAGATCCCCTGGAGGAGGGCATGTCAACCCAGTCCAGTACTCTTACCTGGAGAATCTCATGCACAGAAGAGGCTGGTGAGCTACAGTCCATAGGGTCACAAAGAGTCGACATAACTGAAGCAACTAAGCATGCTGGCAAGCAGCAATGTGAATAATTCTCTTCAATAGACATATAAATAAAGTGTGTCCAATGGAGGGAAAATTGATTTCTCTCCCCCCAGCCAGGTGAGAAAAGGCAGTTTTTCATCTCCTCATAAATTTATTTCATGGCCTATAGATGTCTCCACTTTATAAACGTTTCTTTGAATGGTTATAATATTTCCCGGTTTCCCGTATTAATTGCTGGTGGGCTAAAACTTTTGACATGTGCTCATTTTACATTTCCAAGAGAATTATGATTTTACCATTTGTAGAGGGGTTTATCTTATAACAATGTAAAAGCTGGTCAGAGTCATTATTCCATAATCCTGCTGCCAGGAAAATTCAAAGAAGTATAGGGTGATCCATGCTCCACAAAAGGGCAAAGTGTGTACTTAAAGAAAGGCATCTATGATGAGGAAGTTTGGAGAGAACGTGTTTATTGGACCACAAGTTGCTCTTATTCATCTACTGACCCCTTAGGAAAGGGGGCACAAGTACAAGCATTGCAGGGAAAATTCACATTCTGAAAAGGTGTGGGGAGGCTGGGCTTAAAATAATAAGGGATGCTAGTGATGTCTGAAGATTGTGTCTTTACCTGAGCTGGCCAAACCCAGTGATACAGATCCAGGCCTTTCCTCTATGAGGGCTGAGAATTCAGTACCAAAAGACTCAGGAGAGCTCGATGGGTTTTATTTGTTGCTGTTACTTGGACTCCCCTGAGTCCATTGATCTGGACCTTGTGGAAAGATACATGGAAACTTTCTACGTGGAAGCTCTGCCAATTTTCTGGAATGAAGGTTCTCACCTGCCCTCATGAAGGGGCCCCTGGCAAGGGAGAATCTAAGATCTGTCCAGAAGAGCAGAATGACATTATCAGTCAGATCTGGGCGGGAGACTCTGTTCTGTTACCAGGTAACAACGAACTATGAGCAAAGTCTTCTTGACTTGTTTCAGCCTCAGCTTCCTTATCTGCAAATTAATGGTTTTTCCCTGTTGCAGAGATTAAATGTGAGGGGTGAAGTGACCCCTCTCCAGTACTCAGGCTATGGTAGGCAGTCAAGACTCAATAGCTATTATTGTAAAAGTGAATCTCCACATATTACCATTAGGGTGAATCAAAATCAGTATTTTTAAAAAAGATTTTTTGATATAGACCATAGACCATTTTAAAAGTCTTATGGAATCAGTTACAACATTTCCTCTGTTTCATGTTTTGGTTTTTTGGCCGAGAGGCATGTGAAACCTTAGCTCTCGACAAGGGAATCAAACTCACACTCCGTGCACAGGAAGGTGAATCTTAACCACTGGACCTCCAGGGAAGTTCTCAAAATGAGTAAGTGTTGATTAGCACCACGTAGGCGTGCAATGCTTTGGGAAATACAAAGGTTAATAAGGAAGCGTGTACATTGGAAGGGGCAAATAGACCTGTCTAGAGTCAGGTAAACCAGGAATGAGGAAGTGGCAGTGTGTGTAAGAGCTCAGGTGTGGGGAGCCTCTGACCCCCACTGGAACACAGGGGCTACCTCCTAAATTATGGTGAAAGCACCTTTGGGGAGGGTATCTGTTGAGCCTGCCTGTCTAGCACATATTCTTTTCCCAATAACAGGACTCAGTTTTCCTTAGGGAAGCCTTTTCATTCCTCTTTGGGGATGAGGGGCTTTACCATGGGGTCATATCTCCATCCCTCTTAGCCTAGATGTCTACAGTGGGACTAAGTCAACACCCAATTCAGGAACTGGGCATGTTTTTCTCTTTCTGACTTACTTCACTGTGTACGACTCTAGGTCCATCCACACCTCTATGAATAACCCAATTTTGCTCCTTTTTATGGCTGAGTAATATTCTACTGTATATATATACACACATATCTTCTTTAACCATTTGTCTGTCAATGGACATTTAGGTTATGAAGTCAGAAAGAGAATACTGTATATTAACACATGTATGTGGAATCTAGAAAAATGGTACCCATGAACCTATTTTCAGGGCAGGAATAAGGACACAGATATAGAGAATGGGCATGCAGACATGGGGAGGGGGAGGGAGGAGAGGGTGGGATGAACTGGGAGGTTAAGATTGACATATATACACTATGTGTAAAATACATAGCTAGTGGGAAGCTGCTGTATAGATCAGGGAACTCAGCTCCATGCTCCGTGATGATCTAGAGCGGGAGGGATGGGGGGTGGGGGTGGGAGGGAAGTCTAAGAGGAAGGGGCTATATGTATAAATATAGTTGATTCACTTCCTTGTACAGGGAAACTAACAGAACATTGTAAAGCAATATCCTGCCAATTTAAAAAAAAAAAAAAAAGAACCAGTCATGTGGTCTAGGCCTGGCCAACCAGAGGATAGTAGAAGTTACAAGGGGTCATGTGACCCAGGTTCAGACCAATCAGGGGCCAGCAGAATGTACACAATTGGTTCAGGGATAAACACGTGACTAGGTCAGGGCCAATAAGTCTCGACCCTGGGATTTTTATGGAATCAACTGAGAAGACCATAACCTCCTCTTCACCTAATTTGTACCGAACTAGGCACCAGGAGAGGAGAATCTGCTTCTGAATGGCGTCTGCACAGGAGGCAAGAGAGCTACTGTAGGAAGGGAAGGCACATCCCTAAGACACAGCTGTGACTGCTGTATTCAGTCATGCTTCAAACCAGCTTTCCCAAGGATTTTGTGAGTTCATGAGTCAATATATTTCTTGAAAACAATTCTTAAACATATTTCAGTTGGGTTTTCCTACCACCTGCATGTGTTTAAAACACAAATACTGTCCAGTCTTACTTATACAAGGCAACTAGGGCTAAAATTTACAGAAAGCAGAATGGTGGTTGTCAGGAGCTGAGGGAAAAAGGTGGAGGGTTGTTCAGTGGGCACAGAGGTTCAGTTTGGGATGATGAGAGATTTCTGGAGGTGAATAGTGGGGATGGCTATACATCAATGGGAATGCACCTAATGTCACAGAACTGTGCACTTACACATGGTTAAGGGACTTCCCTGGTGGTCCAGGGGCTAAGACTGTGCTGCCAGTCTGGGGGGCCCAGGTTCGATCCATGGTCAGGGAACTAGATTCCACGAGGCACAACCAAGAGTTCACACATGGCAACAAAAGATCCAGCGTGCCACACAAAGATGAAGACCCCACATGCCACAACTAATACCCAGCGCAGCCAAACAAATATTACAAATTTTTAAATAGTAAAATGGTAAATTTTATGTTATATTTATTTTACCACAATTTTTTAAAATTACTAAAAAAAAAAAAAAACCACTCTCCTGTATATAAGAGGGTATATAGGCTTCCCAGAGGAAGATGGAAGACTGTGTCAGTTCCAATACTTTGACTGAATATTCTGGAAAGTCTAACTCAGACTGAATTCAGTTCAGTTGCTCAGCCGTGTCCGACTCTTTGCGACCCCATGAATCACAGCATGCCAGGCCTCCCTGTCCGTCACCAACTCCAGGAGTTTACCCAAACTCATGTCTGTCGAGTCGGTGATGCCATCCAGCCATCTCATCCTCTGTTGTCCCCTTCTCCTCTGACCCCAATCCTTCCCAGCATCAGGATCTTTTCCAATGAGTCAGCTCTTTGCATGAGGTGGCCAAAGTATTGGAGTTTCAGTTTCAACATCAGTCCTTTCAAAGAACATTCAGGACTGATCTCCCTTAAGATGGACTGGTTGTATATTGCATATTGTCACCCTGCTTATTTAACTTCTATACAGAGTACATCATGAGAAACGCTGGGCTGGAAGAAGCACAAGCTGGAATTAAGATTGCCGGGAGAAATATCAATAACCTCAAATATGCAGACGACACCACCCTTATGGCAGAAAGTGAAGTGGAACTAAAAAGCCTCTTGATGCAGTGAAAGAGGAGAGTGAAAAAGTTGGCTTAAAGCTTAACATTCAGAAAACTAAGATCATGGCATCTGGTCCCATCACTTCATGGCAAATAGATGAGGAAACAGTGTAAGACTTTATTTTTTGGGGCTCCAAAATCACTGCGGATGGTGACTTCAGCCATGAAATTAAAAGACGCTTACTCCTTGGAAGGAAGGTTATGACCAACCTAGATAGCATATTCAAAAGCAGAGACATCACTTTGCCAACAAAGGTCCATCTAGTCAAGGCTATGGTTTTTCCAGTGGTCATGTATGGATGTGAGAGTTGGACTGTGAAGAAAGCTGAGCGCCGAAGAATTGATGCTTTTGAACTGTGGTGTTGGAGAAGACTCTTGAGAGTCCCTTGGACTGCAAGGAGATCCAACCAGTCCACCCTAAGGGAGATCAGAATTAGATGATGTGAAATGTATCACTTCACCAAAGAGGAAGAGTGAAAGGGGGTGGGTTCAGGGCTGCCCCACTCCAGTACTCTTGCCTGGAAAATCCCATGGACAGAGGAGCCTGGTAGGCTGCAGTCCATGGGGTTGCGAAGAGTTGGACATGACTGAGCGACTTCACTTTCACTTTTCACTTTCATGCATTGGAGAAGGAAATGGCAAGCCACTCCAGTGTTCTTGCCTGGAGAATCCCAGGGATGGGGGAGCCTTGTGGGCTGCATCTATGGGGTCACACTGAGTTGGACACAACTGAAGCGACTTAGCAGCAGCAGATCTAGTGACTCAGAAATATCAGTAAAGACACAGTCTCCAAATTTCTGTTCTACCATCCTCAGAACACCGGCCTTTGTTTTCAGGCTTTCCTGGCAGACTTTCAAGTCAACTCCAGCCATTACACCTTCACACAAGTATACCCAAAAGCATACAGAAAGGATGTCCTTCCTTCAATTCTGGAGTAGCCACTGTCGGTTGTGTACCAACATCCATTCTTTCCCTCTAACTTACTAACAGAACCTGTTTGTTCAGTGTGTGATGAGCCCAAAGTAAGAATTTTCACCTCTTCAGTTTTCCCTGCTGCTGGAGGTGGCTGCTTGGGTCCTATTGAGCCGTGAGCTATATAAGCTGATGGCTACTGGCTGGGCTTAGAAGAAAGTTGTTTTTCTGATCAAAACAGACAGACCTGGCCAGGCTTCACCTGCTGCTTTTGCCACACATCTTACCCCTTCCATCCCACCTGGAACATAAATAAGATGCCTGGAGGTATCGTTGCCATCTTGTGAACATGAGGAAGGGTGGCACATGCCAGAGAGGGCAGAGCAAGAAGAGAAAAGGGGCTGGTGCACTGGGACGGCCCAGAGGGATGGTATGGGGAGGGAGGAGGGAGGAGGGTTCGGGATGGGGAACACATGTATACCTGTGGCGGATTCATTTTGATATTTGGCAAAACTAATACAATTATGTAATGTTTAAAAATAAAATAAAATTAGAGGAAAAAAAAAAAAAGAAAAGGAGCCTGGGTCCCTGATGGCTTTGTGAAGCCACTACACCAGCCCCAGCCTAGTCCTAGCCTCTGAACCTCATGCTGTTTCAAAGGGCAAAACCCCTCAAACTATTTGATTTGGCCACTGTAGTCTGGTTTCTGTTCCCGGTATCAGCAGAACATCCATTAGGGCAGCAAATGTATAGAAATAGAAGAAGAAAAAAAAAAAGATTCTGGAATGACGTCTAACTCAAGACTCATTCATCAGTGAGTTTTTCCTGACATTCATGTCAAAACAAGATTTGTGAAGGCCCATGAATGCACTCAAGTGTTGTTAATTACTTGCAAAGGAAACTGACAACAGAGGGAACATCCCAAATGGCTGTGCTCCAGTGAAACGTCAGAAATGCATCTTGTATCTTTTCTCATCTTTTCTCAGTGTGATAACGGTGGGGTGTGTGCCATGGGTGTATATTTCTCAGTCCTTGCGTTTTTACCTTCCCATTCCTCTTTGGTGCCAAGGGATTCCACAATTAAAAAAAAAACCCAGGTGCATTCACTCCAAGTTGCATGCTTTTTCACATTTTTGCCTAATATGGCCAGAGTTTATTCTGTATTTCCCCTCTCCCTTCTCATGTTAACAGCCTGATAATAAAAGAGCATCAGAACTGATCAAGAGAGAATGTGGTAGAGAAACAAAGAATCCAGGGGGCTTGGAGGGCAGAAATGACTTCAATACATCTGACAGGGGTCTTTGATTGTATTTAACTTTTTTTTTTTTGGTCTTTCATGATTTTGGCAAAAGATGGAATGCAATCAAGGTTCTATTTGAGGCAGCTGTGTAAGCAGTGCTCGTTTAACTGGAGACAATGAAAAATTAATTCAAGCCCAGCGTAACTAAGTTTTCATTGAAACAATGAAACCCCTTGAATATTATCATCCCCAACAGATGTTTGCTGACTGTCTTGATTTACCAAATTACCTGTCAGGTTTTACTACTCTCTCCGCCAGCCCTGCTGAGCGTGGGCTCTGTCTCCATGTCACCTGGCTAATAAAAAGCTGATGGTATAAATGGAAAACATAAACTGCACTTTCATTTTTTCCCTTCTGCCCCCCTTTCCTCCACTCTTCGCTTGCTGATTAGGAAAATCTCTGTCCTGTTCTTCATTCTACTGAAATTTAGATATATACGTTTGCAGGGTGGGGTGGGGTGGGCAGTGAAAGTACTTTTTCTTTTTCTTCATCTGAGAGCTCATTAGGGCTTTTAACATCTGTCTTTGTGAGAGAGGCACCGTGAAAAATCACATTGGGATCTGCTTTTTGATGCAGAGAGAAGAATTGGGCCCCCTCAGCCCTTGATGTGCTTGTCTGGACTGACCACACTGTTAACAGTCCCTTTCTCTCCTCCCTGACCTTGACCCCATTGTGCCTCCATCATGCATCCTTCTCCAGCCACACTGCTGGGCCCTGGACACACCTGGCATGCTCCCAAATCCAGCTAGCTGTCCCTCTACTGGGAACAGCTTTCCCTCGCAGAACCAAGAGGCCCCCCTTGGACTTCATTCTGGTGGCAGATATCACTTGCTCCAAGATGGGACTTGGCTGATGACTCAGACTCACCCAGCACACCCTCCTATAACTCAGCATCACTCAGAAGACTTGTCTTCATCCAATATATCATATACTCATTTGTCCCCTCTCCCTTTCTCTTTCCTCTCTCCCCTCTGGATCAGAAGTCACATGAGAGAAGCATCTTAATCTAATCAGTGCACTCAAATCACCCAGGAACAATGGGTGCCTGGTACAGAGAAATAGCTCAATGCATTCATTAAATGAATGAATGAAATTGACCATTGAACTGTATTGCACAAAATAACCCACCATAGCCATTTTTTTCTGGTGTTACCTTTACTATGCATTTCTCCTGACCAACTGTTTCCATCTACCTCAGAGACAGGCACTTTGAACCTTTCACCTGGTAGCACTGATGACTGAGGGCTGCTGGAAGGCTAAAAGGCATGTCCCTGGTCCACCCCAGCAAGGGGACAGGGTTTCATGGCATCCGCTTTGTGAGTCAACTTTGCTCTTGCCTTGACCTCACATTCTTGCCTCCGTCTTCTCCTTGTCGGGTTATCATGAGAGGTTAAGGGCCTTGACTCTGTGCTAGACTTGCCCTGGCTGGAAATCCTGGCTCACCAGCTATGTAAACCTGGAGAGTTTCTTAATCTCTCTGCACTTCAGTGTCCTCATCCACAAACCACAGATAATCATAGGGATGTTAAGCTTAAAGGACTATATGTAGGATGTGTGTGCATCTGTGCTAAGTCACTTCAGTCATGTCTGACTCTTTGTGACCCCATGGACTGTAGCCCACCAGGCTCCTCTGTCCTGGGGACTACCATGCCCTCCTCGAGGGGATCTTCCCTACCCAGGAATGGAACCTGCGTCTCCTGCATTGCAGGCGGATTCTTTACCAGTGAGCTACTTACACCGGGGAAGCTGGTGTAAAGTACTTAAAATAATTACGGGTGCAGAGCGGGCAGAGTAGACATACTTGCTATTGTTACTTCCTGGAAATTTCTTTTGGCTTCCCATATTGGATGGAATATTGTAAATTACCTAAAATTCTTTGTAAAGCAGGGTGTTGGCATTAATAATAAACCTGTTGGAAGGAACAAGAGAGGGCATCTCCTTGGCGCCACCTATGGTTTATTTTCATTTTTTCACTTGCATACATTTCAGCCCCTTCCTTCACACTGAAACCCTCTGCTTCTCATGAACCATGAAACTGAAGGTCTTCATCACTCAGGGGCTGTACAAAACACATTTGGTCTCTTACTGAGAGGGAACTGCTCTTCTCTATGACTGTGAGATGACACTATTAAGCTATGTTTGAGGAAGTAAATGAAGCACTCATGATGTTTAGTAAATACATCCTCAACATCATTTGCTCCCGAAATCAGACTCTTCTGAACACTCAGGGACAGTGGTGGTAGCAGACATGATGTCTTTGCATGTGGTCCTCAAGAAGGGCTGTGTAAGGGATGCTGGTTCCTCCTTCCTCTAACTTAGGATTCTTCCCATCCCTGCCTCTTGGTCCATGTGGTCCAGATGGGGTCCAGGGCTGCAGCCCATGACCCTAGGCTTAGAGAGTCAGATCTCAGAATCTAAATGGCAGAATGGACCTCAGAACTTGGCCGTGGCCTCAGGAAGGGAGCATCCCTTTGCCCTGTTGACTTGGAACTGGGGAAAGTCGTAAGATTGAGGCTGATATGAGCATGAAACACTAGAGTGACTCCAGTGGAAGGAAACAGAGAAAAATCAAAGATCTGAATGTGGAAGCCATTTTCCATTGACATAATTTAAAGCCAAACTCCCTTGTGTGGAATTCAAGTTTACTCCTAGTTCTTTACTTTCCAGTTCTTTTTTTCTTCATCCAGTTTGGGTTGGCTTTTCCTTTCTCATTAATTGAAAGACCATGTTTGATGAGACACGATGATCCCCTGATCTGTGGGTCTCAGAAGACCAGCCGTGCTTGGGTGGTCCTAGGCAGGTTTGGAAGTGGGTCTGGATGTCTTCTGAGGGTCAGTGATCTGAATTTGCTCTTCAAAATGACACATCCATCTGGTACTATACCCCCTCCCCTCTCCATTTCCAGTTGCTGTCCTGTGATCATGCCAATAATAAATCTATAATGCTTGGTGTTTGCCAGGCACTTTTATAATCTCTTTTGTAGAATTCTCAAACAACTGTAGGCGTTAGATGCTGTTACTATCAGACCCGTTTTACAGATGAGGAAACAGACATAGAGACATTTAGTAAATTGCCAATATTCAGTTATTACACTGAAGTGTAAGAATCAGAACCTGGGCAGTCTTATTTCTGAGCCTGGGCCCTGAATCATCATGCTGTATAATTTTCATGACATCACAGGATAGCTGGAAATATGGGTACATATTCAATCACTGGGTGACTAGACCATAGGGATGAAGCTGGTGGAAAAAGAGCATCCTTATTCTTTTCATGCTCAGAAATCATGTCAGCCTGACATGCTCTAGACTGGGAAAAGCAAAAGCAAACAGAGTCCCAATTATTTCCCTCCATGATATGGTTGCTGTCCATAAAGGGCAAGAAAAACATTTCAGAATTGCAGGAAATGGTTGAACTAACCCAACACATGTAAATAAAATGAATAAAGAAACAATGTCTTCAGGTGCAAGAAGTCAATAATTTTCTTAGGCAAACCTCCCCCAGACAACACAGGTTGTTAGAAATATGTACACAGAAGGTCAATCATTTTTCCTCTGTATTTTCTCTGTTCTTGCTCATCATTTTCAGCCTTCTTACACTGAAAACCTAGGATGTGGGGAATCTAAACTATCAGAGATGGCTAATGATTGCTTTAAAGTTTATCTATTCAGGTTATATTCTATCCCTGTCCTTCATCCAAGTCTT
This sequence comes from Bos indicus x Bos taurus, assembly GCF_003369695.1. Lineage (NCBI taxonomy): Eukaryota > Metazoa > Chordata > Mammalia > Artiodactyla > Bovidae > Bos > Bos indicus x Bos taurus. The sequence goes on along the minus strand of NC_040092.1, from coordinate 24,237,432 downwards.
AGAGGTTAGTCAAACTACAGCCAAAGACACTTGCTCTGGGCTTTGTGACCAGGAAGCTCCCAATAGGTGATGAGCTCCTTGGAAAGAACATAGGATACAAAAAAAAGCAGCACAGTGCGTGCGTGCATGCGTGCGTGTGCTAAGTTGCTTCAGTTGTGTCTGACTGTTTGTGACACTCCCTATGGACTGTAGCCCGCCAGCCTCCTCTGTCCATGGGATACTCCAGGCAAGAATACTGGAGTAGGTTGCCACTTCCTTCTCCAGGGGATCTTCCCAACCCAGGGATCTAACCCATGTCTCTTATGTCTCCTGCATTGGCAGTCAGGCTGTTTACCACTAGTGCCAAGGTAAAATATAATTTGCTCCTCTTAGCCGGCTAGGTGTATTTTTTTTTTAATTTTTATTGGAGCATAGTTGATTTACAATGTTGTGTTAGTTTTGGGTGTAAGCAAAGTGAATCAGTTATACATAAATGTAAGTCCACTCTTTTTTAGATTCTTTTCCTACATAGGCCATTACAGGGTATTATGTAGAGTTCCCTGTGCTGTACAGGAGGTCCTATTAGTTATCTATTTTATATATAAATATAATGTGTATATGTCAGTCAAGGTCTCCCCCAATTTATCCCTCCTCTGCTTACCCTCTGGTAACCATAAGTTTGTTTTCTACATCTATGACTCTATTTGTAGATAAGTTCATATTTGTAGATAAGTTCATTCATATATTTGTAGATAAGTTCATTCGTACCCTTTTTAAAGATTCCATATATGGGGGTTTTTGAATTAATTACCTCTAATGCCTCTGGGTCTCAGTTTCTTTACCTGTAACATAAAGATAAAACTCATTCTTTTGTCCAACTCTCAAGCTTTTCCTGTGATGCTCAAATTCAATATATCTATTGAAATGCATTTGCAAATTATAAAGTTCCATAAAGAGACAAGGAATTTTATGTTGTGCGTTTATATATCCTTACTCAGTATCATCTTTTTATCCCATGAGATTATACAAGCAACCCTAGAGCATCTGTAAGAGTCCTGTATGAGTTACCTGCTACTGTGTGTGTGTGCTAAGTTGCTTCAGTCGTGTCTGACTCTTTGTGACCCCATGGACTATAGCCCACCAGGCTCTTCTGTCCATGGAATTTTCCAGGCAAGAATACTGGAGTGGGTTGCCATTTCCTACTCCCATGATCTTCCCAACCCTGGAATCGAACTCATGTCTCTTGCATCTCCTATAGGACAGGTGGATTCTTTACCACTGAGCAATCTGGGAAGCCCACCATGTCAGCAGCTGCCTACCAAAATCACAAAAACTTGGCTTTCTTAACAACACCAGCTGTCAGGATGGGTCAAACATTTGACACATATCAACTCATTTGCCCTTGAGGCCAACCTCATGAGGTGGGAAATACTGGCTCTATTATAGAGCTAGGGAACTAAAGCTCAGAGAAGTTATGTGTCTTCCCCAATGCTGCACAGCAAAATCAGGCAGAACTGATTTCAAATTGCAGATCTTTTCCTGTCAACTGAACTTACATTGTTTTTCTGTAAGACAGCACTTGTAACATCTGTATCTCAGGGTTACTGGAAGAATCAGAGGTCACTAGTGACTGAACCAGAATTTCTATGTCGATGAATCATAGGGTAGTCATCAGTTGTAGGGAGCTTGTGGCACTGTGGGGCAGAGTTCTGGCTTTGAAGCTGTTTTGGAATCAAGGCAGTGTCTTATTTTAATTGGAGGAAAACTGCTTTACAAATGTAGCGTCGACATATATACCCTACCGTGTGTAAAATAGATGGCTGGTGAGAAGTTGCTATATAACACTGGGAGCCCAGCCTGGTGCTCTGTGAAGCAGTGTTTTTGCCTGAATTTTATGTTGGCATGAGGGACCGCTAGAGATTGCAAGGTTGCCCGAAGCTCCTCTTAAGAAGCCTGCTTCTTGGCAAAGCGGCTGGAAATAAGAATTATTATTAAGGCAATATTAAGTGAGTGGGTTTCTCAGGTGGCTTTGTGGTAAATCTGCCTGCCAATGCAGAAGCCCCTGGAGACATGGGTTCGATTCCTGGGTGGGGAAGACCCCCTGGAGAAGGAAATGGCAACCCCCTCCAGTATTCTTGTCTAGAGAATCCCATGGACGAAGAGCCTGGCGGGCTACAGTCCATGGGATTGCAGAGAGTTGGACATGACTGAGCGATTGCACACACATTCAGCGAGTATATAACAAGACAATTTTAAGTGTTTAAATATTAAATTGTCATTCATCCCTGCAACAATCTTATGATATCCCCATTCTACAGACAAGAAATAGGAGACCTAAAGAGAAAATTTTCCAAGATGGTCCTGAGCCAGGATTCCGGCACATCACACACATGGCACAGTGCCAGTAACACAGCAGCTGCTCTGATAATAGGGGTATATGATTTTTATAGGATTGTTTTCATTATTGGGCTTCTCTGGTGGCTCAGATGGCAAAGAATCTGCCTGCAATGCAGGAGACTTGGGTTCAATTCCTGGGTCAGGAAGATCCCCTGGAGAAGGGAATGGTTACTCACTCCAGTATTCTTGACTGGAGAATTCCATGGACAGAGGAGCCTGGTGGGCTACAGTCCATGGGGTCGCAAAGAGTTAGACACGACTGAGTGACTGACACGCATGCACACTGACATTATTATAGGGAGCAAATAAAAGTTCTTGTTTGAGGCTATGGCAGCTTGAAACATTCAGCACTGCGCATCGCTGACCAGCTCTCCTGTGCCCTCCTGGTTCTTGCTCACGTCTTTGAAGACTTTTGAAATCTCTGCCCAGGTCTGCTGTCTGCACTTGACGTCTCTGCTTCCTGGCTGGGTGATCTTCCTCCAGCCTGTGCTCCAGGGGATGCCAAGACTTTGGCTCTGAGGACTTCCTTGGTAGTCCAGTGGTTGAGAATTCAGCTGGCAATGCAGGGGAGATGGGTTTGATCTCTGGTCTGGGAAGATTTCTGCAGGGCAACTAAGCCCATTTACCACAACTACTGAGCCTGTGCTCTGCAACAAGAGGAGCCACCACCGTGAGGAGCCTGAGCACTACAACTAGAGAGAGCCCACACACAGCATCGAAGACCCAGCACTGCCAAAAGTAAATAAATAAGAAAACAAGGACGCTTCAATTAAAAAAGACTGGCTCTGATGTCTGATTACTGGACATTCTTCTATGTCAGAGTGACCACTCTTCCTTCTCCTGCTTCCATCTTGGTTTTCCTTCAACATTCCTGCTCTGCACATTTTCAAGTTCCTACAGTGTTAGAGAATACTATCTCCCCCCTCCTTCTGTTCTGCTCTTCTAGCATGGTGTATGAGTAATTGGGATAAGAGATGACACTTTCCAGCTTCCCTTGCAGCTAGGTATGACCACGTATGTACATTCTGTTCATGGACTGGGAATGGAAGTGACATGTGCAACTTCTGGATTCTGCCTTTAAATAGAAGAGGCAGGCCCCCTACCTTCCCTTGGTCCCTCCCCAGGGGCCAGAATTTTCCATGGTGAAGAGCCATCTTGGATTGTGTCCACCACAGTGACAACTTAGTTGGAGCAACAAGTTGGCAGGAGTCTGGGCCCCTGATGCCTCTGCAGACTGGACCTGCCTCACAAACTGAAACATTTAAACAAAAAAAATAAATCACTTTCTTTCTTTCTAAATCCATGATCTGGGGTGGGGGGAGGCTCTATCGGTTGACCCTTTTATCCAAAGCTACACAAACCTACATGGTAATCCACATGGTTACTAGAGAGTAGCTTCCTTTTGTTCACCCCAGTGCAGAAATGAGAGGGTAACATCCTTGGCCAAAGAGCCAGTGAGGTATTAAGGTGACTTGCTTTTATCCTTAACTTAAGCCTCAGTGCTTCCTCCCAAGGTGGAAAATTAAAAGCATGATGGATGAGGTGTCTTTGCCATTTAGCTGGCCTAGTTTACACACCGCTGGTGAGAAAAGACTGCACTTGAGACGAAACACGTAAGGAATAATAAGGACCACTTATGAAGAATTAATGTGATGTGGAAAATGGAAAGAAAAAAGTTATTAGGTTACCCAGGAGAGGCGTGGAGAGCAGCCTACAGAACAAGCTGTCACTATGTCTTGGAGGAGAGAAGGTAGGGAGAAGGCTAGAGGACTAATTTAAGGTTATTAGAATAATCTCTCTTTGGTAAGTGACTGCCTCTTTGCCAGACTCTTTTTCCTCATGAACAAAAATATCAAGTGTATTGACCAACTCAGGGATTTTGGCTGTTTTTCAGAATGCTTTGTGCTGGTAGACATGGAAGGTGGCAGAGGAGACAGTGGGTTGAGGTCTCTGGTCTTTCAGAGACATGTGGAAGAAGACAGTGGTGAGGAGGCAGAACAGACACCTTATCCTTATTTTGGTCCAGTATTCCAGTCTAACTGCATGGTTTTAAAATACACACACCCATACACACATACACATTTATTTATTTGGCTGGCCCGGGTCTTAACTGCAGCACTCAGGATCTTCAATCTTTGTTGTGGTATGCAGGATGTTTAGTTGTGGCATATGGGATCTAGTTCTCTCTTCTCTGCCACCTTCAGTGGGTACTGAAATCTAGTTCCCTGACTAGGGATTGAACCAGGGCCCCCTGCATTGGGAGCGCAGAGTCTTAGCTATTGGGCTGCCAGGGAAGCTCCTAACTGGAAGCTTATATCTTCTTGGACCCCTCTCTCCTAATGTGTTTCTTATACATTTACCGGGAATATTGTTTACATAAATGTGATCATGCCATCATGCTGCTTCAAATATTTTAAAGACTTCTCATTGCTCCTCAGGTAATAACTGAAACACTTCTCCATGGTTTGGCATCCACGGCCCTCTCTCCTTGTCATCTTCCCCTTGGCTAGGCTACTGTGCCATCTTGGATCATGTGGGCGAGGGCAGCCCGCTTGTGGTAGCTGAGCAACTAGGAAGGAACCTGTGTTTCTGATGGCAGTGCAGAGCAGAGGCACAAAACCATTGCCAACCCCTTTGTAACAGGAAGATAATGTTTTCTTTCATCTTGAATTCACACCATCTTCAACAAGGTCCCTTTTACAAGCAATTGACCTGTATGCTAAGTAACACACTGTCTTATTATGAATTCTTAAATGCTACATACCTTTTCTTCACAGCATTTCCTGGTGTTGCTAGAGATTACTTCTTGGTGTGCTTATTTAAACATTTTCCATCTTTTCAAATGCACAGTGAGGTGTATGAGGTCAGAGTCCGTAACTGTTCTATGGTCCCTCATATATATTCCCAGTGCCTGGCAGGATAATTATTTGAGTCTTGAATACAAAGACAAATACAAAAGCGCAGGTCTTCACTCTGAGACCCTCCAATCAGGCTGATGTGTGTCAAAGGTTCCCTCCTGTGTGGGTTTAACAGGTAATCAGAATGCAAGATTGGAAGCCTCCTTAGTTCCCAAGCACTGTGGGGCACAGCCCAAACAGTTCTGCTTCCTGTATGTCTCTGAGTCCTGCGTGGCAGCCTAGCATGAGATATCAAGATGAAACAGTGTTATATTGGGTTGACCAAAAGTCTGTTCAGGTTTTTCTATAACATCTTATGGAAAAACCCAAATGAACTTTTTGGCCAATCCAATATTTCCTTTATAACTAGCACATTTCAGGCTTGGGTGAAGCCATTAAGCTCTCACCAATGAGAATGACATTTTAGGGAAATGTCTGTAAGTCTAGGAGTTCTTACTACAATGCTGGCATAATTACACAGGTTGTTTCATAAATCCCTTAGTGGGTGAACAGGATGTCGCTTTCCCTTTCACAGCTACAGAGAAGATGAGAACTAGAAGAGTGTGTTCAGAGTGGGGAGGAAGCCTGGAGCACGGGGGGTTTGGTTTCCCCTCGAAGGTCTCTTGCAAAACCTTGGGGCTCCCATCATCGGCTCCCAGGACATGGTTCTTCCAGCTCATACAGACTCTCTCAGCTTATTCCTTCATCTGTACAATGGGTCAACATTCTCTAAGGTAATACAGCATAATTAGCATCCTGTAGTTATTAAGTCATTCAGCAAACACCTCATACTCTGAGCACAAGGGCCCTCTGACTCCTATTTTTCATCTATAAACTACAGGCAAGATCATTTGATATTTATTGCAAAGATCGTTCATGTACTTCTTCACTGAGTGATGATTTCAGTCCCTGCTCTGTGCTAGGAACTGATCTAAGCACTAAGAATGGGTAAGTCTCTTCTTTCCTTCAGAGTCTACTTTCTTGAGGGGAGAGATGATCATAAACAAACAGGTAATTTCATACTGGTGAGTTCTAGAAAGAAGAGAAAACCAGCAATGCATGTGAGTGATCATAGATGGTCTCTCTGAGAATAAGATACTTGAGCCAAGACCTAAAACGCTGAACGATCTGGTCTTGCAGAGTCCAGTAAGACGGAATAGCAGATGCAAAGGCCCTGTGGCAGGAACAAGCTTGACTCATGAGTGACAGGGGCCATAGGAGCCAGGGTGGAAGAAGACTGTGACTAACGAGAAAAACATAAAGGAAAAGATAGAGAGGTGGGCAGGGGCCAGAGCACCTCCAGGGCCTTGGAGCTCATGGTGAAGAACTGAATGAGATATGAGAGCTGGATGTGATTCTCCAGGTGAGATGAGAAGCTCTGGAAGGTGAAATAGTAAGAGGCTGCATGATTCGATTTATGTTTTAAACAGAACACTTTGGCCATTGGAGAAGAATGGGTGGGGGCTGGGACTTGGGGGAAAATACAGAACTCAGATTAGCTAAGAATTTACAAGAGACCTAATATAGGGACCTCCCTGGGTGGGGGCAGTGATTAATGATCTGTCTTGTAATGCAGGGGACATGGATTTGATCCCTGGTCTGGGAAGTAAGATCCCACATGCTGTGGGGCAGCTAAGTCTGTGTGCTGCAATTAGAAGCCCTTGGGCTGTAACTACTGAACTTGGGCACTCTGCAACTAGAGAGAAGCCCACACACCACAATGAAGAGCCTGCGGGCTGCGACAAAGACCCAGCACAGCCAAAGAGAAAAAAAGAGAAGAGACCTCATGTACAGCCTGTACACTGTCCATGGAATTCTCCAGGCAAGAATACTGGAGTGGGTAGCCATTCCTTTCTCCAGAGGACCTTTCCAACCCAGGGATCAAACCCAGATCTCCCACACTGCAGGCGCATTCTTTACCACCTGAGCCACCAGAGAAGCCCCTGTATACCCCTGCTGCTGCTGCTAAGTCGCTTCAGTCGTGTCCGACTCTGTGAGACCCCATAGACTGCAGCCCACCAGGCTCCCCCGTCCCTGGGATTCTCCAGGCAAGAACACTGGAGTGGGCTGCCATTTCCTTCTCCAATGCATGAAAGTGAAACGTGAAAGCGAAGTCGCTCAGTCATGTCCGACTCTTTGCAACCCCATGGACTGCAGCCTACCAGGCTCCTCCGTCCATGGGGTTTTCCAGGCAAGAGTACTGGAGTGAGGTGCCATTGCCTTCTCCGCTGTACACCACACATATTCATAAATCATGAATGTAGCTATCAAGATGGAAGACCCACTGCACACCCAGGGGAGATACTCCAGAGACACGGCAGGGCCACAAATGCCACTCCAGGACTTCCCAGGAGTCACCAGGGTGAACTGACACCCTAAAAATCCATACCACAATTCCCAGGTAGAGTTTTACTCTCAGGCTACTTGCTAGCCCAGTCATTCATGTGGGAAAAAAATGCAAGCATCAAGAGATCAAAGAGCTTGTTAGCAACGTGTGGGTGTGGGTGGACGGTGGTGTAAATCAATAGAGTCTCTATGTAACATGTCAATACTCATCACCTTTGCAAATGCCTTTACCGTTTTCCTAGCTAGCTCACTTCTGCAATTCACTTCACGATACAATCACAGATGTTCAAGATGGTGTTTGGACAAAATGATTCAAAGTCACATTTACAGGGAAAAGGTGGTAGAACCTCAAGGCCAGCTAATAATAGGGTGTTGGTTCAGATAAATGATGCCATATGCTGTAATATGTGATGCTTTTTAAAAAAGGAACATAATGATGCTTTTGAACTGTGGTGCTGGATAAGACTCTTGAGAGTCCCTTCGATTGCAAGATCAAACCAGTCAATCCTCAAGGAAATCAGTCCTGAATATTCATTGGAAGGACTGATGCTGAAGCTGAAGCTCCAATACCCTGGACACCTGATGCGAAGAGCCGACTCATTGGAAAAGACCCTGACGCTGGGAAAGACTGAAGGCAGAAGGAAAAGGCAATGACAGAGGATAAAATAGTTAGATAGCATCACTGATTCAATGGACATGAATTCGAACAAACTCCGGGAGATAGTGAAGGACAGGGAAGCCTGGTGTGCTGCACTCCATGGGGTGACAAAGAGCTAGACATGACTTTGCGATTGAACAACAAAGATATTTTTAAAATATTTACTTATTTGATTGTGATGGGTCTTAGTTTCAGCACATGGGATCTTTGATCTTAGTTGTGGCATACAGGATTTTTTGGTTATGGCATGCGAACTCTTAGTTACAGCATGTGGGATCTAGTTTCCTGATTAGGGATCAAACCCGGGTCCCCGGCATTGGGAGTGGTGAGTCTTAGCCACTGGACCACCAGGGAAGTCCCTGTGATAGTTTTTAGAAAAGTTGAATAAAGAACTTTCTGCACTGATATGGAAAAATTAAAAGGTATATTATTATTAATAGGTGAAAAAGGAAGCAACATTGTTTGAAATGTGTGTGAGATATATATATATATATATATATATATATATATATATATACATGTTTTCATATGTATAAAATATCTCTGGAAAGGGATGTGATAAAGTGTGAACTCTGATGACCTCCGGGGAAGGGAGCTGGGTCAGGGGAGGGCAGATGTAGATTTCAGTATGTTGATCTGTCTACATTTTGAGTTTGGAAATGTGTGGATGTATTACCTGCCCTCGTCTCCCCAAAATAAATGAAGAGTACATGTAATAAAAGCAGAAGGGGAAAACGTGCCTTAGTAAGTGAAAAATTACAATAAGCCTTAGACCTTAGCTTGTAAATAGTCCAAGCAAGGAACCCACAGGTGCCCAGGGGTGACTGCTGTTTCTCTGATGTACGTCTCTGTGCCCCTTCTAAGCTCAGGTTGCAGAGTCCACAGTCAACCAGCCACTGAAACAGCATCCATCGTGAGCCAAGAGGACCAGCATGGGGAGGAGGAGGAGGGTGGGCAGAATGGAGCTTCCAGGGGGATGCTGAGGACAGTGGGTTAGTCAGCAGGACAGTGTGGTTCAGTGGCTGACGTTTGCTACACTTAGGAAAGAACACTGTGCCTCTGTCACACTTAAGAGTACAAGGAAGTCTGGACTGCTGTGTACAGAAGTCAGGAAGAACTGAAGGAAGATTTGCTCCGTGGGAAATACAAGAACCAACACTCCACATGGGTTCTTCACATAAACCGATTCCTTTAATCCTCACAAGCACTCCACGAGGAAGGTACTACGGTTATTTACCACCTCACATCTCAGGTAAGACCCAAGGAGATGGGCTCACATGCACAAAAGCACACGGCGTCCAAGCAGAAAAGTTGAGTCTCCAGCCCAAGTTGCCTGGCTGACTCCAGAGGCCACGTTAGTATTCACAGTACCATGCTTCTTCATGGGATATTTGCAAATGGAGGCCCCAAGTGAGCAAGACTTTTACTTCTGGTGCAGAACAAAATAGCATTAAAAACACATACTGTATATTAAGGCACATATATGTCGGATCTAGAAAAATGGTACAGACGAACCTATCTGCAAAGCAGAAACAGAGACACAGACATAGAGAACAAATACATGGGGACCAAGGAGGGTGAGGGTGAGGGATGAGTTGGGAGACTGGAATTGACATATATACACTTCTCTGTATGAAATAGACAACGAATGAGAACCTACTGTATAGCTCAGGGAACTCTACTCAATCTTCTGTCATGACCTAGATGGGAAGGAAATCCAAAAAAGAGGGGATGTAGCTCAGCCACTTCGCTGAGTGGCTCATATAGCTGAGCCACTTTGCTTGATAGCAGGAATTAACGCAACATTGTTAAGCAAGTATATTCCAATAAAAATGTTAAATTTTTCTTTTCTATAAAGGGAAACAGTTCATTTCCACTGCAGTTTGCTACTTTCTGGTAAAGACCAGTCAGATGTGAGAAGGACCCTCAATCTGAACAAAGGTCCCCAGATTAAAAGGATTTAGACAACGTGGATAAAACCAGGGTCTCATGGCAGCTTGGTGGTGGCCAGGAGGATTCTGAACACGTCCTGTGTAATAATACATGGAGCCCTGAGGCATGACAGTCCTGTCCCCAAAAGGTGGGGGGGGACCTGTCTAGTACATAGTTTGCTGAGGACCACTAGTGTAAGAACAACTTCATCCACACCTCTGGGTCAGATGGGGTTTTGGGGGCAGGGGAATGGGTTCTGAAACGCACCTGCTCTAGTCAGAGGCCACAGCGTCAGCTCCACATCCTCTCTTTACAGTTAATTACTGGTCTGGCAAGAGCTTGAGGGACTCATTAATGCACGACAATAAGTCATTTCAGGACAGATGCTGAGAGATGTATTTATACATTTTCCATTTGAGCTGGGGACCGCATGTCAGGCTGCGATGAAAAGAAGAAAACAGAAAACCTCCTCTTTCTGGCCATGAAAGGCTTTCAATGAGGCTGGGGTGCATTAAGCCAAGAAATTAGCTTCTAAAGGTGATGTAGGGCTGGGAAGGGCCCTTCGGTGCAAGTCTTTCAGCATCTCTTCATTTAGGGTTCTCTTCCTTGTGGCAGGAGGGTGTGCGTGCGTGCGTGCGTGCTTATGTGTGTGTGTGTGTGTGTGTGTGTGTGTGTGTAGGGGGATTAGGATCAGAAAGAACAGGGTTAAAACGGCCCTGAATAGCTGTGTGAGGTTGGCAAGGAGTTCAACCCTCTGTGTCCCAGTTACTTGCTGTGATGTCATAAATCACCCCCCAAAAGCAGTGGCACCAAACGGTCTTTTCATTGTAAACCAAGAATTCTGAAAGGGGGACTTCCCTGGTGGCCCAGTGGCTAAGACATTGTGCTCCCAATGCAGGGGGGACCAGGTTCGATCCCTGATCAGGCAACTGATCCCATATGCTGCAACTAAGAATTCCCATGCCACCACTAAGGATCCTATATGCTCCAAAAAAGCAAAGATCTCACGTGCTGCAATAAGACCGGATGCAGCCAAATAAATAAACATTAAAAAAAAAATTCTGGAAGGGCTGGGCTGGGCGGTGGCTGGACACTTCTCTCCCTTGATGAGGGCGCCTTGCTGTGGTCTTTTCACAGGCAGAGTGGGGCTTTCTCATAGTCCGGTGGCCTCAGGGCACACGGATGCTCATGTGCTATCTTCTGGCTCTTCGGTGACCTGGCTCTCTCAAAATTACATGGCATCACTTCTGCTGTACACTGGAGGCCAGGCAGTCACTAAGGTCTCCCCAGGTTTGAGGAGGGGAGACAAGGAATTCTCCTCTTTATGGGAAATAAGGTCAAGAAGAGTAGGCAGGACAGGGATGTGGAGAACAGACCTGTTGAGAACATCCTTGGAAAACACAACCTCTTGTACACGAGACCATCATCTGAAAACTGGTTGTGTGACTATGACTGAAGGGTTTGGGGGAAATGGGGACTGTGTGTCCAAAGCGTCCACCATGGTGCAGATTCCCAGGTGCATTGGTTTTGACTGCCAGCATCTACCCCTTCTCTGTGGAAGCAGTGCCCTTGGAGAATTTGATGACCTTCACTGTCAGCAGCCTTGATGGGATGATAAACCATGGATGCTCTACTCTCTTTTTCAATTTAATTTAAATTTTAAATGGAAGTATAGTTGATCTACAGCGTTTCAGGTATACAGTAAAGTGATATTGCTGTACATTTGAAACTTACATGCTTGTGCTTAATCACTCAGTTGTACCTGACTCTTTGCGATCCCATGGACTGTAGCCCGCCAGGCTCCTTTGTCCATGGGATCTTTCAGGTGAGAATACTGGAGTAGTTGCCATTTCCTTCTCCAGGGGATCTTCCCAACCCAGGGATTTAGCCTGCATCTCCTGTTCCTCCTTCACTTCAGGCAGATTCTTTCTTTACCTACTGAGCCACTGGGGAAGCTCAAAACAGATATACATACATACATATATATATACATATATAAATACACATATATATCTACCTATATTATATAATATATATAATACATATGTTAAATACACATCTTGGAGGAGGGCATGGCAACCCACTCCAGTATTCTTGCCTGTGGAATCCCAATGGCCAGAGGAGCCTGGCGGGCTATAGTCCATGGGATCGATCGCAAAGAGTCGGACATGACTGAGCGACACAGCACAGCACATTATATTATATATTAATATTTATAGTATATGGGGAAGCCCAAAACATATATATACATATGTATCATATTATATATTAATATATATAGTATATGTTGTACACCTGAAACATATATACAACATATCATTTTGTGTATAACTGAAACACTGTAAATAAACTATTCTTCAGTTTAAAGGATTTGTTTCCCTTATAAGTTACAAGCTATCGAGTGCCATTCCCTGTGCTATACAGAAGGTCCTTGTTGTTTATCTATTTTATGTATAGTAGTGTGTATATGGTCAGGAAGCAACAGTTAGAACTGGACTTGGAGCAACAGACTGGTTCCAAAAAGGAAAAGGCGTACGTCAAGGCTGTATATTGTCACCCTGCTTATAACTTCTATGCAGAGTACATCATGAGAAACGCTGGGCTGGAAGAAGCATAAGCTGGAATCAAGATTGCCGGGAGAAATATCAATAACCTCAGATATGCAGATGACACCACCCTCATGGCAGAAAGTGAAGAGGAACTAAACAGCCTCGTGATGAAAGTGAAAGTGGAGAGTGAAAAAGTTGGCTTAAAGCTCAACAACGAAGATCATGGCATCTGTTCCCATCACTTTATGGGAAATAGATGGGGAAACAGTGGAAACAGTGTCAGATTTTATTTTGGGGGGCTCTAAAATCACTGAAGATGGTGATTGCAGCCATGAAATTAAAAGACGCTTACTCCTTGGAAGGAAAGTTATGACCACCCTAGATAGCATATTCAAAAGCAGAGACATTACTTTGCCAACAAAGGTCCATCTAGTCAAGGCTATGGTTTTTCCTGTGGTCATGTATGGATGTGAGAGTTGGACTGTGAAGAAAGCTGAGTGCCGAAGAATTGATGCTTTTGAACTGTGGTGTTGGAAAAGACTCTTGAGAGTCCCTTGGACTGCAAGGAGATCCAACCAGTCCATTCTGAAGGAGATCAGTCCTGGGTGTTCTTTGGAAGGAATGATGCTAAAGCTGAAACTCCAGTACTTTGGCCACCTCATGTGAAGAGCTGACTCATTGGAAAAGACTGATGCTGGGAGGGATTGGGGGCAAGAGGAGAAGGGGATGACAGAGGATGAGATGGCTGGATGGCATCACTGACTCAATGGACATGAGTTTGAGTGAACTCCGGGAGTTGGTGATGGACAGGGAGGCCTGGCATGCTGCAATTTGTGGGGTCGCAAAGAGTCGGACACGACTGAGCGACGGAACTGAGTGTGTATACGTACAACCCAAACTCCCAATTTATCCCTCTCTCCCCCTTTTCCCCTTTGGTAACCATAAGTTTGTTTTCTCTGTCTGTGAGTCTGTTTTCTGTTTTTTAAATAAGTTCATTTCTTCCATATTCTAGATTCCACTTATAAGTGATATCACATGGTATTTGTCTTTCTCTGTCTGACTTACTTAACTTACTATGATTGGATACTCTGATTTTAAACAGCACCAGGCAATAGGAAAACAAATGCTCCTTTCAGACATTAGATCAAGGTTCGATGACAGAATCAGCTCTTAGGTCTCCAAGGAAAACCTCTTCTTCTCTCAAGCACTTTCAAGCCTCTTCTCTGCCTGTTCCCCCACCCCTGGGGGCTTCCAGCAAATTCCCTTGGGAGAGTTTAGCTTCTATAAATCACAGAAAATACCAATAACCACAACCATCTTGGGCTTTAACCTTCATCACAGCTGAAAGTGGGAGGAAAGCGAACATTTTACGGAGAACACACAATATGTACATCAATAAATTCTCTGCTGCAGAGACTGACAGGAGCCTGCTATGAGTTTAGGGTGGGCTGAGTCAGGATGCTCTTGACTTCTTCCTTGGGGAGCCTGAAAAGCAGGCTTCATCCCATTGATTGGGTGAATTTCATTCGTAGGAGTTTGCCTTGCAGGTTTTCTGTGCTATCTTCAAATAGCTCTTACAGAAGGAACTCAGTCTGGGCTATTTTTTTCAGGGAAAAGCAGATTATCTTCGTGGATCATTCCCAGAAGCTCTGCCGAAAGTGTTTACATGCAGCAGCTCTAAGCACACTCCAGAATTCCCCAAAACAAAGAGCTGTGAATAGAAGACAGGTCTGTGATCAAGGCTGCTAAAATGAATACCAATGGGCATCTTATTCACTAGTTTCAAAGATCTTTGCTTTTGGAAAAGCCCTTCTCCTTTTATGACTTGCCTGAATGACCTAATCTCCTCCAGAGGCAGAGCATCCCTGAAGTGTGATGACTGAGGGGCTTGGGGGTGGCAGCAGCAGCTGTTGCTCTGGGCAGAAGGAAGAGTGAGATGAGTGTCATTGGGTTTTTCTAGGGACGTGCATGGACCCAGAAGGTATCCCCTGCCTAGCCCGGCTGGGGGATGCTTGGCTGGAAAGGAGGGAATACTATGTCCCAGACAGGTTTCCTGGTAGGGCTGATGCTTAATGAAAGTGAATGGTGAGTGAGAAAAAGGTACAGGAGGATGGAGCTGAGTTTATAACAGGTGCTAGAACAAAAGGGGTGTCATGCCACTTGATCTCTTTAGAAGGCTCCCGTATGTGGTATACAAGGAAGGTGAGCTGAGTCTTTGCAAGGCCTGGCCTCACTTATAAGTCCCTCCTAAAGAGACACACCATCCATGTCCAGGTGGGCTATTTTGCTGTTGATTTGATGCCTCAAAGATACAGGCAATTAACCCCCTAAAGAAAACAGGCATGGTTTTACCCAAAGCGTAATGTACCACGGGCTCAAACTGGCCCCTTCTGCACAATTCACTCGCTGATGGACTATTTTCCTGAACAATATTCCTTTTGTTTGATCTGCACAGTGATTTTAAAAATCTGAACTTTTACAAATCGAGAGATTTTCTAGGACAGTCAGCTGTTCTAGACAAGTCCAGAGGTCAGGCAGCACTGGGCCTGTGTTCTCACCAGGGAAGTTTCCAGCATTCCCCCTCAGTGGATGCAGTTCTTCCTGCCCTCTGCCTACCTCTCCCACATGCAAGGCTCCCTGTCTGGCTCCCTTACGTCCGCAGCCTCTGGTTAAATGGTCCAACTCCTGTGTGGGCAGCTCTGTTTGAGCTCTGTCATGTGGGCACCCTTTCAGCTGGCAGTGACCACCCACACCTGTATGTAACCTGGGTTTGCAAGTATCACCTGCAGCATCTCCAGATCCCCTGCAGTCTCCTAGGAAGAGAGGGATGGGAAGGTACTATACAGTCATGGAAATGTACACCACTGACTTACTTATATGAAATAGGTAGGAATAGACCACCAAGAAGCCTTACAATATACGGCTCTGTAAATTAATTCAGGTTCATCTGTTTAATAAGTTGTTAGGCAGATAATTAACAAATTAAGTTTGGGGCAGGCAAAGGGCTTTGGCAATGTTAACTTACAAAAGAGGCTCTGTCACAGAATGATGGCAACTGTATAAAATTATATGTATAAAAGTATTTATATTTATGGGGCTTCCCTGGAGGCTCAGATGATAAAGAATTTGCCAGCAATGCTATAGACTTGCGTTCAATCCCTGGGTTAGGAAGATACCCTGGAGAAGAGAATGGCAACCCACTCCAGTACTCTAGCCTGGAGAATTCTAGACAAGAGGAGGCTGGCCGGCTACATACAGTCCATGGGGTCACAAAGAGTCAATGACTGAGTGACTAACAATACTACTTCTATTTATATTTATGGTAATAGTTACATAAGATGTGGAATATGGGTTTATTTTCTTAATTGTTTAAAAAGACTTTTTTTGATGTAGGCTGTTTTTAAAGTCTTTATTGAATTTGTTACAATATTGCTTCTGTTTTATGTTTTGACTTTTGGCCATGAGAGACCTTAGTTTCATGACCAGGGGTCAAACCCGCACCCCCTGTATTGGAAGGAAAAGTCTTGACCATTGGAACACAAGGGAAGTCTCAGGAATATGGGTTTAAAATGTGCTTTTAATACATGTTTCTGATTATAAGTGACATAGGGGCACTGAAGAAAATAAAAGATAAAGGAGGGAAAAAAAGAGAACGTCTTCATTTGGGGCTAGTGTATCTTTAGTATCACCTGGGTATTTGCTAATCTCTGGCTTAAAGCTCAACATTCAGAAAACTAAGATCATGGCACCTGGGCCCATCACTTCATGGGAAATAGATGGGGAAACAGTGAAAACAGTGGCAGACTTTATTTTTTTGGGCTCCAAAATCACTGTAGATGGTGATTGCAGCCATGAAATTAAAAGACACTTACTCCTTGGAAGGAAAGTTATGACCACCCTAGATAGCATATTCAAAAGCAGAGACATTACTTTGCCAACAAAGGTCCGTCTAGTCAAGGCTATGGTTTTTCCAGTGGTCATGTATGGATGTGAGAATTGGACTGTGAAGAAAGCTGAGTGCCGAAGAATTGATGCTTTTGAACTGTGGTGTTGGAGAAGACTCTTGAGAGTCCCTTGGACTGCAAGGAGATCCAACCAGTCCATTCTGAAGGAGATCAGTCCTGGGTGTTCATTGGAAGGACTGATGCTGAAGCTGAAACTCCAGTACTTTGGACACCTCATGCGAAGAGTTGATTCATTGGAAAAGACCCTGATGCTGGGAGGGATTGGGGGCAGGAGGAGAAGGAGACGACAGAGGATGAGATGGCTGGATGGCATCAGCAACTCAATGGACTTGAGTTTGAGTGAACTCTGGGAGATGGTGATGGACAGGGAGGCCTGGTGTGCTGTGATTCATGGGGTTGCAAAGAGTTGGACACGACTGAGTGATTGAACTGAACTGAACTGAACCTCAAGGTCAAGTGCCAAGCTTTCTGTTGGTAATACCAGCCAGCTAGACATCAATCCCCTGGAGAAGGATATGGCAACCCCCTCCAGTAGTCTTGCCTGGAAAATTCCATGGGGAGAGGAGCCCGGAGGGCTACAGTCCGTGGGGTCACAAAGAGTTGGACATGACTGAGCAACAGAGCACACGAACATAGACATCAATAATATTTGTTCCTGTATATTGAATTTTAATTCACGCAACGAATATGAGACTTTCCTGTGTATTTATAGACAGGAAGGTTATTTTAGAAGAAAACATTAAAAATATTATTTGCACAAATGTCCAAGTGATGGACACTCTTTCTGCCTCTGAGTGTCTTCATTTCTTTTCTTTATCTGCCCAATGGCATGAATCTCAGTTCCTGAAACCATGGGAATGAGTTCCTGAAATAACATACACAAAGCATTTTGTAAAATGCCAGGAACTATGAAATACAGAGTATTATTTTGTATGTTGTCAAGCATTACAAAACATGCAGAATATTACTGTTATTTAAGTTTCTATTTCTGAGATAATGTGTTTGCTTCCCCAGAGAGATATATTCCCCCTGAATGAATGCTAAGGTTTAAAAAAAAAAAAACCTAATATGGAACTTTTAAAATGCATAAGTGAACCCATTTAAATACAGGTGTTCAGGAGATAACAGCACAGGTGTGTGTGGCCAGGTTGGGGATCTTGCAGGTGGCACTCAGTGACCCTCGTGGGAGTCAGTCTCACTCAGAGCCATAGAAGATGCCCAACATGGAGTTACCAGTTAACTTAAAAGAATGCCCATCGACCGGCACATGTAAGGATACTCAATGCTAATGACCAGAGAAATGCAAATCACAGCCACAATGAGGTATCCATCACAATAGTCGGAATGGCCATCATCAAAAAGTCCGCAAATAATACATGCTAGAGAGGGTGTGGAGAAAAGGGAAGATTAGTACACTGTTGGTGAGAATGTAAATTGTTGCAGCCACTGTGGAAAACTGTAGGGAAGTTTCTCAGAAAACTAAAAATGGAATTACCAAATGATCTGGCAACCCCACTCCTGGGCAAAACTCGAGAAGATACATGCACTCCTATGTTCACCGCAGCATTATTTACAGTAGCCAAGACATGGGAACAATTTAAATATCCATCAATAGATGAATGGATAAGGAAGATGAGGTCCAGACACACAGTGGAATATTACATGGCCATAAAAAAGAATGAAATAACGCCACCTGCGGGCTTCCCTGGTGTCTCAGATGGTAAAGAATCTGCCTAAAATGCAGAAGACCTGGTGTTCCATCCCTGGGTTGGGAAGATCCCCTGGAGAAGGAAATGGCAATCCACTCCAGTATTTGCAGCAATTGTGGATGCAACTGGAGATTATACTAAGTGAAGTCAGGAAGAGAAAAACAAATATCATATGGTATCACTTACACGTGGAATCTAAAATATGACACAAATGAACTCATCTATGAAACAGAAACAGATTCACAGACAGAAAACAGACTGATGGTTGCCAAGGGAGAGGGGGTGTAGAGGAGGGAAGGACTGGGAGGCTGGGGTTAGCAGATGCAAACTGTGATATAGAGTATGGATAAACAACAAGGTCTTACCATATAGCACAGAGAACTATATTCAATACACTGTGATAAACCATAATGGAAAAGAACACGAAAGAATGTATATATATAAGCACACACATACATGTACAAGTGCATCGCTTTGCTGTGAGCAGAAATTAACCCTACAAATCAACTATACTTCAAAAAAATTAAATGAGTAAAATTTAAATAAAGAATGCCCACAGTTTACAGAAAACTCTAATCTTTGGCATTTCTCTTGAAGGAATGAACTTGGGAGAGTAAGGCTCAGAGAAAGCTTAGGGAAAAAGCATGGATTAGATAAAGGACTCAACTGTGGCCTCCCTTCATGATGGACTTACTTCCCAGGCTTTATGAAATTCTTGATCCTCTAATGCTCAGATGAGCCCAAACCCCAGGTTTGGAAAAGCTTCAGAATGTGGAAGGGAGAGAAAAGAGCAAGTAGAAGATTCCTCTCAAGGAATGAACCCTTAGGGACTTTCAGTGATTAACTCTCCACACTTCCACTTCAGGGGGCACGGGCTCAATCCCTAGACAGGGAACTAAGATCTTGCATGCCACTGCCCAGCCCCCCAAAAAGAAACAACCCCTCCCCCAAAACAAAAACAAAACCCACAAAACTGCAACAATAAAACTTACACTCAAGAGAACCACAATATATGTTCCCTGTGCTTTTCATCCTCTTTGCCTGCAAAGAGGCACTGGCTTTGTTGATTCACTTAGAGTTATGGGGTTCGGAGAGGATGTTAATTGCTCCACTGGCCTCACAATCCGCATGGACGAAGTACAACCTAGTAGGCTGTGCACTGATGTTGTGTGATTGCCGAGATGCTCAGACTGTTACAACATTGATCTCGGAGGAGTGGAAACTAAATTCAACACAGTTAGGTGTGTATTTGGACCATGTGCAAGCTATCTTCCTGGATCTGAGGGCTTATGGGTGTGGCTTCAGGAAAGAGTGAACAGGATGCTTGAGAGCTGCTGGACTTCAGGAGAAAAGTGCTCCCTTGAAACAGCTATTTTAATGGATGGTCTTCCTTCCAAGTTCTCTATTCCAACCGTATATGCTGCTGCTGCTGCTAAGTTGCTTCAGTCGCACTCCGTGCGACCCCAGAGACACAGCCCACCAGGCTCCCCCGTCCCTGGGATTCTCCAGGCAAGAACACTGGAGTGGGCTGCCATTTCCTTCTCCAATGCAGGAAAGTGAAAAGTGAAAGTGAAGCTGCTCAGTTGTGCCCGACTCTTAGTGACCTCAGGGACTGCAGAGCCCACCAGGCTCCTCTGTCCATGGGATTTTCCAGGCAAGAGTACTGGAGTGGGTTGCCATTGCCTTCTCCCCAACTGTACATAGAGGAGGTTGTTCCCCCAGGAAAAGAAGCAGGGGCCTTTACATTTCTGAGAATCGCAAGTTGGGTTTGTTAGAAGCAAACCCTAAGATGAGGATTCACTTGTAAGTGATGGAGAAGGGAAGTTTTTCCAGGAAAAACTGGTAAGAGAGAGGGGAACAATTCATACAAGGGAAAGGTATGATTTCAGGAAAAATCCCAGCCTTATTCTGCTCCTGTGGGAGCCCTGGCTATCAGTCACCATTCAGAGTTCTCTGTACCAGGGGAAAGGGAGCTTGGCTTTCATGCTCCACATTCACCCATCATTTGCAAGGTCTGCCCCAGGAAGAAGAAAACTCCCATGGTTTCCCAGAAATCTTCATGAGTATGCAAAAGGGTCCCAGGGGCTCCAGGTACCGATCTGAAGGATGCAGGTGCAGGCTTTTAGATCAAGTGTTACAGATGGAATTGTGTCTCCCAACTGCAACATTCATATGTGGGTACCCTAAACTTCAATGTAACTGCATTTACAGATAGGGTTTTAAAAATGTAATTAACTCATGGTTTTTCTGGGGGAGAGTTTATAGTTGCTTTGGGCATCCCTGGTGGCTCAGCAGTAAAGAATCCACCTATAACGCAGGAGCCACGGGTTTGATCCCTAGATTGGGAAGATCCCCTGGAGGAGGGCACAGCAACCCACTGAAGTATTCTTGTTTGGAGAGCTCCATGGACAGAGGAGCCTGGCAGTCTACTGTCCTTAGGGTCATGAAGAGTCAGACATAGCTGAAGAAATTTAGCATGCATGCACAGAGTTGCTTTACAATGTTGTGTTAGCTTTTGCTGTACAATGAAGTGAATCAATGATATGTACACATATATCATACAGTGGGGAGAAGGCAATGGCAACCCACTCCATTACTCTTGCCTGGAAAATCCCATGGACAGAGGAGCCCGGTAGGCTGCAATCCATGGGGTCATAGGAGTTGGACACAACTGAGCAACTTCACTTTCACGTTTCACTTTCATGCATTGGAGAAGGAAATGGCAACCCACTCCAGTGTTCTTGCCTGGAGAATCCCAGGGACGGGGGAGGCTGGTGGGTAGCCGTCTATGGGGTCACACAGAGTCGGACATGACTGAAGCGACTTAGCAGCAGCAGCAGTAATATGGATGACCCTTAAAGAGATTATGTTAAATGAAATAACCCAGCACACAAGGACAAATATTGTGTGATTCCACCTATATGAGGCATCTAGAATAGTCAAATTCAGAGAGTCAAAGTAGAACAAGGGTTGCCAGGGTTGTGGGGAAGAGGGAGTGGGGAATGATTGTTTAACGGGCATAGAGTTTCCAGTTTGGAAAAATGGAAAAGTTCTAGAGCTGGACAGTGGTAATAATTACACAACAATGTGATGCATCTAATGACACAGAATTCTACTCTTAAAATGGTTAAAGTAGCAAATTTTATGTTATGTATATTTTGCCACAAAAAAAAAAAAAATAGGAGGCAGAAGGGAAAAATTCTGGACACACTTTAGATGTAGAACTTACACTATATCAAATGTTATTGGGAAATCTGAAATAAATCAGCTCCTTGTTTAACAAACCTTGAAAGATACATATAATTAAGGCTACATGGAGTTATAAGGATAGGGTCCCAACCTGACCAGACTAGTGTCCCAACAAGAAGAGGTAGCGACATCTGAGCTCTCTCTCTTTCCAAATGGACACGCAGTGGAGAGACCATGTAAGGACAAGGCAAGAAGGTCAGGAAGAGAGGGCTCGCCAGAAACCAACATTAACAGCACCTTGATCCCGGACTTTTGGCCTCTAGAAGGGTAAAAGGATAAATGTATGCTGTATAAGCCACTCAGTTTGTGGTGTAACAGTTTGTGCTGTAATACCCAGTTTGTTACAGCAAGAGCTGACTAATACACTCACATAGGTGCAGAGAGGCAGTGTAAACGTTTCAAGAGGAACCAGAACAGGGCAGTGACCACCACACGGGGTGACTCACTGGCTGTATTTCCTATTATGATAAGAATATGCATAAATTATGCCCCTGTTCTAATCACCAAGGAAATGACTTTTAACAATTCTTATAGTTTTGTACTTATTGTAATGCATATTGAAACTAACTTAAGTATACAATTTCAAGGTCATTATTACTAAGAATGAAGGGAAACTTTTAAAAACCAGAGCAATAAATAGACAATTTAAAGAAAACTCTTGGGACTTACCTGGTGGTTCAGTGGTTAAGACTCCAAGCTTCCAATGCAGTAGGCCTGGGTTCAATCCCTGGTAAGGGAACTAGATCCCACATGCTGCAATTAAAGATCCTGTGTGCCACAACTAAGACCCGGCACAGCAAAATAAATAAAAGAAAATAAACACTATAAAAGAGAAAACTCTCGTGTAGTGGTCTAAGTGGTACATGATAAAGTACGATTTGGGACAAGTTTTTGGCTATTGCTAAGATTCCGCTGGTGTTGACCATTTTCTAAGCTGATTCTACAGCCTTCCCTGCAATATCCTTTGAATAAATCCCTCTTCTGCTGAAATAAGTCGGGATCACCACTTTAGGAACATTTAAGAACTCTCACTAATACAGGTAGAACCATAAAATTTCCCTTTTAATCAACTAGCTTAAGTCGAATTGAAAGAGTAAAGCAATTGGAAGATTAGGGTAGGAGATAAACAACTGAGAAAATGAGAGGTTAAACTATGGGTCTGTAATTCACATCCTGCCATGAGAGGGCCAAGCTTACCTTTCCAGACTAACCCCTGAAACTCCTTATGGTGTTACTTCCAGCCCAGGACCATCACTCACCCTCACACATCTAAACATTTGCCATCTTCCTCCTCTGCCTGGAATGCCATCATGCTTTATCTCTGCATATTCAATTCTTTCCTTCTGCCCTGGGAGAGTTCACAGACAAGTCCTCTCCAATTTGCAGAGTATTTGAGGTGAGACAGGCAGTGTGAAATGACTCCCAGTCATCCCCATCTCCTGGTACTCATCCACTCTCTCCTTGGTCATTACCTCCCCTTGAATGGAGCCCAGATCGCTAATGAAATAAGACACAACCAATATGTCACTTGCAAGATTAGGTTATAAAATACTATGACTTCCCTTTGCTGGCATTTTCTTTCTCCCTGCGTCATTCCATGTGCTTGCCCTGATGGAGAGGGATGCCCAGTAAGGAACAAGACACTGATGTCCTCTGTCCAGCAATCCTTGAACCTGAATCCTCCCAACAGCCACATGAACTAGGGAGTGGATTCCTGAGCCTTCAGATGAGACCAGCCAAGCCTGACCGACACTGTGATTATAGCCTAGTGAGATATCCTCACAGTTTCCCAGGTGGTAAAGTGGTAAGATTCCTCCTGTCAATGTAAGGGCCATGGGTTAATCCCTGGTCTGGGAAGATTCCACGTGCTGTAGGACAGCTAAGCCTGTGTGCCACAACTACTGAGCCTGTGTTCTAGATCTTTGTCCTCCACAAGAGAAGCCACCACAGTGAAAAGCCTGGACACTGCAACTAGAGAGTAGCCTCCACTTGCTGCAACTAAAGAAAGCCTGAGTGCAGCAAAGAAGACCCAGCATGGCCATAAATAAATGAAAATAAACCTTTTTTTAAAAAGGGCTATTTAAGCCTGGAGACAAGGATTGAGAAGATGCAAGAAAGGTTTAACAAGGACCTAGAAGAAATAAAAAAGAGTCAATATATAATGAATAATGCAATAAATGAAATTAAAAACACTCTGGAGGCAACAAATAGTAGAATAACAGAGGCAGAAGATAGGATTAGTGAATTAGAAGATAGAATGGTAGAAATAAATGTATCAGAGAGGATAAAAGAAAAATGAATTAAAAGAAATGAGGACAATCTCAGAGACCTCCAGGACAATATTAACTGCTACAACATTCGAATAATAGGGGTTCCAGAAGAAGAAGACAAAAAGAAAGACCATGAGAAAATACTTGAGGAGATATAGTTGAAAACTTCCCTAAAATGGGGAAGGAAATAATCACCCAAGTCCAAGAAACCCAGAGAGTCCCAAACAGGATAAACCCAAGGCGAAACACCCCAAGGCACATATTAATCAAATTAACAAAGATCAAACACAAAGAACAAATATTAAAAGCAGCAAGGGAAAAACAACAAATAACACACAAGGGAATTCCCATAAGGATAACAGCTGATCTTTCAATAGAAACTCTTCAAGCCAGGAGGGAATGGCAAGACATACTTAAAATGATGAAAGAAAATAACCTACAGCCCAGATTATTGTACCCAGCAAGGATCTCATTCAAGTATGAAGGAGAAATCAAAAGCTTTTCAGACAAGCAAAAGCTGAGAGAATTCTGCACCACCAAACCAGCTCTCCAACAAATACTAAAGGATATTCTCTAGACAGGAAACACAAAAACAGTGTATAAATTCGAACCCAAAACAATAAAGTAAATGGCAACGGGATCATACTTATCAGCAATTACCTTAAACGTAAATGGGTTGAATGCCCCAACCAAAAGACAAAGACTGGCTGAATGGATACAGAAATAAGACCCCTACATATGTTGTCTACAAGAGACCCACCTCAAAACAGGGGACACATACAGACTGAAAGTGAAGGGCTGGAAAAAGATTTTCCATGCAAATAGTGACCAAAAGAAAGCAGGAGTAGCAATACTCATATCAGATAAAATAGACTTTAAAACAAAGGCTGTGAAAAGAGACAAAGATGGTCACTACATAATGATCAAAGGATCAATCCAAGAAGAAGATATAACAATTATAAATATATATGCACCCAACACGGGAGCACCGCAATATGTAAGACAAATGCTAACAAGTATGAAAGGAGAAATTAACAATAACACAATAATAGTGGGAGACTTTAATACCCCACTCACACCTATGGATAGATCAACTAAACAGAAAATTAACAAGGAAACACAAACTTTAAACGATACAATAGACCAGTTAGACCTAATTGATATCTATAGGACATTTCATCCCAAAACAATGAATTTCACCTTTTTCTCAAGCGCACATGGAACCTTCTCCAGGATAGATCACATCCTGGGCCATAAAGCTAGCCTTGGTAAATTCAAAAAAATAGAAATCATTCCAAGCATCTTTTCTGACCACAATGCAGTAAGATTAGATCTCAATTACAGGAGAAAAACTATTAAAAATTCCAACATATGGAGGATGAACAACACGCTGCTGAATAACCAACAAATCACAGATGAAATCAACAAAGAAATCAAAATTTGCATAGAAACGAATGAAAATGAAAACACAACAACCCAAAACCTGTGGGACACAGTAAAAGCAGTCCTAAGGGCAAAGTTCATAAAAATACAGGCACACCTCAAGAAACAAGAAAAAAGTCAAATAAATAACCTAACTCTACACCTAAAGCAACTAGAAAAGGAAGAAATTAAGAACCCCAGGGTTAGTAGAAGGAAAGAAATCTTAAAACTTAGAGCAGAAATAAATGCAAAAGAAACAAAAGAGACCATAGCAAAAATCAACAAAACCAAAAGCTGGTTCTTTGAAAGGATAAATAAAATTGACAAACCATTAGCCAGACTCATCAAGAAACAAAGGGAGAAAAATCAAATCAATAAAATTAGAAATGAAAATGGAGAGATCACAACAGACAACACAGAAATACAAAGGATCATAAGAGACTACTATCAACAATTATATGCCAATAAAATGGACAACGTGGAAGAAATGGACAAATTCTTAGAAAAGTACAACTTTCCAAAACTGGACCAGGAAGAAATAGAAAATTTTAACAGACCCATCACAAGCACGGAAATTGAAACTGTAATCAACAATCTTCCAGCAAACAAAAGCCCCGGTCCAGACGGCTTCACAGCTGAATTCTACCAAAAATTTAGAGAAGAGCTAACACCTATCCTGCTCAAACTCTTCCAGAAAATTGCAGAGGAAGGTAAACTTCCAAACTCATTCTATGAGGCCACCATCACCCTAATACCAAAACCTGACAAAGATGCCACAAAAAAAGAAAACTACAGGCCAATATCACTGATGAACATAGATGCAAAAATCCTTAACAAAATTCTAGCAATCAGAATCCAAAAACACATTAAAAAGATCATACACCATGACCAAGTGGGCTTTATCCCAGGGATGCAAGGATTCTTCAATATCCGCAAATCAATCAATGTAATACACCACATTAACAAATTGAAAAATAAAAACCATATGATTATCTCAATAGATGCAGAGAAAGCCTTTGACAAAATTCAACACCCATTTATGATAAAAACTCTCCAGAAAGCAGGAATAGAAGGAACATACCTCAACATAATAAAAGCTATATATGACAAACCCACAGCAAACATTATCCTCAGTGGTGAAAAATTGAAAGCATTTCCTCCAAAGTCAGGAACAAGACAAGGGTGCCCACTTTCACCATTACTATTCAATATAGTTTTGGAAGTTTTGGCCACAGCAATCAGAGCAGAAAAAGAAATAAAAGGAATCCAAATTGGAAAAGAAGAAGTAAAACTCTCACTATTTGCAGATGACATGACCCTCTACACAGAAAACCCTAAAGACTCCACCAGAAAATTACTAGAACTAATCAATGACTATAGTAAAGTTGCAGGATGTAAAATCAACACACAGAAATCCCTTGCATTCCTATACACTAATAATGAGAAAACAGAAAGAAAAATTAAGGAAACAATTCCATTCACCATTGCAACGGATAGAATAAAATACTTAGGAGTATATCTACCTAAAGAAACCAAAGACCTATATATAGAAAACTATAAAACACTGGTGAAAGAAATCAAAGAGGACACTAGTAGATGGAGAAATATACCATGTTCATGGATTGGAAGAATCAATATAGTGAAAATGAGTATAATACCCAAAGCAATTTATAGATTCAATGCAATCCCTATCAAGCTACCAACAGTATTCTTCACAGAGCTAGAACAAGTAATTTCACAATTTGTATGGAAATACAAAAAACCTTGAATAGCCAAAGCGATCTTGAGAAAGAAGAATGGAACTGGAGGAATCAACCTACCTGACTTCAGGCTCTACTACAAAGCCACAGTTATCAAGACAGTATGGTACTGGCACAAAGACAGAAATATAGATCAATGGAACAAAATAGAAAGCCCAGAGATAAATCCACACACATATGGACACCTTATCTTTGACAAAGGAGGCAAGAATATACAATGGATTAAAGACAATCTCTTTAACAAGTGGTGCTGGGAAATCTGGTCAACCACTTGTAAAAGAATGCAACTAGAACACTTTCTAACACCATACACAAAAATAAACTCAAAATGGATTAAAGATCTAAACGTAAGACCAGAAACTATAAAACTCCTAGAGGAGAACATAGGCAAAACACTCTCTGACATACATCACAGCAGGATCCTCTATGACCCACCTCCCAGAATATTGGAAATAAAAGCAAAAATAAACAAATGGGACCTAATTAACCTTAAAAGCTTCTGCACATCAAAGGAAACTATTAGCAAGGTGAAAAGACAGCATTCAGAATGAGAGAAAATAATAGCAAATGAAGCAACTGACAAACAACTAATCTCAAAAATATACAAGCAACTCCTACAGCTCAACTCCAGAAAAATAAATGACCCAATCAAAAAATGGGCCAAAGAACTAAATAGACATTTCTCCAAAGAAGACATACAGGTGGCTAACAAACACATGAAAAGATGCTCAATATCACTCATTATCAGAGAAATGCAAATCAAAACCACGATGAGGTACCATTTCACACCAGTCAGAATGGCTGCGATCCAAAAGTCTACAAATAATAAATGCTGGAGAGGGTGTGGAGAAAAGGGAACCCTCTTCCACTGTTGGTGGGAATGCAAACTAGTACAGCCACTATGGAGAACAGTGTGGAGATTCCTTAAAAAACTGGAAATAGAACTGCCTTATGATCCAGCAATCCCACTGCTGGGCATACACACTGAGGAAACCAGAAGGGAAAGAGACACGTGTACCCCAATGTTCATCGCAGCACTGTTTATAATAGCCAGGACATGGAAGCAACCTAGATGTCCATCAGCAGATGAATGGATAAGAAAGCTATGGTACATATACACAATGGAGTATTACTCAGCCATTAAAAAGAAAACATTTGAATCAGTTCTAATGAGGTGGATGAAACTGGAGCCTATTATACAGAGTGAAGTAAGCCAGAAGGAAAAACACCAATACAGTATACTAACACATATATATGGAATTTAGAAAGATGATAACAATAACCCTGTGTACGAGACAGCAAAAGAGACACTGTTGTATAGAACAGTCTTATGGACTCTATGGGAGAGGGAGAGGGTGGGAAGATTTGGGAGAATGGCATTGAAACATGTAAAATATCATGTATGAAATGAGATGCCAGTCCAGGTTCGATGCACAATACTGGATGCTTGGGGCTAGAGCACTGGGACGACCCAGAGGGATGGTATGGGGAGGGAGGAGGGAGGAGGGTTCAGGATGGGGAACACATGTATACCTGTGGCGGATTCATTTTGATATTTGGCAAAACTAATACAATTATGTAAAGTTTAAAAATAAAATAAAATTTAAATAAATAAATAAAAAGGGCTATTTACATACATAAATCCACTGCCTGCTAATGAACACATTCCCTTTAATCTGCATAATCAACACTAATCTTGTGGGGTTAATTAGATTTTATGTGCATTTGATTCAGGAGATTTAATTCAATTTCTGTTCTTCTGCTTAGAGCAAGGGACCCGTGCACACATCTCCTTCTGACCATGTTTTCACAAGTTGAGACATTTGGACACTCAACCCTCACCCCCAGATGTACTAAGAATCTTTCTTGGGAGCATGATGGTGAAGGCTGGTGTTTGATCTAGTAAGCTGTTCAGGACACCAGATGTGTTTTTTGGCTGCACAATGAAGGCAGGATGGAGTAAGAAGTTTTACAAGTAAAAGAACTGGGTGTTTCTCAATGAAGTGGAGCATTTGCAGAGTTTTTCTTGGCAGCCTTGGCGTATTCACTGAAGAAAATATGTCCAATAATGGAACTGGATATTTCTTCCTATAGTGCTAATCCCTTCAAGAAAAGATGCTGACAGACTGCATCACTAAAAAATGATCAAACTTTTTGAGTCTAAGAAGCCACCTTAAGCAAAACAAAAGTGGACAAGTTGTCTCCTGCCTGTGGAAGGTAGTTTGCATGCATGCATGCTAAGTCGCTTCAGTTGTGTCTGACTCTGTGTGACCCCATGGACAGTAGCTTTACCAGGCTCCCCTGTCCACGGAATTCTCTAGGCAAGAGTGCTGGAGTGGGTTGCCATTGCCTTCTCCAGAAAGGTAGTTTAGTGCTGCATTATCTATAAGAATCCAACTTGGAAACAAGTTAAATATCCTCAAATATGGATATAGTGATTAATGTAGAGTTAAATCTATGTGCTGCTGCTGCTAAGTCGCTTCAGTCATGTCTGACTCTGTGCGACCCCATAGATGGCAGCCCACCAGGCTCCTCCATCCATGGGATTTTCCAGGCAAGAGTACTGGAGTGGGTTACCATTGCCTTCTTTGAAATCTATGTGATGGAATCTTAAAAGTTTTTTGAGGAAATAATGTCAAAGGAAGATGTTATCAATATAAGTGAAATTTAGGGACTTGCAGGGGGCAGGGGTTTGATCCCTGGTTGGGGACAAAGATCCCACATGTTGCATGGCATGGGCAATATATATATATATATATAGTTAATCCCGTCAAGAAAACACACTGACAGACTGTATCAAGAGCCCTAAAACACAATCAAACTTTTTGATTCTAAGAAGCCACCTTAAGCAAAAGAGAAATGGACAAGTCGAAGAAGCCACCTTAAGCAAAAAAGAAATGGCCAAGTCGACTATATATTTATATATAAATATATACATATTGGCCATGGTGGCACTGATGGTAAAGAATTCACCTGCTGATGCAGGAGATGCAAGAGATGCAAGTTTGATTTCTGGGTCAGGAAGATCCCCTGAAGAAGGGCATGGCAACTCATTCTGGTATTTTTGCCTGGAGAATCCCATGGACAGAGGTGGGCTACAGTCCACAGGGCTGCAGAGTCAGACACTACTGAGTGACTGAGCACACACAATGTGTGTGTGTGTGTGTGTGTGTGTGTGTGTATGAAATGTTTAAGATATTAAGCAACAGGATATATACTATGATACCAGATTTGTTAAAAAAAATAAATCTACTACATATTTATTATACACAAATGTTATCTATGTATAATATGTGGGAAGAAAATGAACCAACATATTAGCAGTGGATTATCCTTAGGTAGAAGTGATGCGTGTGTGCATATTAAGTCACTTCAGTTGTGTCTGACTCTACACGACCCTATGGACTGTAGACCGCCAGGCTCCTCTGTCTGTAGAATACTCCAGGTAAGAATACTGAAGTGGGTTGCCATGCCTCCCCCAGGGGATCTTCCCGATCAAGACATGGGATCGAACCCATGTCTCTTACGTCTCCTGCATTAGCAGTTCGGTTCATCACCATTAGCATCACCTGGGAAGTCCCTAGGTAGAAGAGATACTGATACATCATTTTAGTTTCTTTCTTGTCTAACTATTTTCACAAATATTCTCAGATGAGTAAGTGTTGATTTTATACAGGGAAAGCAATTATGTTAAATAATAATCCAGGATGTCTATCTAGAAGCTCACAGAGCATCCTTTATGCATTGTTGCCACTGAGAGTCACCTTTCATTTTGATATTCCTCTTCACTGAAGACTAAGTCTAATCCTTTATGATCCTGACACCAGTTCTGATGTGTGTCTTTTTTTCCACCACCACCACACAATTCTCTGACCAGCTGGCTGTCCTACAATTCAACTCAATTCTGACACTCTCTACTGACAGTGTCTGATCCCAAAGGTTGAGGGCTCAGTTCCATGAGACCACTCCCACCTTCAGATGCCAACTGCAAGCCCAGCTTGTTACCTATGCTTCTGACCGATCTATTATAGATCGAAGGATCCCATGACCCCCTCCTTGGGTTCCTTTAATTAGCTAGAGTGGCTCACAGAACTCAGAGAAACACTTCGCTTACTAAAATACTGGTTATTATGAAAGGCTATAACTCAGGAATAGCCAGATGAAAGACACGCACAGAGCGAGGTATGGGCAAGTTCCCAGGCCCTCTCCAGGTGCTACTGTCCCTGGGTCTCCACCTGATCACCACCCCGGAAGCTCTCCAAACTCAGTCTTTTGTTTTGTTTTTAAAGAGGCTTCATTCCATGAGCACCATTGATTAACTCATATTGGCCACTGGCTACTGAACTCAGTCTTCAGTTCCCCTCTCCACCCAGGAGGCCAGGAGGTGGGGCTGAATACTCCAGGCTTCTAATCACAGCCTTGGTTCCCCTGGCAACCAGCCTGCATCTTAAGGTGAACTAGGAGGCTTTCCAAAAGTCACCTTATTGACATAAACAAGAGTCACTTTGATGTTCTCATCCTTGTAAAGTCCAAGGGTTTTCAGAGCTCTGTGCCAGGAACAGGCACAAAGACCAAATATGTATTTCTTAGTATAAATCACAGAATCACACACTTTGCACAAAGGGCGAACACGTTGTAAGAAAGCAGCCTCTGATAAGCAAGGGCAACCGGAGATGCCACAGCCTCCAGGACATGAGTGTATATGAGGAGAATGAATGAGCCTGAACAAAGCAGACTAGACCTTGCAAGCTAATCTCTGTTTCAAAACCCGAAGAGGAGAGACCCTGGGAATCAGGGCCCTGTCCTTCCTACCGGAGATGCCAAAAGGTCCTGCTGGTGATGTTAAGTGTCTCCAGATTGTCGAACCAAGGTGTGACAGCTCGACTAAGCAGTGGTTAACGTGAGTCTAAGGCAGGGCTCTTAGGTGGAGAACGGGTCTTGGAAGCCTGGGTCACCAATCGAGAGGGAGCCCCTCCCTCTTACCTGTTGCGCGCGCCTGGCGCCAGTCGCTGGCACACCACAGCGGTGGTGGCGTGTTTGCCTCCGTTCCCCATCTCCTGCTTGACGTCCCACTGCCGAGGCTCACTGGTCCGCGTGCTCAGGATGTTCACCCCCTTCTTCACCTTGGCTCTGCGGAGATGAAGAGGGCAAGAGAGAGAGAACCGAGAGATTAATGACTCGGCCTTTCCAAATGCGCCCATGCTCCACTCAGCTGAGCGCCCTGCCTTTTCATTTTTCTTCTTTTATTTCATATCCAGTGGCACCCACAGACAAGGGGTCCTAGAGGGGTAGGATGAGGATTGGTGATTGGAGTGGGCGGGGATCTTCCCACAGACCCAGGAATCGTGGAATTTGCTGTTCAGATCTGATGAGGGAAGAGGGCCCCCCGACAGACCCCCAAACCAAGGAGTAGCACAGCCAAGGGGTCAGGAGAAAAGCACATCTGCACAGGCTAGTCATTGTCAATCAGGGGTGGCTATGTCCTGCAGGGACCACGTGCTGATGTCTGGAGACATCTTTGGTTGTCTCAACTATGGGGGTAGGGCTGGCATCTAGGGAGCAGCTAAAAGAGCCTCCCAAGGCACAGAACAGTGTCCCCCAACACGAGTTAACAAGTTCCAAGTGCCCAATGTGCCCAGGTTCAGAACCCCTGGTGGAGGTGCACACGCTGCTTTCTCCACTTTGTAGCTATGTGACTTTGGATAAATAATAAACTCTTTGTGTCTTACTTTCTTCCTCTGTAAATGGATATATTAATAGTAACCTATGCTATAAAGCTGTTGTGATGATGAAATGTATTATTAATAACATATATAAAGAAATCAGAACAGTGCCAGGTATACAACAAGCACTTAATAAATGTTATTGTTGTATTGCTCCAGGGAGGTCCCTGACCTGCTTCATGTGACCTGCCAGGTCTCCTCTGGAAATAAGCTCGGCTGAATACACTATCCATGGACTTTTTAAAAAGACAAAGTGCTTCTCTTAGAATTGTTGTTTTGGCCACATCTCTTAGCCTTTCTGAACCTCAGTCTTCCCATCAATAAACTGGTGAGAAAAGCAGCAGATTGAACACAAATACCTACTTTTCCTTTCTTCCCAAATTCCATTTAAAGGGAAGTTGAGGGGACTATTTTTATTTTTATTTTATTTAAAAAAATTTTTTATTTTATCTTGTTCATTTTTGGTGGCACCGAGTCTTCATTGCTGCATGTGGGCTTTCTCTGGTTGCCGTGAGGGGGCGACTCTCTAGTTGTGTGTGGGCTACTCATGGCAGTGGCTTCTCTTGTGGAGCATGGGCTTCAGGACATGTGAGTTTCAGTAGCTGGCACACAGGCTTGACTGCCCCCTGGCCTGTGTGATTTTTCTGGACCAAGGACCGAACTCATGTCCCCTGCACTGGCAGACAGAGTCTTACCCACTGGACCACTAGGGCAGTACGAGGGGACTATTTTTAAAGACCCAGGAAGATAAGGAGGAGAGACGAAGCAAATGTAAATGACTTGGAGACCTGAACGCTGATGTCCAACGGGGTGAAATCATCAGCTGAACTTCCAAACTAAGTTGTAAGCTGTCGGCGAGAATAGCTAAGGACAGATAGAGTTTAGACCATGAAACCTCCCCGTCTCAGTGGGACCACTAAAAGTGGGAGTCTATGAGGGCTAAAATATGGAGGATTAGCGAAAAGTGTGTTTACGAAGAAGCCAGATATAAATGCCCTTCTGTTTCCCTCTAACAGGGTGGCTGCCAGACTCCCCATCAGGCCTGAGGGACCATGAAGACCCGAGACTCGGGTTACCATGCCGCAAAACATGTGTGGAGTCACGTGACACAGTGCACACCAAACTCAGAGATTCCTGGGACTTTGTCCCCAAAGCTGGACTTTCACCCTCTGGGAGAAATACCATATTCTAGATCATCAGGTACTGGTCCTGCAGCCTCTCCAACCAGCCAGCCAGGTTGCTGTTCAGTAAAGCTTGTAGTCAGCAAGCCCCACTCATGGACTCAGAGCTTCTAATGGATTTTTAGGCCCTCATTTTTTCTTTACATGAGCAAATAAGAATCAAGAAGCTTAGGACTCTGAGAAAAGTTTCTACATGACACAGGGAACAAAGTGAAAAAAAAAAAAAAAGAAAGCAAAAGAAATCTGTAGAAAATATAGCCTATGCAGGAAAGACCAAAATTAGCAAAATACACAATCGTTCACATTCACAGAGCCATCAGAGAAGATACTGCAGTCCTGAAACAAAAACAGACTGCTATCTAGTAAACCCAAAAGGGGAAAGAAATGAGCCCTTGGAAATTAAAAAATAGTACAGCAGAATTGGAGAAGGAAATGGCAACCCACTCCAATATTCTTGCCTGGAGAATCCCATGGGCAGAGGGGCCTGGTGGGCTACAGTCTGTGAGGCTGCACAGAGTCAAACACGACTGAGTGACTAACACACACAGAAATGGAAAGTCAGTGGAACGGTTGATGGATAGAGTTGAAGACATATGTTTTAGGAAGTAGGAAAAAAAAAAAGAAATGGAAGAGAATTACTTTGAGGTTCAACATCTGAGCAATATAAAAACACACAAAAGGGAGAGCAGGAATCACCAACGCAGTAATTGAAAGAAATTTACCCAAATGAAAGGATAGTGGTGTCCAAATAGGAAGGTCTAACTGGGTGATGAACCCAAGACAGAGGACTGATACAGCTCAGGACACTGAACACAGATAGGTGAATTCTGCAGTCCTCCAGACCGAGAAAGGATCAGGCATCAGAATGGATACAAGATTCACCACAGTCACTCTGGGAACTAGAAGGTGATCAAAAATACCTTCAGGACTTCCCTGGTGGTCCAGTGGTTAAGAATCCACCTGCCAATGCAGGGGACATGGCTTCCATCCCTGGTCTGGGAAGATCCCACATGCTGCACGTCAACCAAGCCTGTGTGCCACAGCTACTGAAGCCCATCCTTCCTAGAACACATTCTCTGCAATAAGGGAAGCCGCCACAATGAGTAGCCCCCTACTTGCCACAGTTAGAGAAAGAAAAATTTTAAAAATCTTCAAAAATCAAAGTGGAAATGATTTCCAACCTACCATTTGATATCCAGCCTACTGATGAAGAAAACATTTCGGATATGCAAGTTCTCCAAAAATTGACTTCCTACACCCTTGCTCAGAAAACTACTTGAGGATGTGCTCCATCAAACAAGGGGGTAAATATAGAAAGAAATTGTGAGACCCAGGAAGTGAAGATAAAAAAAACATGACAGATGCACAGTAGGTTCATGGTGAACAGAGGTCCTGGATAATAGCTGAGCACCAGCGTGGACAAGAGTCTGTCTATGAGGTCTCCAGGAAACTGCAAATTTCCTTGTAAAGTCGATGTGAAAATATTTGAATGGAGATATAATGGAGATTGGGGACTAAATAAGAGCAAAGAGTTGGAGACTAAATAAGAACCAAACACAGAAAATGAAGAAAAATAATAAAACCAAATTAGTTTTTAATTTTGGGACTACACCATTATTATGCAGAAGAGTCATCATTATTTAATACTTGGTTTTACTGTGATTAGTACACGTACTTATAATATTTTAAACAGATTATTAATCTAGATAATCTAAATAAAAAGTATTAATGGTGAGATGGAGACACAGAAAAGATGGGGAGAAAAGATAGATTCTTATTCTTCATAGTGAAATATTTTATAGCTATTGCCTAAAGCTAAACAAATGAATGAGGGAGGGATGGTTTGGGAGATTGGGATTAGCAGATGCAAACTAGTGTATATAAGATAAATAAAAAAAACAAGGTCTTACTGCAGAGCACAGGGAATTCTATACAACATCTTACGATAAACCATAATGAAAAAGAATATGAAAAAGATTGTATATATATGTAAAACTAAATCCCTTTGTTGTGCAGCAGAAAGTAACACAACACTTTAATGAAATAAATTTTTAAAAATGAAGAATGATCAACCTTATGTTGCTTAGTGATGCCATAAATGCCAAACAAGTAGGAATTTTGCTTCTGTATGTGGAGAAAGGCTGTAGAAGGGAACAACATACTGCACTATTTTTTTGCAAAATAATTTGTAATTTTGAAATAGGTTGATAGTTTGAGATTAACAGGAAGTAAAGAATTCTTATACACCTTCCCCCAGCTTCCCCCTGTAATGTTCTCATACGTGGTCATAGTACATTTTCAAAACCAGGACACTGACGCTGCTACCATGCTATGAACTGACGTTCACACCCTGTTTACATGTCACTGGTATTCATGTGCACTTTTATAAAAATATTTTACTGAAGTATAGTTGGTTTACAGTGTGGTGTTAATATCTGCTGTATAGCAAAGTGATTCCATTATGTACTATATATATATATATATATATATATATATATATAAATATAGATATATAAATATGCATATATCCTTTTTCACATTCTTTTCCATGATGGTTTATCACTGGATACTGAATAGAGTTCCCTGTGCCATACAGTAGGACCTTGTTGCTTACTGTTCTGTGTCAGATAGTTTGCATCTGCTAATCCTAAACTCCCAATGTATCCCTCTGCTATTCCCATCCCCCTTGGCAACCACAAACCTGTTCTCTACATCTGTCACCTGCATTTTGGGGGGGGAGTGGTGTAGTTCTATAAAAATCATATCACATGTGTAGATTAAAGGAATCATCACGACACCAGAACACAGAAGAATTCCACCACCATAAAGACACTCCCTAATGTTACTCCTTAATAGTCATGCCCGCCCACCACTTAGCCCCCACAGACTCTGATCTGTTCTCTATTCCTGTAATTTTGCCACTTTGAGAATGCTAGATACAGTTTTTACCAACAAACTCTGCAGAATTATTTGATTTCTTAAACTACATGCAAAGTTATCTTATGAAAGGAATAGTTTAAAAAATTATACATGCACACAGCCCTGTCCTGCTAACCTTACAAGTTGGAGGAGATAAATTGCTGTGAATAATTAACAGGCAAGATTTACTGAGCATGGACCCACCCGTCAGAACAAGACAAAGTTTCCCCCTCAGTCAGTCTCTCCCATCAGGAAGCTTCCATAAGCCTTTTATCCTTCTTCATCAGAGGGCAGACAGATTGAAAACCACAATCACAGAAAGCTAACCTGATCACATGGTCCACAGCCTTGTCTAACTCAATGACACTATGAGCCATGCTGTATAGGTCCACCCAAGATGGACGGGTCATGGTGGAGAGTTCTGACAAAACGCGGACCACTGGTGAAGGAAATGGCAAACTACTTCAGTATTCTTGCCTTGAGAACCCATGAACAGTATGAAAAGGCAAAAAGACAGGACACTGAAAGATGAACTACCCAGGCTGGTAGGTGCCCAATATGCTACTCGAGATGAGTGAAGAAATAACTCCAGAAAGAAAGAAGAGACAGAGCCAAAGCAAAAACAACACCCAGTTGTGGATGTGACTGGTGGTGGAAGTAAAGTCCCATGCTGTAAAGAACAAATTGCACAGGAACCTGGAATGTTAGCTCCATGAATCAAGGCAATTTGGAAGTGGTCAAACAGGAGATGGCAAGAGTGATCGTTAACATTTTAGGAATCAGCGAACTAAAATGGACTGGAATGGGTGAATTTAACTCAGATGACCATTATATCTACTACTGTGGGCAAGAATCCCTTAGAAGAAATGGAGTAGCCATCATAGTCAACAAAAGAGTCCAAAATGCAGTACTTGGATGCAATCTCAAAAATGACATAATGATCTCTGTTTGTTTCCAAGGCAAACCATTCAATACCACAGTAATCCAAGTCTATGCCCTGACCAGTAATGCTGAAGAAGCTGAAGTTGAATGGTTCTATGAAGACCTACAAGACTTTCTAGAACTAACACCCAAAAAAGATGTTCTTTTCATTATAGGGGACTGGAATGCAAAAGTAGGAAGTCAAGAAACACCTGGAATAACAGGCAAATTTGGCCTTGGAGTACAGAATGAAGCAGGGCAAAGGTTAACAGAGTTTTGCCAAGAGAACACTCTGGTCATAGTAAACACCCTCTTCCAACAACACAAGAGAAGACTCTATACATGGACATCACCAGATGGTCAACACCAAAATCAGATTGATTACACTGTTTGCAGCCAAAGATGGAGAAGCTCTAAACAGTCAGCAAAAACAAGACCAGGAGCTGACTGTGGCTCAGATCATGAACTCCTTATTGCCAAATTCAGACTTAAATTGAATAAAGTAGAGAAAGCCACTAGACCATTCAGGTATGACCTAAATCAAATTCCTTATGATTATACAGTGGAAGTGAGAAATAGATTTAAGGGCCTAGATCTGATAGACAGAGTGCCTGAAACTGTGGACAGAGGTTTGTGACACTGTACAGAAAGCAGGGATCAAGCCCATCCCCAAGAAAAAGAAATGCA
This sequence comes from Bos indicus x Bos taurus, assembly GCF_003369695.1. Lineage (NCBI taxonomy): Eukaryota > Metazoa > Chordata > Mammalia > Artiodactyla > Bovidae > Bos > Bos indicus x Bos taurus. Next base: position 24,198,868 of record NC_040092.1, on the reverse strand, counting down.
AAAAGGCAAAATGGTTGTCTGAGGAGGCCTTACAAATAGCTATGAAAAGAACAGAAGCAAAAGGCAAAGGAGAAAAGAAAAGATATACCCATTTGAATGCAGAGTTCCAAAGAATAGCAAGGAGAGATGAGAAAGCCTTCCTCAGTGATCAGTACAAAGAAATAGAGGAAAACAATAGAATGGGAAAGACTAAAGATCCCTTCAAGAAAATTAGAGATACTAAGGGAACATTTCATGCAGATGGGCTCAATAAAGGACAGAAATGGTATGGACCTAACAGAAGCAGAAGATATTAAGAAGAGGTGGCAAGAATACACAGAAGAACTGTACAAAAAAGATCTTTATGACCCAGATAATCACGATGGTGTGATCACTCACCTACAGCCAGACATCCTGAAATGTAAAGTCAAGTGGGCCTTAGAAAACATCACTACGAACAAAGCTAGTGGAGGTGATGGAATTCCAGTTGAGCTATTTCAAATCCTGAAAGATGATGCTGTGAAAGTGCTGCACTCAATATACCAGCAAATTTGGAAAACTCAGCAGTGGCCACAGGACTGGAAAAGGTCAGTTTTCATTCCAATCCCAAAGAAAGGCAATGCCAAAGAATGCTCAAACTACTGCACAATTGCACCCATCTCACATGCTAGCAAAGTAATGCTCAAAATTCTTCAAGCCAGGCTTCAACAATACATGAACTGTAAACTTTCAGATGTTCAAGCTGCACTTAGAAAAAGCAGAGGAACCAGAGATCAAATTGCCAACATCCACTGGATCATCAAAAAAGCAAGAGAGTTCCAGAAAAATATCTACTTTTGCTTTATTGACTATGCCAAAGCCTTTGAGTGTGTGGATCACAATAAACTGTGGAAAATTCTGAAAGAGGTGGGAATACCAGACGACCTGACCTGCCTCTTGAGAAATCTGTATGTAGGTCAGGAAGCAACAGTTAGAACTGGACATGGAACAACAGACTGGTTCCAAATCGGGAAAGGCATACATCAAGGCTGTATATTGTAACCCTGCTTATTTAATGTATATGCAGGAGGAGAAGGGGACGACAGAGGATGAGATGGCTGGATGGCATCACTGACTCAATGGACGTGAGTCTGAGTGAACTCCGGGAGTTGGTGATGGACAGGGAGGCCTGGCGTGCTGCGATTCATGGGGTCGCAGGGTCAGACACGACTGAGCGACTGAACTGAACTGAACAGAGTACATTATGAGAAATGCTGGAATGGATGAAGCACAAGCTGGAATTAAGATTGCCAGGAGAGACATCAATAACCTCATATATGCAGATGACACCACGGTTATGGCAAAACGAAGAACTAAAGAGCCTCTTGATGAAGGTGAAAGAGGAGAGTGATAAAGCTGGCTTAAAACTCAACATTCAGAATGCTAAGATTATGGCATCTGGTCCCATTACTTCATGGCAAATAGGTGGGGAAACAGTGTCAGACTTTATTTTTGGGGGCTCCAAAATCACTGCAGATGGTGACTGCAGCCATGAAATTAAAAGACGCTTACTCCTTGGAAGGAAAGTTGTGACCAACCTAGATAGCATATTAAAAAGCAGACACATTACTTTGCCAGCAAAGGTCCATCTAGTCAAAGCTATGGTTTTTCTAGTAGTCATGTATGGATGTGAGAGTTGGACTATAAAGAAAGCTGAGTGCTGAAGAAATGATGCTTTTGAACTGTGGTGTTGGAGAAGACTCTTGAGGGCCCCATGGACTTCAAGGAGATCCAACCAGTCCGTCCTAAAGGAAATCAGTCCTGAATATTCATTGGAAGGACTGATGTTGAAGCTGAAATTCCGATACTTTGGCCACCTGATGTGAAGAATTCACATTTGAAAAGACCCTGATGCTGGGAAAGATTGAAGGCGAGAGGAGTAGGGAACAGAGGATGAGATGGTTAGATGGCATCACCGACTCGATGGACATGAGTTTGAGTAAACTCCAGGAGCTGGAGATGGACAGGGAGGCCTGACATGCTGCAGTCCATAGGGTTGCAAAGAGTTGGACACAACTGAGCAACTGAACTGAACTGAGAAGTTGCCAAGCAAAGGTGGTTACCAGAAGGGAACCAGCAGGGTGGGAAGTGATGATAAACCCCATCTCCACCTTTCAGGCCCGGGGTGCGCAAATTCGCATCACACACAGAGCAGCAAGAGCTTATCAGCTGCAGCTGCACTTTTTCTTTAGAAACTTCTTCCAAGTCTTACCTTAAAATGATTTGCTAAATGATTTTGCTAAAACATACTTGCCACCATGGCCCTGAGAAGGCCAAGGTATGCTTAAGTGACAAAGATTAAAGACACATTAGCATATAAAAGCCCCTCCTTTGTCCTAAGGCAGGGATGCCTCCCACCTCGACTGTCCACAAGGACTGCCTCATGAAATGTGACTTCACTTGAAATTGGGTTTTGCTGCATCTGAATTTTGCTCAAGACTGGAGGTTTCACTGAAGCTACAAATTGTTCTTTCCACTTCATGGTTCAAGAAAATAGGAGGATTCTTGTTGACTGGTGCAGAGGCTGGTTTCATCTCTGACTTGGGTGGTGAGATGAGCTGCTGAGATGAGAGGAAGGCACAGGTTTTAAAGGGCCCAATCTTGTTAATTAGGTGTTTTCTTTACTGAGGTCGATGGGTGTTCCTATTTACTTCAAAGAACTAGCTGTTGCAGGAATTTGGGTCCCACCCAGGATGAGAAGTTTTGCAATGATAGTCAGTGTTAGAACAGTGGGCTTAGAGGATAAAACATGAGGATGCCTGGTTTCTAGGGAAGGAGCCGGAGCCCTTGGTCCATGGTGATGTGAGAGCAGCCTTTGTTTCAGCATCCAGTGTGGAGAGGAAGGCAGTGAACCAGATGCAGGAAACCCAGCTTCTGGTCCTGCATCTGCTGTGATGAGCTCCATGATCTTGAGAAAGTCATGCAATTGACCTTGCTCTTTTTCATCATCTGTGCCAAGGGGATGGCCTTAGTTCACTGGTCGTCCACAGACACTGCCCCCTACCCCTGCCCCAGTGTGTAGGGCTGCTGCTGCTGGTTGTGGGGGATTTTCAGAGACAGCTCTGAATAACACTGACATGTTCTTTTCCTCTATCATGTTAATATCGAGGACCGACTTTTCCTAGCAGGTGCCATCCTGGATACTGGGATACTGAGATGCATCAACACAGGACTCAAGTGTGGACCAGCCCTGGTGGTGCTTCCTGTCTTGCCTGACTGTACCTGAGCTGGCGCATGTATATCACATGTTTATAATTGATGCTATTATACGATCACATTTTCTAGTGGTTAAACATTTCCTCCCCTATTCAAAAATGTGCCCGACTCAGGTGTAATACAGGGATGATTAAACGTTCCTTAAAGAAAATCAATGTTCAGTACAAATTTTTGAACACAGGAAGCCTAATTTCCATCTTCCAAGCCATCCATCTCAGGGTCAGCTCTAATTACCATGTGAAAAGCACTCTCTAGAAGCTTCTCAAAGCCATTGTACTTCTAGAAGATGCTGCAATAGATCCTGGCATGTGTGTCTTGTGTGTCTGTGTGTCTTGAGTGGGGGTTGTGGGAGGGAGCAAGGTACCACTTGGTCTCTGGCCCTATAAGGCTGCCGAGGGGCTGAATCTGATCCTCAGAGTAGGTAGAAAAGGAAAAATATAAATAGCTGCTACTATGGGTTGAACTGTACGTTTCCCTACAAATTCATGTTAAATTGTAACCCCCAATACCTTCGAATGTGACCTTACATGGAGATATGGCCTTTACAGAGGTGATCCAGTTATAGTTTTTAGGAAGAACACTAATCCAAGATGATTGGTCCCTTATAAGAAGGGGGAATTTATAACAGACAGTATGCAGAGAGAGGGACTTCCTAGGTGGCTCGTGGCAAAGAATCTGGCTGCCAAGCAAAAGACCCAGGTTTGATCTCTGGGTAAGGAAGATGCCAATAGAGGAGGAAATGGCAATCCACTCCAGTATTCTTGCCTGGAGAATCCCGTAGACAGAGCACCCTGGTGGGCTAAAGTCCATGGGGTCCCAGAGTCAGACATGACTTAGTGACTAAAGAACAAGAAAATACAGAGAGAATGCCATGTGAAAATGGAGATGGTCATCCATAACCCAAGGACAGAAGCCTGGCATAGGTGATCCCTCAGAACACTTATGAAGGAACCAAGCCTGCCTTTACCTTGATTTTGGACTTCCAGTTTCCAGAACTTTGAGACAACACATCTGTTACTTAAGCCACCCAGTCTGTGGTCATTTTTGTGCAGCCCCAGAAGATGAACACAAGTGGCCAACATGGAAATAAAATCCAAAGCTTCTATATAAAAATCTGGATTTCTTCTTTTTAACCCATTATGATGCTTACTCATTTGGCAAGCACCATTGGCTGTGTCACAAGAACTAATTGCTATTCTTGGTGTGGAATATCCAATGAGCCCATTCTTTCATTTGGAAAACTCACATCCCAGTTGGGAGAGACAGACCTTACACCAAAACATAAGCAAAATAAACAGCATGTCAGATGCTGGCAAGAGTTGTGAGGAAAAAGAAAGCTGGGGAGAGAATATGGGATGAAATAAAGGGGTGCAATTTTTAATAGGATGGCTGGGGAAGACTGCTCTGAAAAGACTGGGAGATGGTGTGGGAGAATCAAATGGACAACGGGGTGGTTTCCAGCAGGAAAAGTTCATTGCGAAGGTTCCGTGGTAGGTAGAACTCTAAAGATGCTGCCCACAATTCTTGTCCCTGGTTACTTAAGCCCTAACCTTGCCATGAAGGGCTTTTGCAGTTGGGAATTCGAGTCCCAGACCAAGGACTTCCCTGAGTGGTCCAGTGGGTAAGCATCCACCTTCTAATGCAGGGGACACAGGTTCAGTCCTAGGTCGGGAAAACTAAGATCCCACATGCCACAGGGCATCTGAGCTTGGCTGCTCAACTACTGAGCCTGCCCACTCTAGACCTGATACCCGAAGCTAGAGAACACCCAAGAGCAGCAAGGATGATCCAGCACAGCCAAAAACATGAAGTCCTAAACCAGGTTTAGGGAGGTTTGAACAAAGGTCCATCTAGTCAAAGCTATGGTTTTTCCAGGAGTCATGTATGGATGTGAGAGTTGGACTATAAAGAAAGCTGAGCGCTGAAGAATTGATGCTTTTGAACTGTGGTGTTGGAGAAGACTCTTGAGAGTCCCTTGGACAGCAAGGAGATCCAACCAGTCCATCCTAAAGGAAATCAGTCCTGAGTGTTCATTGGAAGGACTGATGTTGAAGCTGAAACTCCAATACTTTGGCCACCTGATGCAAAGAGCTGACTCATTTGAAAAGACCCTGATGCTGGGAAAGACTGAAGGTGGAAAGAGAAGGGGATGGCAGAGGATGAGATGATTGGATGGCCTCACTGACTCAATGGACATGAGTTTGGTTAAACTCCAGGAGTTGGTGATGGACAGGGAAGCCTGGCGTGCTGCAGTTCATGGCATCACAAAGAGTCAGACACGACTGAGTGACTGAACCGAACTGAACTGATCTCATCACACCAATCCTTTAAAAGTAGAGTTTTCTCCAATGGGTGGCAGATGGAGATGTCAGAGAGATTCTACATGAGAGATTTGGTAGCTGTTTCTGGCTTTGAAGATGGAAGGGGCCATGAGCCAAGGAATGAGGGTGGCCAAATGTAACCCCTGACTGACAGCCAGCAAGGAAACAGGGTCCCCAGTCCTAAGGCCGCCAGAAGTGAGTTCAGCCAAGTGAGTGTTCTTGGAAGCAGAATCAACCCCAGAGCCTGCAGACAAGGAACAGCCTGGCTGATACACTGACTCCAGCCCATGATACCTGAGCTGAGAATTCAGTTGGGCCTACTGAGAATTCTGACCCATGGTACCCTGAGCTAATGAATGGATGCTACTGTAGGCTGCCAAACTTGTTGAGATTTGTTACATAGCTTAGAAAAGAGTATAGGCCCATGCTGTAGGAGCAGCAATGAGCCCAGTGAGGCTGGGATAGAAAGTGCAAGAACAGAGGGTCTGGGATGTGAAATCTGATGACAGCCCCAAATGGAAATGGGGTGGATATGAGCAGTGGTCCTCAGTAGAAAGTCAGTAAGTGTGCTTCAGAGCAGCTCATCACAGCCCTCTCTTGAAGTCCCCTCCTTCATTCACTGATATCTGGGGTTTTCAACCTTGGCCTATTAATAGTTTGGGACAGACACTATTTTGCTTTGGGGAAAGGGAGTGTTCTGTATGCTTCTAGTAGTATCCTTCCCCAGTTGTGACAACCAAAAATATCTCCAGACATTGCCAAATATTTTCTGTAGTTAACCCTACATCCTTAGCTGAAAGCCACTGATTTACATGACCTCTCTTAACACTGAGCAGGCATGTTCTTGTCCCAAGGTGGGGACTGAGTTACTAGACACCTACCCAGGAAGCCAGTTGGTTTTTTAGGGAGGGCAGGCTGGATGCTTCATTGCTGGAATCTTCCATTCGTTTTTTCCTTAGAGACCTTCAAGAAAGATGCAGACTCAGGGTGCTAACCCTTCTCTGCCATGGAGAGGATTTTTTAATGTCTTATGTCCTTGGGGATCTACAACTGGCACTTCAGAGTAGTCATCAGCAGCATGCTTATCCAACAGGCTGGTGAAGGAAACGTTGCAGCAAAGGAAAGTAATGAATGGTTCCCCCAAATCGGAGAATGAAAGGTTTGCCTGTCTCTAGATAATGCGGAGAAAGGACTCACCTGGGGACTTCCCTGGTGGTCCAGTGATTAAGAATCTGCCTTGCAATGCAGAGGATGCAGGTTCAATCCCTGATTGATTGGGGAACTAAGATCCTGCATGCTGCAGAAGAACTAAAAGCCTGACTACCACAACTAGAGAGTCTGCTTGTAGCAACTACTGAAGCCCACATGCTCCAGAGCTCGCTCACCACAGCCAGGAAATCTGTGTACTGCAACGAAAGATCCCGTGTGACACGACATAGATCCTGCATGCCACGGCTAAGACCTGAAGCACCCAAATATATAAATATTTTTTTTTTAAAGTGGATGAAACTGGAGCCTGTTATACAGAGTGAAGTAAGCCAGAAAGAAAAACACCAATATAGTATACTAACGCATATATATGGAATTTAGAAAGATGGTAACGATAACCCTGTATGTGAGACAGCAAAAGAGACACAGATGTATAGAACAGTCTTTTGGACTCTGTGGGAGAGGGAGAGGGTGGGATGATTTGGGAGAATGGCATTGAATCATGTATAATATCATATATGAAATGAATCGCCAGTCCAAGTTCAGTGCATGATACTGGTTGCTTGGGGCTGGTGCACTGGCACGACCCAGAGGGATGGTATGGCGAGGGTGGAGGGAGGGGGGTTCAGGATGGGGAACATGTGTATACCTGTGGCGGATTCATGTTGATGTATGGCAAAACCAATACAATATTGTAAAGTAATTAACCTCCAATTAAAATAAATAAATTTATATTAAAAAAAAAAGACTCATCTGCACCCAGTGCTATGGATCCCCCTCCCCAAAGGATGGAATGGATGGAAGGAAGGTCAGAGAAATTTCTTTGTGATAAATGTCTGTCTAAATGTTCCACCTTGCTTCAGGGTCTCTGTTACGTGCTTTCTCAGGGGGCTGGCTAGGACAAAGGAAGCCAGCAGTCACTGAAGCAGCCCACCGCTGGCCTGGCCCCTACACCTGAAGCAAAATCATGACGTCACTAAACAAGCAGAGCAATCAACATCCACTGTATCCAGCCAGGCAGGTCAGTTTACTCTCCACTGACATCACTCTGGGCACTGACGTGGGAAAGCTTCCTGCTAGGCATGCAAAGCAGCTTCTGCCACTAATAAAATGAGTGGATGGCATTTTGCAAGTGGTACATACTGTACATAAAGGAACAGTACACTGATGTTGGCTCTTTCATTATAATAAGACTTGTAAAGAGAGCAACAAATATCAAATGTTAATGCATATCTGTGGAATCTAGAAAAATGGTACAGATGAACATATTTACTGGGCAGGAATAGAGACACAGGAGTAGAGAATGGATGTGTGGCTATGGCGGGGCAGGGCAGGATGAATTGGGAGACTAGGATTGGCATACATATACTGCTGCTGCTGCTGCTGCTAAGTCGCTTCAGTCGTGTCCGACTCTGTGCGACCCCACAGACGGCAGCCTACCAGGCTCCCCTGTCCCTGGGATTCTCCAGGCAAGAACACTGGAGTGGGTTGCCATTTCCTTCTCCAATGCATGAAAGTGAAAAGTGAAAAGTGAAAGTGAAGTCGCTCAGTCGTGTCTGACTCTTTGCGACCCCATGGACTGCAGCCTACCAGGCTCCTCGGTCCATGGGATTTTCCAGGCAAGAGTACTGGAGTGGGGTGCCATTGCCTTCTCCATATACTACCATGTGTAAAACAGATAGCTAGTAGGAACCTGCTGTATAGCACAGGGAGCTCAGTTCAATGCTGTGATGACCTAGATGTGTAGGAGGGCAAAGAGAGGAAGGACCAAGAGGGAGGGGATATATGTGTAAATATAGATGATTCACTTCACTGTACAGCAGAAACTAATACAATATTGTAAAGTAACTATACCTCAATAAATAGAAAAAGAAAATAATCAGACTCATACATTTATACCCCTATTCACCCAGTAACCTGAGAAGTCCTACAAAGCTAACAGGACAGACAAAAGAGACTTTAGAGACTTTCAGTATTTCCAAGCACTCAAAAGAAAACATTTGTCTGGTATCGAGGTCCATATACAACTAAGATGACTAGAGGTGCTCCTTCTGCTCCAATCATCTCCTCCAGTCACAGTGGCTACCCTGGGTACCAGGGGCTGATCCATGTGAAATATCCACTTGGGTCTCTTCAAGTCCCACCCTCAAACTGCTGACATACTCATACATTCTATGTAGGATCATTTAATATATTTCTTTAAATGAACTACCGCTTTTTATTTACTTTAGCAAATTTATTTTAAAAAGAAACTATATGTGACTATCTCATTAAAAAAAACCAAACTCCTTTTTCAAATGCATATTAAAATAAATACAAGATGGTACAAAAAAAATGTCTGTTCATGAATCTCGTAAAAACATCACTTGCTATGACCATGCATATCACACTGAGGGAAGCACCAGTAGATATATAACTTAAAAAACACAGAGTTTTCCTTCATCCATGCAACTTTATACCATCTTTCAAAACACAGGAGGGAAGAGGAATCAAAAGGGTCCTTTACTGAATCAAAAGGTTCAGTAAAAACACTGAACACACTTGTTTCGTGTTTTGTTCTTAGTAGTATGAGCTGGCTTCTGTCTCCCTCCCCCTCATCAGGAATCCTGTGAAAGCCATCACCCCATCCAACCAGTGACTTCCTGAGCTAGGGGCAGCTGAGCTCTGTAGGGGCAATGCCTTTCCCAGACAAGGACCCTGGGGGCGCTCCCAGGGAATGAGGAGCCACAGACGGATTCCAAGGATGGGAAAAAATGTTCCAATGGTCATCACTTCAATTTCCTAAAAGAGTTTTGGGTGTGTGCTTGTGTGTGTGCGTGGGCATGCACGCCTGTGAAAAATGCTCTATTTGCCTTGTGAATATGCCACTGAGTGTGTATGTGGCCATTGAAACCCAGCTCGTTCCCTTGGATCTAAATTCCCTGCTCCTTAATTGACTTAAGAACAGCGGTCATGGCCAGTTCACCTGGACCAGACACCCCTCACCTCTCTCAGATCTGTGTGAAAACAGCTGTGATCAACTGCTTTTCCAATTCACCATCTTGTTTCATCATCTGTTTAGCTTACAAAACACGGTCCCCTTTTGGTCATTACCTTTTGCTGCCTTCAATATGCCTGTGCTCTCGGATGTTAATGAAAATTCCTTTATCAGCAATTCATCAAATGTTTGAAACCAGGTCCATAACTCAGAGCACACTGGGGGCTTTCCTAAGCACTGTTGCTTCTTCAAACTCTCTCATTTCTTTTTTTGCCTCCTGATCTGTTCTCAGGCATGTGGCTTCTCACTCCTTTCATTGCAAACTTTGGCACAAAAATCGTTCATTCATAAGAAGAAACACCAATATCCTGTTTTCATAGGTTTGTTCTGAAACCCTCCAAATCCATCACCCACATCTACCACTGTCTTCTTGGAAACTTCACGCTGGTCATCATAAACCAGTGGTGTGCTGGCTGAAATACAGCAAGCTGGTTTTTAAACACAGCAGTTATTCAAATGTAAGTTATATAAACCTATAAGGGAATAATCTGCATTAGAAAACAAAGGTAGTAATACTCAAAATCATGACTTCCTAATGACTTTACCACAGTTGACAATGATCTTGGCTCTTGAGGTGATGTTTACATGTGTGCGTGGAGGAAATCCTGTATTAGGCAGTGCTACTAGACTCCTCTTCCCAACTTGGTGTTTAGCGGTATCACATCAGTAGCTTGAACGTGGTTATGGTGAGAGTATTCACACCAAACCTGCCTACACCGCTATAAACAGTTTCTTTAATAATAGATAATTTCCATTAAACCTGGGGTGGGGAGCCTGATGGCTGTGCTAAGATGTCCTCCGTCTATGGGCCATCCAGTCTTTGGTCACTTCCTCCAAGACTGAAGCGATGTTTACTATGTTATTCATAACAACAAAACGCATCTCCCATCCCTCAACGACTGATGTTACCATGTTTCCTCACAGTTTCTTCCCTGAGTCACCAAAGGATCTGTATCTTTTTCCCCCAAACATTTATTTGTTTATTTACTTGGCTGTGTCAATCTGCACATGGAATCTTTGTTGCATCCTGTGGATCTTTCATTGCCAGGCCCAGGCTTCTCCAGTTATAGTGCTCAGGCTTAGTTGCTCAGCAGCCAGGTGGGATCCTGACCAGGGATCAAACCCACATGCCCTGCACTGCAAGGCAAATTCTTAACCTCTGAACCACCAGGGAAGTCACCAGAATCTATATCTTAATATTCAGCTTTATATAAGTTTCTCTGGCATTCCGGTAACAGACCTAGGCTATCTCTTGAGTAAGTCTGGTGAACCATTATGGATTAAAATAATTCAGCAGAACCAAGGCAGAAGGAAATGTCATAACAAATGGTCACCCAGGCTAAAGGAAGTAGTTCGGTGCACTGATTTTCTTTGTGTAGGTGGGTTTGACAGCAGTCGCTCTACCGTGAGAAAAATAGGCATTAATCCAACTATCTAATAGTGAAATATATGTACTCATTGGTCTGTTCCAACTATGAACTGTGTCTAGCCATTCTTGTTTCATTCATCCTCCTCAACATCTTTATAATGAACTATTTAAAACCAAAACCCAGATTGTGTTCCATTTAACTCATAAATACTTCAAGATTTTAAAAAACATAATCACCTTCCATTTTTTTTTTATTTTTTTTATTTTTTTATTTAGCGAGAGCCGGGGCCGCATTCAGCGCCCGCCCGCCCGCCAGCTGATCCCCGGAGCGCCCGGCGGAGACTGACCCGCCGCCCCTCCACCTTCCATTATTATACCCAACAAAATTAATGATAAAAATGTACCCTCTTATCTCAAAGATATTTTATAGAATTGATTTGTTCCCATCAAAATCTAAACAAGGTCCATGTACAGTATCTGGTTATGTTCTTAAGTCTCTATTATTTGTAGGGAGTTTTTTTTTTTTTTAAATTACAGATTCTATTTCACTTCTAGTGATCAATCTTTTCAAGTTATCTGTTTCTTCCTGATTCAGTTTTGGTAGGCTGTATGTTTCTAGAAACTTGTCCATATCTTCTAGATTGTCAAATTTGTTGACACAGAATTTTTCATAGTATTCCTTGGATGGCTTTTTTGTATTTCTACCATACTGGTTGTGTTGCCTTATTGCTTCCATTTCTTATTTTGTTACTTGGGTTTGCTCTCATTTCTTTGTGGTGACCCTGGCCAAAGGTTTATCAATTTTGTTTACCCTTTCAAAGAACTAGCTTTTGGTTTTACTGATTTTTTTCTATTGTTTTTTAGCCTCTGTTTTATTTAATGTCTCTTTGATCTGTATGATTTCCTCTTCTGACTTTAGGTTGAAGTCTCTTTTACTCTCCTCCTTTTTACTCTACTGTTACCCTCCTCCTTTTATTCAAGCAACTGATGTTTTTGAAATACTAACTCTTTGGTCCTAGAGAATACCCACATTCTGGATTTATCAGATGGTGTATTTTCATTGCTCTTTAATGTGTTCCTTTATGCCTGCATTCCCTTTAAATTGGTCTTTAGATGTAGAAATGTGTTTAGATACATGTTGGATGCTGTAGGCTAGAACACTCCATGGGTGGGGCTCTGTATTTCCTATTGCATCATATGCCAAGTTCAGATGGCATCAACCTATATTAAATAGTTTGTATAAATATTTCTGGGATGAATAACATCCTAATAAATCTACATTCCACAAAGCAGGGTGAGATGATATATCGATCTGTTAGACAGGCTGGTCAGACACTAGTTTAGAATGACTGTGAGATGATATATAATTCTGGAAAGGATCAAAGAGTAGAGTGAACTTTTAGCTTTGAAACTAAAATCCTTGCAGAGTCTCAGCATTTTAATGCAACTCCTTCCCTCCTCTATTTTTTGGCTTCACTGTAAGGCACACAAAATCTTAGTTTTGAGACCAGGAATGAACCTATGCCCCCTGCCTTGGAAGCGTGGAGTCTTAACCACTGGACCACCAGGGAAATCCCTATGTAACTCACTCTGAGGCAAGAAATCTGTCTATCCAGCCAAGAAATCCATTCACCTAGCCTTGCATGCAAAAGTCTGCAGTGATGTACATTCAAGGAGGAGCCCCAGTTCTACACCACTACAAACCATTCATTCCAAATATCACTCTGAACAGTGCTCCAATGCAGTGGCTCTCAATCACGGACATGTGCCCCCCAGGGGATACTTGGTAATATCTAAAGATGTGTCTGATCATCCAACTAGGAGATGAGTGTATAGCTGACATTGATTGGGTAGAGGCTGAGACTGTGCTGACCACCCTACAATAAACAGCACAGCCCCTGTGGCAAAGGATTGAAAGTGAAGTGTTACAGTCACAGGACTGTTAAAGTCACAGTCCTGTCTGACTTGTGACCCATGGACTGTAGCGTGCCCAGCTCCTCTGTCCATGGAATTCTCCAATACTGGAGTGGGTAGCTATTCCCTTCTCCAGGGGATCAAACCCAGGTCTCCTGCATTGCAGGCAGATTCTTTACCGTCTGAGCCACCAAGGGAAAGGATTATCTAGTCCCAGCTCTCAATATCGAGGGGGTGACAAATACTTCTCTAAGGCAGAGCACAGCTCTGCTGAATGAGCCTGGTACATGGAAAACGCCACAGTCTAATTACCAAATTAACTTTAATGCGCATCCCCAAACACTCCATGCATCTGTTGCTCTGAGATTACCGTGCTGGGATCTTACACGTGCAGACAGTAAAAAATTTTTATGATCTCACCTTATCTATTTTTGAGAGTATGTTGGTGAAATGCTAATTCAATTATGAGAGAATAAACCATCGGGAAGAGAGTTCACGCTATGTGCCAGGCGCAATTCACAGCAGGGACCACGATGAGCGAGGACACAGAACTGCAAAGGTGGGACTCACCTGGCTGTGTCTGAGTTCTCGTCAACGGAAAACAAAACCACATCTTTTCTCCTGTTTTCATTGACTAGGTTCTGAGAAGGCAGGGAACAGGCCACGGAGTCTGTGCTCTGCAGTGTTTGTGAGGATAGCGAACAAACAATTTATATGTTTTATTCACATTACTGGGTCAGCCAGGCTCTCTGTAAAGTGTCTCCCATGTGATACTCAAACAACAGTAACACCACCATGGTATGTCATCAGGGAAATGCAAATTAGAACAACAACGAGATATTACCACACACCTATCCAAATACCCCAACCCAGACCACCGACATCACCAAATGCTGACAAAGATGTGGAGCAATGGGAACTCTGACTCATTGCTGGTGAGAATGCAAAATGGTACGTACGGCTTGTTTGGAAGACATTTCAGTAGTTTCTTTTCTTTTTTTTGCAAACTAGTTCTGAGTGATTTTTATCTTACTTTATTTTTAAATTAATTCTTTTTGGAGCATAGATGCTTTACAATGTTGTGTTAGATTGGAATTGACATAGAAACACTATGTATAAAATAGATAACTAATGAGAACCTACTGTCTAGCTCAGGGAACCCTATTCAGTACTCTGTGGTGACCTAAATGGGAAAGGAATCCAAACAGAGGGGATATATGTGTATATATATATAGCTGGTTTACTTTGGTCTATGGTAGCTTCTTACAAAACTAAAATACTCTTTCCATACAATCCAGCAATCACTGTCCTTTGTATTTACACAAGGGAGTTGAAAATTATGTCATGAAAACCGGTACACAGATGTTTAGAACAGCTTTATTCATAATTGCCAAAATTGGAAGCAACAGGGATGCTCTTAGGTAAGTGAATGGATAAACTGTGATACATCCGGACAATGGAATATTATTCAGTGTTTAAAAATAAATGAGCTATCACGTCCATGAAAAGATGTGGAGGGGCCTTAAATACAGAGGGAAAGAAGCTGGTGTGAAAAGGCTACATGCTATATGATTCCAACTACAGACATTCCGGAAAAGGCAAAGCTATGGAGACAACAGAAATGTCAGCGGTTGCCAGGGGTTGGGAGGGGGTCTGAATACACGGAACACAGATTTTCAGGACAGTGAAGCTACCTGTAAGATAAAATAATGGTGTATACATTTGTCCAAACACAGAATGTACAACAAACACACAGAGTAAACCCTAGGGTAAACTAAGGACTTGGGGTGATTATGAGTTGCCCATGTGGGTTCATCAGTTGTAACAAAGGTACCACTTGGTGGGGATGTTGACAATGATGGAGGCTGTGCATGGGCAAGGGCAGGGAGTAGATGGGAAATTTACGTACCTTCCTCTCAATTTTGTGGTGAACTGAAAAACTGCTCTAAAAATTTAAGTCTTGGGAATCCCCTAGTGGACTAATGGTTAGAACACGAACTTAGCACTTTCACTGCTGGAGCCTAGATTCTATCCCTGATTGGGGAACTAAGATCCTGCAAGCCGTGTGGCAAGGCCAAAAAAAAAAAAAAGCTAAAGAGAATTAAAATCTATTAAATATTCAAGTCTTAAAAAACAATAAAGATGCAACAATGTCACTGAATAGGTGCTATGACTCTTCTCTATTTTTAAAGACGTGAGAAAGCACAGAACAGCAAAGTAACACGCTCACAATCACACAGCAGCTAAGTGGCAGAGTTAGTGTTTGATTCGTGCAGTCTGATTCCCGAGTTAGAAAAACTAGTCTATTCCATGTCCCAGTAAAGGGACTGGTGCTCCATCACAAAGTGTTGGCTTGGAATTATTGTCCCTGATTTCGTACTTTTCTACGGTCGGGGCATTGTCTGGGTGTAACACACAGACACACACGCATGCGTGCACAAAGACCACCTACTCCTAATTTGATAGGCAACCAGTCTACTCCTGAATCAGGAACCACTGATGCAAAAGAATGTATTAATAATAAAAATCAAAGAGGGCAAAAGAGCCCATCCATCAAATCTGTAATGCTCCTTAAGTAACTCCTTGCAGGTATTTGTGGCCTCCTTGAGAGACTCCGTGGCCAGTCATGAGGAACTTTAGGTGGAAGATGGCTTTGGTGCAGCTGGCCCATCAATATTTGATGAGCTGACCTAGTAACTCGCCCCTAAAGGAGCCCTGAGTCTCTCAGTAGCACTGCTTTCCTGGCAAGAAAGAAAAAACTTCTTAATAACCAGCCAAGAAGGCAATTTTACCACCAAGCTCTGGGTGGGGGTAGCACCACATCACAGCTGCTGTCTTGGCCCCCACTTCCCATCCTGGTATCCCCAGAGTTCATCTTTCTTTTGTTCTTACATGGCGGTGCAATTCAGGTCACAGGGACCAACCATTGCTGCTTTCTAATTCTTGTACAAACTTCTCAAGATGCCTTTCTCAGCTGCAGCAGAGAGTCCCTGGAGGGTGATCAAGAGAAACTTCAAAAATAATTGTTTCTATAAACAACTTATACAAACAAACAACCCAATCAAAATATGAGCACAAAACCTCAATAGGTATTTCTCCAAAGAAGACATATGGACAGGCAATAGCACAGAAAAAGACGCTTCACATCGCTGATTATTAGAGAAATGCACATCAAAATTACAGTGAGGTATCACCTCATACCTGTCAGAACAGCCATCATCAAAAAGTCTACAAATAATAAATACTGGGGAGGGTGTGGAGAAAAAAAACCCTCCTCCACTGCTGGGGGGAATGTAAGTTGGGCAGCTACTATGGACAAGAGTGGATCCTCAGCACTGGAAGCACAGAGTCGTAATCACTGAACCACCAGGCAAGTCCCCACAGGCATATATCTTGAAAAGATATATGGGTTCGATCCCTGAGTTGGGAAGATCCCCTGGGGTAGGGGATGGCAACCCACTCAAGTATTCTCGCCTGGAGAATCCCATGGACTGAGGAGCCTGGTGGGCTACAGTCCAAAGGGTTGAAACAGTCGGACACGACTGAGCGACTAAGCACAGACACACCTGCCTGGAAGGAATCACCACTCTATGTCAACCTAGTATAGTTAAACTTGTACTCATCAGAACTACCACATCCATGACCATTGGTTCAAGAGTAAGTCATGACCTCAGATTCTTCCTTGACCCATCTGAGTTCTTTACAGATTTTTCTGATCTACTAACAGGAAAGAAGTTCCCTTTGCAAGGGTCATTCAGCTGGGAGGTTGTGAGTCTGTTGGTGGCATCTGGTCTACTAGGTAGAAATTTCCTGAGAAAGTGATGCAGAAACCTGACGACATCATTCAAACCCCCGAGCTGGCTCTGCCTGAAACTAGATATCAACTTGGGGCTTTTTGGCTAGGAGAGTGAATCAATTTCCTTTTTTTAAAAATGTAAAGTAACAAAAAATTATCTACCTTAACCATTCTTTAAAATCTACTTTTCACGGAAAGATTTTTAAAAATTCTATAGTGCTTTGCAATTTTCAAAAGTTCCACACACATGATTTTAATATAATCCCATAATAACCCCAGTTTTCCCCCGTCCCTATATTCCCCATCCCCCTTTTTGTCTCCCCCCAGTAGCCACCAGTGTGTTCTCGCTATCTCTGAGTCTCCTTTCTTAGCTATTTCTTAAATGTACTGTTTAGTGGCATTAAGTACATTCACTGTGTTGTACAACTCTCACCACCATCCATATTCAAAACTTTTTCATCATCCCAAAGTGATGGGATGTACCTACTAAGAAATAACTTCCATTCCCTCTCCCCCAAGGCCCTGGCAACCACCATTCTACTTTCTAGCTCTATGAAATTGATTACTCGTGAGTACTTCATACAAGTGGAATATACAAGATTATGGACCCCTGGAACTTCCCAAAGCGGAGGGGGAATAGAAAACCCCTGCCGTGATCTTGAAGACTCTTAAGAAGGAAGATGGGGATGAAGGTGACAGTGATGAAGCCACCATCCTTGCTAGTATAAACATGGACATGGGAGTAGATCTCTAATACTGGACACGAAGCCCCTGTAGTGTTCTCAAACACTGAAGAAGAAACAGCCCTTTTAGAACCAGATAAGAATCCAAAGAAAATAAGAGCACAGACCGTCAGTGCAACAAGGTTAAAGTCCCAAGTAAAAAGCCAGTGAAAAAGAGAAAAAAGAGAGAGCTACTTGGAGTTCACATAGTTGTATATTTCTGTATGTAAGTATTAAAAAGGCATTTATTCAGTGCTGGCACCCCACTCCGGTACTCTTGCCTGGAAAATCCCATGGATGGAGGAGCCTAGTAGGCTGCAGTCCATGGGGTCGCTAAGAGTCAGAAACGACTGAGCGACTTCACTTTCACTTTCCACTTTCCACTTTCATGCATTCGAGAAGGAAATGGCAACCCACTCCAGTGTTCTTGCCTGAGGAATCCCAGGGACGGGGAAGCCTGGTGGGCTGCCGTCTATGGGGTCGCACAGAGTCGGACACGACTGAAGTGACTTAGCAGCAGTAGCAACAAAAAATTGGTCCTTTTGTGATTGATTTATTTTCCCTAGCATAAGTTCCTCAAGGTTTATATATGTTGCAGCATATGTCAGAATTTCCTTCTTAAGGCTGAATAATATTCCCTTGTGTGGATAGACCACATTCTGTCTATTCATCTGCTGACGGACACATATGTTGCTTCCACATTTTGGCTACTGAATAATGCCTCTATGAACACTGGTATGCAATATTTCTCTGAGACCTTGCTTTCAGTTATTTCATGTGTAGTCCCAGAAGGTGCATTGCCAGATGACTCAATTTCCTTTTGATTTTGCTTGAACAGTTTCAGTTGCAATTCTGTTGAGGACAACTAAGAGAATCCTAACCAGTACCAATAATATCTCCTATATCCATGGCATTGAGGGTGTCAGAATATTCCCCAGTAGAAATTGGGTCCGGCTTGTTTTTAACCACATCTCAGTAATCATTTTGGATAGAGAATTTGGATATCATTTGGATATCAAACTTTGTTTAACATTTTTAAAATAGGAGTACACTTCTAAAACTTCAGGAACTGTTGTGACTGCTCTGTTTGCCACAGAAATTAGGAACAACACATCCCCGTGTCGGTGTGGCAGAACGCAAGCAGGGTAGATGATTTATTCATTTTTTTCCAGGCTTCAAACTCAGGTTTTGACCACAGGGCCTTTGCATATGTTGTTCCTGCTTCCTAGAACACTTCTTATTCAGTTTTCTTTTTTTTGGCGGGGGGGATTGGCTTATTCTGATCATTTGAGAGACTCTGACCACCGTGTTTTACTGACACAGCTCCCTATTTTAGTTTCCTTATAGCACAGACTGTTAAGCGAAGGCTCTTATTTATGTTTTTGTTTATTTTTTGTTATTTTATTATTTTGAACTGTGTCTCTTCCCAGTTCAACATGAGCACCATGAGAACAGGGACCTTGCCTGTCTTGTTTGTGGCTGAATTTCCCCAATTAAAAAAGGTATTCCATAAACATGTATAAATGATGTGAATGAACATGCGTTGAATGAATATTGCAGACACAATTGTGATCATTGTGCTAAATGTTGCACATAAACTGCCGAATCCCCCAGCATCAGGATTCCTGTGAGCTCCCCAATCGGGGAAGGAAGCAGAATGTTACGTAGAAGAACAAATGCTGGGGGAACAGATGGGTGAAACAGGGTTGATGTCGATGTGGTAGGTACTATGACTGGGCAGGACCCTACAGTCCTTGCCCATCATGTCCTCTGCCTGACTTTCATCTGTAGAAAAATTTTAGCCAAACAGCAAGTTTAATCAGAGAAGTGAGAAAACACCAAAGCAAAGAAAAGCAGTCACACAGGATGAAATAATAATAGTTTAGCCGTCAAAGTTAAGGACCTTTAGTGCCTCTTCAAGGGCTATAGATAATATTCTGAGCCATCTCCTGGGAGCTCTCTTGTAGCTACAGAAACCCCCACCAGGTGGAAGAAGTTAACTACCTGATGACCAGACTGTAGCCATGACATAAGCTGCCAGAATTTTGAGAACTGGCCTCAATAAAATGGGAACAAATTGACCCTGGAACTGAAGATCAACCGTACCTAACCAATCAAGATGACACTAATCAGACCACCTATGGCCAACTGCAGGATGACTGTCAGAGCTGACTGTGCTGTTTCCGAATGTAGCCCCCTCCCTCTGTCTATAAATGCTTTTGCCCCCTGATTGTCAGTGATGGGGAGCCAGCCTTTGGACACAAGTCAGCCCTACTCTGGCAACCCAGGGTTGCCAGCGTCCAAAAGCAAACTTTCCTTTCCACCAACCTTGCTTCTTTATTGGCTTTACAGCAATGAGAAGTCAGATCCCACTTAAGGTAATAGGAACACACAGTAGTCAATGGTCTTCAAAGGATGGTCCAAGGATGTCTAGGGCTCCCCGAAACCCTTTCTGCTGTCCATGAGGTCAGCCCTCTTTCATCCATCTATCTCTGAGAGGTTGGATGTTCTATACACAATTCAACTATATCAAATCAGTTTTTTTTTTTTTTTAAATGTTTAGGTCAAGTTGTGTGGCATTTGTGATCTCAGGTCCTTGACCAGGGATGGAACCCATGCTCCCTGCATTGGAACCACAGATTCTCAACCACTGGACCACCAGAGAAGTCCCAACAACAAGTCTGAATGCACAATCTGAGAGGAGAACCCAGGTGCCTTCTAATACACCAGGTCTACAAAAATGTAAAATGAAGCTTTTCTCATTAAGTTTGCTTTTTACTTGCAAAATAGTTATTTCTCCCTAAGTACATTATTTTCATGGGCTTGTATTTGTATTTTAACTGGATTATTATTATACAAGTTGCCATAAAGTTATTTTCAAAAATTAGGTTTTAATTTATAATACTGTAGATACTCAGAGTAGGCTATGGCAACCCACTCCAGTATTCTTGCCTGGAGAATCCCATGGACAGAGGAACCTGGTGAGCTACAGTCCAGGGGGTTGCAAAGAGTTGGACATGACTGAGGAGACACAGCATGCATGCATTGTAAACATTCATGGATATAACCCAAATAAAAGACAGCTTTTTGTGGTTCTCAATAATTTTTAAATATACTGAGAGCAAACACTTGGAGAACCAGTGGTCTAAATACCCAATAACAAACATGGATGATTCTGGAAGACTTAGTGCCACATAAACAAAGCGAGAAACAGAATGAGCAAATGAATAAAACAAGAGGGGGCATCTACAGATCAGTGATGAAGATGGTCTGGGGCCTGGGCATAATCACAACTTTATAAATCTGAAGTCCAACAGAAAATGTAAATAAAATGACGTGACTGAGCGATATTCATAAGGGACCCTGATGGAAAAGGGAGAGACAGTCCTACTAGGGGGTGTGAACAATCTGTTCAGCGTTCATGGAGAAGGCTGTGTTTGGGTCTGGTGTTGTGATGAGCAGATCTAGAAACCGACCACATTTATTAAAGCAGAGCTGTGTGGCTCCTACGATACCCACGGACGTCCCAGCATAAACTCTGGGCTTAGTGGAACATGCTCCCTACTTGCCCTGTGCATTGCTAATTGTTGTGACAAGATGTTACAAGGCCATGCGTGTAATAGCTATAGGGAACAGACACCCCAGTGTTCTTGAGATAGCGTGGAGTTCAGACTTCCTTCCCTGTCGTCTGACCATGTGTCAAATCAATGTATCCCCAGTCTGAGTCCAGAAAACACGATCTCCTTAGCTCAGACATCACCAAGAAATCACTGGACAAAGAACTTGTGCATCTAGCTTCATGTTAGGATAACGAGATGAAGTCCTCAGTGTATTATTTATGTAGCATCCTTATGCTACTGGCAGAGCCATGTAGCACTTAAGCACATGGGCTCTAACCTGTGATTGATGGGAATTTAATTCAAACTCTGCTGCTAATTAGCTGTGGGCGTCCCAGGTGGTACAAGTGGCGAAGAACCCACTTGCCAATGCAGGAGACTTAAGACATACATAGGTCCAATCCCTAGGTTGGGAAGATCCCCTGGAGGAGGGCATGGCAACCCACTCCAGTGTTCTTGCCTGGAACTGAAGCAACTTAGCATGCACACACTCTAATTAGTTGTACAACCTTAGGCAAGTGGCTTAACTTCTCTGAGCCTCAGTTTCCAAATACGTGAAATGGGGCTACTAGCAGACCTGCTTCTTGGGTTAACTGAGTCAATGAGCCATCAGGTGAAATATTTTTTAACTTTTTAGCTGAGCGCTTTTCACTTTATTGGAGTAGAGCTGATTTACAGTGTTAATTTCAGGTGCACAGCCAGCAAAGTGATTCAGTTACGCAGACACATATATTCAGTCTTCTCCAGATCCTTTCCCCATATACATTATCACAGAATATTGAGTAGAGTTCCCTGTGCTATACAGCGAAAGTGAAAGTGTTAGTCACTCAGTCCTGACTGTTTGCAACTCCATGGACTGTAGCCCGCCAGGCTCCTCTGTCCATGGGATTCTCCAGGCAAGAATACTGGAGTGGGTTGCCACTCCCTTCTCCAGGGGATCTTCCCAACCCAGGGATTGAACTTGGGTCTCCTGCACTGCAGGCAGATTCTTTACCGTCTGAGCCACCAGGGCTTTGTTTACTTATTTTATATATAGAAGTGTATATATGTTAATCCCAGATTCCCAATTTATCTCTCCCTCTCAATAACACATGTATTTTAAAAACCCGTTGAAAAGAGGAATTGATGTCTCATCAGTAAGTTCACATGTAGCATCAGGCCCAGTTCTGTCCACCCTGAAACACATATCCTTCTGAATTAACATCTCTTTCCCTAAGCACGTGGACATCAAGTCATTGAAACTGTAGGCTCGGCGACTGCAGACAGGATGGTCCTGGAGCCTGCACAACACAGACACCATTGAACTTTCCTCTCTCTCCCTGTCTGTAGCTCTGTCTGAGCTATTGTTGGAAAAACCTGTGGGTTAATTGCGAAGCAACTCCGGACCAAAATAAAAGACTCCTGGAATATACGCTCAGGTGCCTTCCACTTCAATCTTGTTAATTGTCATCACGTTATTTCATTTCTGCACAAGTAAACCAGTGGCCCAGAAGATGCAAGCTTTATCCACCAAGGCCCCAGAAAGGGCAGGGCTAAGCCGCAGAGCCTTCACTGCACATTTGCTTGTGTCACAGAAGATGTCGACTCTAATCAAAGAGAAAAGGCTGGGGCTTAACCATGCTTTTTCCCCCAGGGTGAGGTCTTCCGGTACCTGAATCTCAATGTTCTTCCCCGAAACTTTCAATGCAGCCTAATCCCGAGGTCCCTGGCTTACAGGTTTATTCTGGTCTTTGAGGCTAAGCTCCTTTGGTAGCTGATGTACCTCCTTTTGTATCTGTCGGAGACATGCCTCCCTGGCATTACATGAAGCTTTGCACAAGTAGTACAGTCGCAACACATACAATGCCACCCCGGCTCATCTAAACTATAAAGACCAAATCTCATTTCCATAAAATTGTCTTCATCATTAGAAGGACAGAATTACCAGGTAAGCCATGAAAAATTTTGATCAATAATTTCTGCAATGTCTACACTAACATCCTCTCGCCAATTTTATTATGAAAAGTTCCAGTGTACAGAGAAGTTCAAAGACTTGTACAGTCAGCACTCATATGCCCACTACCTAAATTCTACTGTGAGCATCACATTCTATTTCATGCTATATCCATCCCTTCATCCATCCATTCATCAATCTTTGGATGCCTTTCTGTTTCAGTACAATTAGCCCACTAAACACTTTAGCATGCAAATGTTTCACTTGAATTCAATATTTTTAAAGGTTCTTTTTTGTTTTCTTTTGAAGCACAATGTACATACCATGAGATGCACAAATCACAGCAGTAACATTTGGTACCCATCTATGCAACCTATTGAAAAGCAGAGACATTACTTGGCCAACAAAGTTCTGTCTAGTCAAGGCTATGGTTTTTCCTGTGGTCACGTATGGATGTGAGAGTTGGACTGTGAAGAAGGCTGAGCGCCGAAGAATTGATGCTTTTGAACTGTGGTGTTGGAGAAGACTCTTGAAAGTCCCTTGGACTGCAAGGAGATTCAACCAGTCCATTCTGAAGGAGATCAGCCCTGGGATTTCTTTGGAAGGAATGATGCTCAAGCTGAAACTCCAGTACTTTGGCCACTTCATGCGAAGAGTTGACTCACTGGAAAAGACTGATGCTGGGAGGGATTGGGGGCAGGAGGAGAAGGGGACGACAGAGGATGAGATGGCTGGATGGCATCACTGACTCGATGGACGTGAGTCTGAGTGAACTCCAGGAGTTGGTGATGGACAGGGAGGCCTGGCATGCTGCGATTCATGGAGTCGCAAAGAGTCAGACACGACTGAGTGACTGAACTGAACTGAACTGAATCCCTATCAAGGCACAGAACATGACTATCACCCCCAGAAAGCTCCCTCATGGCCCCTTCCCAGTTACAATTCATCCTATCCTCTAGACACATTCAGTGTCTTGATTTTTTTTTTCTGCCATAGATTAGATTGCCTGTTATAAAACTTTCTAAACATGGAATCATGGGGTTCTCTGGTGGCTCAGTGGTAAAGAATCTGCCTGCCAATGCACGAGACGCAGGTGTGATCCCTGGGTCAGGAATAACCCCTGCTGAAGGAAATGACAACCGAATCCAGTATTCTTGCCTGGAGAATTCCATGGACAGAGGAGCCTGCCAGGTTACAGTCTATGGGGGCACAAAAAGTCAGATATGACAGCGACTAAACAGCAACAACAGACACGGAATCATACAGCAAGTTGTCTTTTATGTATGACATCTTTCACTCAGAAGAGTGCCTTCGAGAATCGTATGTGCATTTGCATGAACTAGCTGCCTGTTCCTTTCTACTGCTGAGTAGGGTTTCCCTGTATGAATATACTAACAGTTTGTTTATTTGTTCTATTGATGACGCCTTAGCTATTTTTGATTTATGGCTATTATGAATATAGCTGCTACACATATTTTAATCAAGTCTTTTTGTGGGTATCTTAGGGTTTTAATGGACTGTGTTTGTTTAAAAAATATCAGTTAAAGATAATTTCAACCACAAATCAAAGAAAATTGAATCAAAGGTGGGGAGGTAGTCCCATTGTTAATTCTGCTGTTTATTGTTTCAAGGCCAAGGTGCGTTCAGTCTTTGTATTTGGTCATCTTCAATGGCTTTTGCACTTTGTCTTAAATGCTCATGCTCACAAAAAGGTTGCCACAGCTCCTGATGTCACATCTTCACACTTTAAAGTGCAAAAGCAGAAAGCAGGAGTGAGTGCAAAACTGGCAATGCAGGAGAGCTATCTGTTTATGCCTTTCTCTCTGTGCATTTCCCAGAGTGAGTGAAGTTGCTCAGTCATGTCCAACTCTGCAACCCCATGGATTGTAACCTGCCAGGCTCCTCCATCCACGGGATTTTTCCAGGCAAGAACACTGGAGTGGTTTCTATTTCTCCTCTCCAGGAGATCCTCCCGACCCAGGAATAGAACTTTGGTCTCTGGCACTGAAAGCAGACTCTTTATTGTCTGAACCACTAGGGAAGCCCTATGCTCCCCTAAGAGCCCACAAAACGTGTAGCTAGTAAAGCCTCTTCTGTTGAGGGGGGATTCAGACTCATGGTCCCCTAAGTGAGTGAGTGACGTCACTCAGTTGCGTCCAACTCTACGATCCCCTGGATGTAGCCTGCCAGGCTCCTCTGTCCATGGGATTTTCCAGGCAAGAATAATGGAGTGGATTGCCATTTCCTTCTCCATTCCCAGAAGGTACCTGTATATTTAAATCACCAGAAATGGGTTCTATGGTGATCTCTACCATGAAAGGAAGAAAATGCTTGGTAATGACATTGGCTAGCTGATCAAAAAAAGTCTGCTACAGAAGTTTTTAACAAACTTTCAACTTTAACAGAGAACTTGTCCAACTTGCTACAGATCACGTTGTACATGTGATAAGGCTTACATAGCTTTGTATTACCAGCACCCAAACTGTCTTGGGAGTGTAGGCACAGTACAAAGTTGGTCTACTCGAGGGAAGTTATCATCTTGTCTTTTGTTCTGCTGGGACTCAGGAACAGCTAGCAGTTTGTCCACTCTATTGACCTATCCTATTTTCTTAATTGCTTTATGGTCTGGGTTTCCTCAGCAGAATGTGGAACAGTCAATTTCATCTGTTGTACTGACTCTTCTATTCGCTGTGATAAATACGGCTCAAGAAGTGTTCGCTGAGTGAATGAATGTCGTCTATTAGGAAGACGCAAGGAATGAATGCCCAGCCTAGGGACTTTCCTGGTGGTCTAGTGGTTAAGACTCCACCTTCCAAAGCAGTGGGTGTGGTTGGGGAATTACTAAGGTCCCACATGCCGTGGGGTGCAGCCAAACAATTTTTTTAATAATAAAATATGTAAATTTGAAAAATGAATGGCCAGTCTGCACAATGAAGACATGGAAAGAACCCCAGTTCTTATGATTTTTGTCATTGTCACCTCTTGCTGCTCACAATGGTCTCTCCCAGATGAATATCCAATACATAGACTTGTTTTCTGGGGTGTAGACTTTGCATCTGGGGTCAAATCAGACCTTTTAAATCTGAAGCACTGAACAAATTGTGTCCTCATACCCTCTCTTCACCATCTTCCAGATGGATGGAAATCAAAATAAGACAAGGTCATGAAATAAGTGGCAGGAAGTCGTTTCTGGCCATAGATGAGTTACTTTCTCTCTGTGATACAGTTTCTGTGTCTTACAATGAACAGAATAATAAAGCCTACATTCCAAATCCTTAGGAGAGTTAAATGAGGATGTCTTACTAAGGTGTTCAGAACACAGTGGGGCAGGTATATAGACTGCTTGGTAAACATAAATAGAAATGGGTTTTCCCCATAATTACTGCTTTGATCTCCCTCAAACTATCCAATTAGAAAACTCATAAATATTTCTGGGTGCCTGGGTGTTGTTTAATCGCTCAGTCGTGTCCAACTCTTCAGGATTGCATGGGCTGTAGCCCACCAGACTTCTCTGTCCTTAAGATTTTCCAGGCAAGAATATTGGAGTGGTTTAGGGGTACCCTAAACTTGGATGGGTCCACTCTCCCTTCATGGATGGAACCAATGCTTCTGTCTTTGCAAGAAAGGGATTTAGCTCTGTCTTTGTGTGCTGGACAGGGTGGTGGCACTTCTGACTATTCTGCTTGGTGGTTATTCAGTCTGGGCAAGATTCGGAGCCCAGAAACTTCAGGAAAGGCAAAGTTAACTTAGATCACACAAGTGGCAATGCTGCCGTCTGCACCGTTTCTCTGGCTGCAGGAATGGCAGAGGCTGGAAGCAGTCTGTCCTTTGAAGCGGCTTTATCTCCATCACCTCTTGGCTATCTGTAAGGAGGACAAAGTCGTGGATCCTGGACCACACACCGCTGGCCACTGAGAATGTGTGGGTTTTGCCAAAGGGAGGTGGGGCATAGTGTCTGAAAGTATTTGTCCAGTTGAAAAGCCCTCGCGTCCCCCAGACAATTCTATGGTGAAAAGAAGTCTCTCCCGTGCCTACGTCTCATTTTTGTAACTGTCATCTCCTCTAATCAGTATTTCCCTTCCTCTCCAAGGAGCAGAATTTCCATTATAATTGGAGATGTCAAGGTTGCCCTGAAAGAGCCAGAATCTTTTCCTTGCGGTTCCCCAGGACTCACTGCACATTTACTAAGTAACATACAGACCAAGATGTCATACCTGCAAAGCTAGGAGTCTTTTCCAGAGGTTAAGAGGTAGGGCTGCAGAAAGTGTCTATAGAGCATGCTTCCTTTCTCCCTGACAAGTGCAGAAGAAAAGGAAATAAGACAAGATTTTCCGTTTTAGAATAGGTCATGGGATTTGGTCTGAAAAATGAACCAATGTGATTTTCATTCCTGGTGTAGCCTGTCTCCTGACTCTCCCCCACATTTGGGATTTGGGGGAAGAAGGGAGGTTTATCTATACTCATTCCCTCCTGCCAACACCTCCCTACTCTCCACTTTTCCATTTGCTGTTCCCTCTGCCTGGAACAGTCTTTCTCCCACGGGCGGGTGTCTGCACAAATGTCACCTCCCCTGAAAGACCACGACAGCACTGGGCGCTGCTCATGTCCACCTGCCTCTGTGTCTCCCCTTCTGCATCATGTTTCCTCCGGGCCCCTCCCTCTTCCTGCTCATCCTCTATTGAGTCATTATTGTGTATTCTGCCCTGACAATAGACCATCCTTGAGAGCACTTGGCAGGATCTCAATGCCTATACTACTGCTTGGTTCAGCTGGGGTTCAGTGTCCAGGCTTGTTCAATGATGTGGGACTGAGAGTTCAGACAACCACACACTCCTGGCTTTTGACTTTTCAAAAACGGAGGCATGGGACTTCCCTGGTGCTCCAGTGGTTGGGAGTCTGCCTGCCAATGCAGGGACATGGGTTTGATCCCTGGGACAGGAATATCTCATAGACTGAAGGGCAACTAAGCCGGTGCACCACAACTACTCAGCCTGTGCTCTAGAGCCCACACGCTGCAGCTACTGAAGGTGCGGACACTCCAGAGTTTCCAGAGTCCAAGCAGCAGACACTCCAGAGTCCGTGCTCTGCAACAAGAGAAGACACTGCAACGAGAAGCCCCTGCAACTAGAGAGCAGTCCCCGCAACTCGAGAAAAGCCCGCATAGCAATGAAGACCCAGCACAGCCAAAAATAAGGAAACAAATAAAATTATTTTTTTAAAAAACTGGAAGGAGATGCAGGAAAGATTTGTGATCAGCTCTTGCAGGGGGTGGTGAGGGGCTTGGGGATGGTCTGGAGACAGCTACACAGAGGGAAGGGGAAAAAGGACTTTTCTTTGTCTTTTCACATTGTGATGACTTTTGAAATATTTTCTTTTTTCACAAAATAATGACATAAAGAGAGAGTCATGGTATAGGGGCAGGGGCTTCCCAAGTATCTGATGAATGCACACAAGCAACACAAGCAGGTGAGCCTGGGAGTCGAGATGAGCACCAGCTGCCCAGGAGGTGTGACAGGCAGGGTCCCACCTGGTGGGGAGCATGGCCGGACCCTTCTCACCCCAGCCATCAGTCACCTGTGGAAACCCTTGGTCAAATGCCAGGCCAGGGGTCCATAACTCACTACCCCATCTCCTTGGCTGTCTACCTGTCCAGGGAGGGGGCCTGCTAGCAGGACCCGGAAGGGGACAGCCATGGGCCAGCAGAAAAGCAGCAGGGAGCTACTGGGATGCAGAGTGGCCACAGATGGGTCAGTGGGTCACAGAGGATCAAGTCACAGGCCTTCTCCAGTCTGGGGAGAAAGAGACAGCAAGCCTCGCTAAGAGTGCTTGCCAGCTGCCTGGCAAGGGCATTCTATGCCCACCCACGGTTCTCTCCCTCTCAGCATCCCAGAGCCTGCCAAGGTCCTTTAATCCTGCTCAGGGAGACTCCCATAACCATCCTGCCTCATTGCCCCCTCTGGCAACTCAGTGGAAACTATGGTTTCCAAGGGTCACATCCATCTGATGGAAGCCGGCCCGGAGCCAGAGAGCTTTGGGTTCTCTGCCAAGCAACTCCGGCGATGCAGAAAATGCAAGATGAACCTTCTGGATGACAGGCTCCAGGAATTTACAAAGGCGGGGGGGGGGAGGCGGAAATCAGAATGGGCCTACCTAGATAACATATGAGAGACACTAGCCTGGGAAAAAGATACAGGGTGGAAGGCACCCACATCTTGACATGCATTTATTTTAAATCAGCAAAGATTCTTGCTTCGTGGCCAAAAGCATCAGCAGTTCGCCAGGTACCTGACTGTCTTTGAAGGTCTCTTTTGGTTGCTGTTTTCTCTGCCTGGAAATGTATTCAAAGGGTGGTTGCTTTTGGGACCCATCAACAAAGAGGGATCCCAGATTTCAAAAGAAGAGTGTTACAAAACAAAAAAAAGTTGATAAATACCAGATGAAGGAGGAAAACTGACCCAGGAGCCCTATTCTTTCCCCACCCTGCCACACCAAATACACCGACACCAGCCACCCCTGCATCAGCATCCTCTTTATGGGTCCAGACAGAAGACCCATCTCGAGAGTGCCGACTAGCATCCTAAAAACAATTTCTAGCCTTCGTATAATGTTCATTAGGCCTCCATCTACTTTTTTTTCGCTCATCAGTGAAGACTAAGGTGTAATGAAAATGTGACAACACAGGGAAGCAGAGGGCCTTCCCTGCTGATCCAGTGGTTAAGACGTCCCCATCCAATGCAGGGGGCTCAGGTTCAGTCCCTGGCAGCAGAGCTAAGATCCCACATGCCTGGAGGCTAAAAAACCAACACATAAAACAGAAGCAATATTGTAACAAATTCAATAGAATGTGTTACTTTAATGTGCACTTTAAATGTGGTGCACATCAAAAAATATCTTAAAAAAAAACAGGAATGGGGAGAGGGTCATTCTGTTTGACCTGCTGATAACAGAATACGATCTTTTTTAGCAAGAAAATGTGCTCAGGCCTGTGTCATGGTACAGAAAGCCTCATTGGCCTTATTTTGAAGGATTATCACAAAATATCCCGTGAGCCCTCTGAGCAAGATGGGTCCCTCGCAACCATCTAACCTCCTTCTGGATGTCTCCTTGCCGGGTCCATGGCCACCCCGTTCTCCGAGCTACTAGCTGTAAGATGGGTGAGTTATCTGGATGCTCTGCAGTGAATCAGCCTGGTCCTCACACACCCATGATTCTCTCTTCTCTCATCCTCTTTCTCACTCTAGTGCATTCATCCCACAGATATCTCCCAAAGCTCCAGTGTAACCTGGGTACCAGATTGACAGAGGGGAACTTGTCAGCCAGGAAGCCGACCCTCAAAAACTTTGCTTCATGTTGGGAGACAAATAACCACGAAACTCAACTATGTTGGCAAGCAATTCTGTGACGCAGAAATGCAGGGTGCCACGGGATCCCCTCTGAGGGAAAACCGGGGGGCTGAGGCGGGAGTCAGCCTTGCAGGGTGAACTGGAGTTGACCTGACTGTCTCATGAAACACCCAGGATTAAAGGCTTTTCTTGTCTGACCCAGGGTGTTTTCCATCAACATCTTCCTCTGGTATATCAGCATCCAATTTAGTGGAGATCCTTCTTTCTTTTTTAAAGTTTTACAGATTTTCGTCTGCACTGGTTCTTTGTGCTGTGTGTGGGCTTTGTCTAGTTGCCATGCGTGGGTTTCTCACTGTGGTGGCTTCTTGTTGAGGAGCACAGGCTCTAGAGCTCACAGGCTCAGCAGCTGTGGCTCTCCAATTCTAGAGCATGGGCTCAGTAGTTGTGGGGCACTGGCTTAGTTGGCCTGTGGCATGTGGGATCTTCCTGGGCCGGGGATTAAACTCATATCCCCTGTACTGGCAGGTGGATGCTCAACCGCTGGACCACCAGGGGAGTGCCCATTTTTCAATATTTGATTGGAAGACTACAAATATTCTAGTGAGTTCTTATTACCTCTCAAATGTATCAATTCTTTAATTGCAAAAAAAGAGCTAAGAATAAATAGAATTAAAAGTTTATTTAAAAGGAAACAGATATAAGATAGATATTTTAATAAAATAAAATCTCTTAAAAGTTGTAAAGCTAGTTTAAAAAGCCAGGGAGAAAATAGGACAATTTATTGCATCTGTCTCCTTTTCTATTAAATAAGACTAATGACAAAAATAATATCATAACCTATGCCATGGAATGACTATAAAGATAAAATGAGTTAATTTATGTTGTGTTTGCAAAATCTGCCACATAGTAAGATCTCAGCAAGTTTGGTTGTTTTTTTTTCCAGCCACACCTTGGCACACAGGATCTTAGTTCCCCAACCAGGAATCAAACCCATGACCCATACAGTGGAAGCCTGGAGTCCTAACCACTGGACTGCTGGGGAATTCCCAGATCTCAATAAGTTTTAACTATACTCATGAGATTATCGATTAATACTTCTTGAAAAGGAGATTCTACCACTTGCATTGTTTTCTTTACAACAATGGTTACTTTCTCTGAAGAGCACAAAAACGAAAAAGTGAATTTGAAAAGATACATGCACCCCTAATGTCCACTGCAGCACTATTCACAATAGCCAATACATGCTGCTGCTCAGTCGCTTCAGTCGCGTCCGACTCTGTGTGACCCCATAGACGGCAGCCCACCAGGCTCCCCCGTCCCTGGGATTCTCCAGGCAAGAACACTGGAGTGGGTTGCCATTTCCTTCTCCAATGCATGAAAGTGAAAAGTCAAAGTGAAGTCGCTCAGTCATGTCAGACTCTTAGCGACCGCATGGACTGCGCCCACCAGGCTCCTCCATCCATGGGATTTTCCAGGCAAGAGTACTGGGGTGGGGTGCCATTGCCTTCTCCGAGCCAATACATAGGAGCAATTAAATACACTGGGATATTACTCATCCATTAAACAATTAAATTTTGCCATTTGTGACAACATGGATGGACATAGAGGGTGTTACAATAAGTGAAATAAGTCAGACAGAGAAAGGCAAATACTGTATGACTTCACTTTTCTGTGGACAAATGAACAAACATAATAAAACCAAAGCAGAGTCATAGATACAGAGAACAGAGAGGTGGCTGTCAGAAGGGAGGAGGGTGGGGAGAGGAGAGAAATGAGTGAAGGAGATTAAGAGGCACAGACTTCCACTTACTACAAAAAATGAATCACGGGATGAAGTGTACAGTATAGAGTCAATAATAATGTAATATCTTTGTATGATGAGAACTAGACTTACTGCAGTGATTGTTTTGAAATGTATGGAAATACTGACTCATCATGTTGTATACCAGGAATCAACTGTTTCCTGTATAACAGAAAACAATTTTGCTTATTGTATTAACAAAGTCATAGAAAATAGACTGGATTTGTAGGGGGTAGAAAGAAGGGGGAATTGGATGAAGGCAATCAAAAGGGACAAACTCCCAGTTATAAGTACTAGGGAATGTAAATCATGATAAATATAATTATCACTGCTATATGGCATATCTGAAAGTTGTTAAGACAGGTAAATCTTAAGAGTTCTCATCACAAGAAAAAAATTTCCTTTCATTTTTTAATTCTATATCTATATGAGATGATGGATGTTCACCAAACTTATTGTGGGAATCGTTTTGTGATATATTGTGTTGTTGTTCTTGAGTCGCTCAGTCATGTCCGACCTTCGCGACCTCGTGGACTGCAGCACGCCAGGCTTCCCTATCCTTTGCCATCTCCTGGAGTTTGCTCAAACTCATGTCCATCGAGTCGGTGATGCCATCCAACCATCTCATCCTCTGTCACCCTCTTCTCCTCCTGTGCTCCAACTTTCTTTCGTGAGGTGGTGTGCTGTATACTTTAAACTTATACAGTGCTGTATGTCAATTATATCCCTATAAAACTAGGAGAGAAAAAGTACACTGATGGTTACTTTGACAGGTACATGAGAGGAGCAACGGGAAGTGACCTGAAAGGGCGTGGGGTGACTTTGGGGGCTTAGTAATATTGTCTCTTGCACTGGATTCTGGTTACACAAGAGTGCACTTTACAAAAATTGGAAGCTGTTCACCTAAAAATTGGTGCACTTTTCTGTAGGAGTGTGACACATTGGTAAAAGGCTCCTAAGAACTAAATAAGCACATGGAAAGAATTGTAGAAACCAATCGAGTCCCAAATCAAGATTTGAGAGGCTGATGTTTCAATTGGAAATTTATTGGTACAGAAAGGTTTGGTATAAACATTGGCTTATAGCACAAACCCAAAGAGAAAAAAAATGTTCTTTGATCTCCCATCAGGCTCTGAGCTGGTTGACAACTCCCAAAAGTCAGCCAGTTTAAAACCATCAAAGATGGGGGTGAATCAGCCCTTTGGGATGGGAATGGACACCAGCTGGACTCACAGGGAGCCTTGGAGGGAGGGCATACCAGCGCCCAGCCCGTCAGTTCTCGTGTTCCAGCCCAGATGGTGGAGGAAAGAGGGAGGGGGACACAGGAACCACCAGCTGGAATGCACTTGGTTGACAAGAGCATCTACTCTTCAGAAGGAGGATGGGGAGCAGAGGAGAGCTTCATAGGTAAAAGGGGGACGGGGTACAAGGGAATTCCACATGAGGAGGTCCTCGGGGTGATCAGAGCCAGGCCCACTCTGCGCCAAGGCTGGGGAGTGGAGCAGAACATTTGTGGTGACCACAGGAAGAGGCTATGCACCCAGACCAAGGCAGGAGCCATGCTCTGGAATGCTCAGGCTCCAAAGCCCCTGACACCTGACCTCGTCTTCCCTGCACCTATAGTCAAGAGGACAAAACAGTCATGAACTCTATGTCTCAAGGGTCACAAAGGGGGCTCACTCACAGACAAAGCAGGGCTATCAGAACTGATGGAGCTGCAGCACCGTTCACATCCTGCAAGAATCCAGAGATGGGACAATACGTCGGTACTCAAATGCCCTAAGCCAGTTAGCACTACAACTGGTAAGTTTCATCATCTCTACTGATAGTCTGTCAATTTCCTCTATTTCCCCACCCATAATCAATATGTTCTATCACCCACGGAGAAACTTAGGCAGTCCTGGGAGTCCCTTTCTCCTTCAAAACATGCTCCTAGCAGAGCTTGCTCACTTTATCATGGATTTGTCAGCAGGAGAGGTTTTTTTTTTTTCACATCTTTCGAAACATATAAAATGTTTAAAGGATCTGATGACTTAGGATGGCTGGCTGAGTTGGCATCTCTGAAAAGCAGCCCAAGAAAGAGACAGCGGCTCTGAGTCATAGCCCATCTCTGTAAGAGTCGGAGATTTTTCAAAGATTTCTCACCAACATTTCTGGAGTTTTTTTTCTAAAAGATAATCCAAGGAAATGAAGCAGGCAGACGATGCCTTGAGAGAAATCCTGTCCTTTGGGTTCTCATCTGAAAGACACAGCCTCAGGGTTGGTTTGGTCTTATAAAAAGAAACAGCCTGTACAAATAGTCACACACAATTGCAATGGTTTCCGTTTCTTCTTTCTCTTGATCCTAAAATCTCATTATCACATTCCTCTCCAGTGTGGTCTGACATTTCTCAAGTACAATTAGGTCTCCAGGTGAAGTATGGAAGGAAAGGAATAAAACATAAAACAGGAGGGGGTCACCCATGGCGGGTGGAGGGCATCCTGTATTGCAGGGGAATTTTTTGGGGGTTGTAAGCATTAGAGAGCTTCCCTGGTGGCTCAGTGGTAAAGAATCCACCAGCCAAGCAGGAGACTCGGGGTTCAATCCCTGGATCGGGATGATCCCCTGGAGGAGCTTATGGCAAGCCACTCCAGTGTTCTTGCCTGGGAAATCCCATGGACAGAGGAGACTGGCGGGCTGCAGTCCACGGGATCACAAAGAGTCAGACACGACTGAGTGACTTAAACAATAACAACAAAGCGTCAGAAGCCCAGTGAAGATAGACTTAAGGAAAAAACAGAGCCCAGCAAAACATGAGGACTGAATTCTTTCTCTTGACCCCGCTCTGCTGGATAGGCATTAGGGCATGATCTTTCTAGGAGGCAGGAACCTGGCAACCACTCATTCATAATCCTGGTGGAAAGACAGTGTTCTTTTCCTTCCATTTTTGGAAGAAGTCCCAGAACACAGTCTTACTGAGACATCCAGGTCACAATTACACCTACAAAGTCGTCACCAGAGTTCTGCTTGTTCTGGCTTAGGGCAATGAAGAAAACAGAGCTTCCCTGATGGCTCAGATGGTAAAGAATCTGCCTTCTAATGGAGGAGACCTGGGTTTGATCCCTGGGTTGGGAAGATTCCCTGGAGAAGGGAATGGCTACCCATTCCAGTATTCGCAGCAACGTGGATGCAACTGGAGATTATACTAAGTGAAATCAGGAAAAGAAAAACATGTATCATATGGTAACACTTGAATGTGGAATCTAAAATACGACACAAATGAACTTATCTATGAAACAGAAACAGATTCAAAAGACTATTTGATTCTCATCAACGTATTTTTTATTGAAGTAAAGCTGACTTACAATATTGTGTTAATTTCTACTGTAGAGTGGCTCAGTTATACATTTTGTTGTTGTTGTTGTTTAGTCACTCAGTCATGTCCAATTCTTTGCAACCCCACAGACTGTAGCCCACCAGGCTCCTCTGTCCATGGGATTCTCCAAGCAAGAATACTGGAGTGGGTTACCATTCCCTTCTCCAGGGGGTCTTCCCAACCCAGGGATCAAACCTGGGTCTCCTGCATCACAGGCAGATGCTTTACTGTTTGAGCCACCAGGGAAGCCTATATACATACTTTATTCATTGTCTTTTCCACGATAGTTTATCACAGGATATCAAATATAGTTCCCCATGTTATACAGTAGCACCTTGACGGTTATCCATTCTATATATAAAAGCTTTCGTCTGCTAACTCCAAGTTCCCACTTCATTGCTTCTACAACCCCTTGCCCCTTAGGCCAGTCTGTTTTCTATGCCCATGGTTCTGTTGCTTTTTCATAGATAGGTTCATTTGTGTCACATTTTAGATTCCACATACAAGTGATATCACATGGTATTTATCTTTCTTTTTCTAGCTTACTTCACCTAGTATGGTGATCTCTAGTTGTATCCATGTTGCTGCAAATGGCATGATTTTGTTCTTTTTCATGGTTGTGTAGTACACACACACACACACACACACACACACACACACACACACACACACCATGTATAGCTATTCGATTCTAATTTGTCCTTGAGTTCACTTGCTCCTGGAGCCCTTGGAGAGTGGGAGGGAAGATAGGGAGGAGAGAGCCCAGCAGTTCCCAACTACAATGGTTCTAGCTCCAGCCACTGAAGAGGAACCATGAGCTAAGCCATCCAGCCAAGCCCCTCCCAAATTCCCAACCCACACAAACCGTGGGAGATAATAATATGATTGCATTGTTGTGAGCCACTAAGTTTTGGGATGACTTGCTCAACAGCAGTAGATAATTAGACCACGGTCAAGACTTGGTAGTTAGATCTAGGTTTGAATGCCAGCTCTGACATTTAAGAGGTGTGTGCGCTTGGGCAAAATACGAAGCTCTCTGAGCCCCCATGTCTTCATCTGTGTGATGGAGTGAATGACAGAACCTACTCAGAGCATTGATGAGGGGACCAAAGAGAATAGAGTAAGTAATGTAATCACCCAATAAATGCTCTTGTTGTTGTCAGTTGCTCAGTCATGTCTGACTCTTTGCAACCCCAAGGACTGTAGCACACCAGGTTCCTCTGTTCTCCACTGTCTCCCAGAGTTTGCTCAAATTCCCGTCCATTGAGTTGGTGATGCTATCTAACCATCTCATCCTTGACCGCCCCCTTCTCCTTTTAATCTTCAATATTTGGCAGCATCAGGGTCTTTTCCAATGAGTCGTATTTTCGCATCAGGTGGCCAAAGTATTGGAGCTTCAGCTTCAGCATCAGTCCTTACAGTGAATATTCAGGGTTGATCTCCTTTAGGATTGACTGGCTTGATCTTGCAGTCCAAGAGCTGCTCAAGCGTCTTCTCCAGCAACCACTGTTCAAAAGCATCAATTCTTTGGCTCTCAACCTTCTTTATGGTTCAACTGTCACATCTGTACATGACTGCTGGAAAAACCATAACTTTGACTACACGGACCTTTGTTGGCAAACAGATATCTCTGGTTTTTAACACACTGTCTAGGTTTATCATAGCTTTCCTTCCAAGGAGCAAGCATCCCTTAATTTCATGGCTGCAGTCACCATCCACAGTGATTTTGGAGCCCAGGAAATAAATGTTAGCTATTGCTATTATTGTTGTAGCTTTAATGTACCAAACTAAGACTTATGCCAATATAAGAAGATCTGAAAACTGAAGTTCAGAATCATAAGATATACAGTCTAACTCAATTCCTTACTTTGTAGATACATCTACTAATGCATATATAAGTGGTCTACTGGAAGCAAAAGTAGACTGCAGAATTACTGCAGAACTTAGCAGGAAGCGGGCCCCAAAAGGTGTCATCCGGCTATTCCCAACAAGACCAGAAACTTCTGTTCCTTGCCTGCATTTTAAATTCTTCATTGTTTCGAATCAAAAGTGGGAGAATTTTCTTGACTCTAAAAACGGTACATCAGACTCTCATCAGAGAAACTCCAAAAGCCTCATCTGCAGATAAATGCTTCTTCAGATGTGAGAAACTCTGCTGTTTTGAGGTCAATGATAGCCTTCAACTTTTCTTCCCTTCCTTGAGAAGAAATTATTATTTAAAGGTGGAGAGCATCAAAAGTAAGGCCTTGAGAGTTAATGGGACCATTCTGGCTCGATGCCATCACTTCTGAGAACCTGAATAATGAGACACATTTTATCCTTCATGTTTCAACAATGCTTGAGGTAATGGCAGTGCTATTATTCCAACCTCCGATTGACAGAGCCTTCTAAAATGCTCCGTGACTGGTTAAGTGGGACAGAACAGGGAGCACTCAGGAGAACAGAGGAGAATTCGATGGGCTTGTGTTTTCTATGCAAAAGAAGACAGCATTTCAGCTTAGGCAGAGGCTGCCAAGCCCTCCTCCACAAGTGTCGGGGGCTCTGTGGGTGGTGTCACCCATTTGCAGATCTGTCGGGGGTCTTCACAGGAAAAGAACTAATAGGCTAGATAGAGATTTACAAGAGGAGGTTTACTATGGGAATTGGCCTAAACAATGATGGAGGCTGAGAAGTTCCACTGTCTGCCCTCTGCAAGCTGGAGAATCACAAAAGCCAATCCAACACAGTCTGAGTCTAACAGCCTGGGGGCACTGTGGTGGCGGCATCATTTCCAACAGTCCAAAGGTCAGAGAATCAGGAACTCTGATGCCCAAGGGCAGGAGAAGATGGACATCCCAGCTTAAAAAGAGGGAAAGGGAATTCTCCCTTTCTCCACTTTTTTGTTCTATCTGAGCCCCCAATGGATTGGATGGTACCCACTCACATTGCTGAGGATGGATCTTCTTTACTGGTTCAACTCATTCAGAGGCTAATCTCCTTTAGAAGCACCATCACAAACACTCCAGATATAATATTTTACCCTTGTCTGGGCATCCCTTGGCCCAAGTCAAGCTGACACATGAAATTAATGATCACTGGTCCCATCACAGTTACCAGATGAAGGAATGTTCTTTGGCCCGAGGACAGTACCGTTTGCTGAAAGACATGTTTCCCCATGGAATTGTCTTGACACCCTTGTTGAAAATCAGTTGACCATAAACACATGGGTTTATTTCTGGACTCAATTCTATTCCATCCATCTGCATGTCTGTCTTTACATTGGTACCACACAATTCTTGTGTTACGAAACTTACTGAAGTTTTGTGTTAAGTGTTTTAAAATCAGGAGGTACAAGCCTTCCAGATTTCTTCTTCTTTTTGAAGATTATTTTGGCTATTCTGGTTCCTTTGCATTTCCATATGAATTTTAAGTTGGGTTTGAAAGTTTCTGAAAAGTGGCAGCTGGGATTTTGACAGGAATTGCATTGAATCTGTGGATCAATTTGGGGGAGCATTGTAATCTTAACAATAGTTCCAGAATGGGGGATGTCTTCGCATTTATTCATGTATTTGTTCACTTCTTTCAACAAGATTTTGTAGTTCCCAGAGTACAAGTCTTGCCCTTCTTTTAAAAATATATTCCTAGGCATTTTTTGGATGCTATTTATTGTAAATGGAATCATTTCCTTAATTTCTTTTCCGATGCTCACTGCTAGGGTGCAGAAATACATTTTAAAATATTGATCTTGTATCCTGCTGCCTTGCTGAACATTTTTATTAGTTCTAATAATTTTTTAAATTGATTATTTTTTAGCATTCTCTACATACATCATCAAGCCATCTGATCACATCTGAGATCATTTTGCTCCTTCCTTTCCAATCTGGATAGCTTTTATTTCTTTGTCTTGCCTAATTACCTTGGCTGGAACCTATACTACGAAGTTGGACAGAAACTGAGGGAGAGGACATCCTTGTCTTGTTCCAGAGCATCCAGAATTCTATTTCATAGAAACTAGTAAGCAATATATATAAATGTTTCTGCTTTTATAGGTCAGTAAAGAATCCGCCTGTAATGCAGGAGACACTGGTTCGATTCCTAGGTCAGGAAGATCCACTGGAGAAGGGATAGGCTACCCGCTCCAGTATTCTTGGGCTTCCCTGGTGGCTCAGCTGGTAAAGAACCCACCTGAAATGCGGGAGACATGGGTTTGATCCCTGGGTTGTGAAGATTCCCCTGGAGGAGGGAAAGGCTACCCACTCCAGTTTTCTGGCCTGGAGAATTCCATGGGCTCTATAGTCCAGGGGTCATAAAGAGTCAGACATGACTGAGCGATTTTCATTTTCACTTTTCTGCTTTTATAGAGATTACAGTTATACGAGGAGATCATTTCATCAACATAACAACACACAAATTTTAGATCTTTATAGAACTTATAAATCTTTATGAGTTAGCCCAGAGACCATGAGGATGATTGAGAAGAATGCAGAACCACTGGTCTGGAAGACTCCATCTGAAACACCCCCTAGAGGGGATTAGTAGAACCACAAAGGTCGTTGGCAGGTAGCCAATGGGAGCACAGCGAGGGTAAAGCTGATGGCTGGAGGATACCAGAAGGGGAGAGCTGGCAACACTCATACAACCCAAAGTCCAGAGAAGGAGCCAGAAAGGCAGTCCAGGAGCATGATGTGAATAAGTGCTATGTCTAAAAGACAAGGATGAGCTCATAGACGAGGCACGGAGGTCAGGGTCAAGCACACCAGGATCTGAGCTGCAACAGGAGCTAGTCGATGACAAGGTGAAAAGGCCCCACGTGGTTAAAGGAAAGCTTCTTGAGCACCTGCCACTCTCAGGGAGGAGATCCAGATGCTTAAAATTTAAATGTGAGCCAAAGAGAAGTCGCAGACTCAGTGTAGGGACTAATCTCCAGTTGACCCTCACTCTTCTGGGTGCAATCAGCCAGCAGACGGTGCTGGGAACATATGTGCTGCTCTTGGCTGAACAAGGCAGGGTAGTTTGAAGCTAAGGTCATGGGCAGAATCAATTGCTAATTTTGAGCTTCTTACGATGCCCAAAATGTTCAGCTGCAGCCAAATCCATCAACTTCAAAGCTGTTTACCAAGAAAAAAAAAAGGAGGTTCGAGACAACCAAAGTTCCTATTCCTTATCCATGATCACAAATGGCACTAAAATGGTGCAGCTTGTTTTGTTTGGCTCATGGGTTCTCATCACACTTTCCTTCTACTCCCCTCCCACCGCCATCCACAGGATAGCACTATGGTTAATACTTCTATGTGGAATCGAGAAAAAAGGTACTGATGAGCCTATTTGCAGGGCAGGAATAAAGATGCAGACGTAAAGAATGGGCTGGTGGACACAAGATGGGGAAAGGAGAGGCTGGGACGAGGTGAGAGAGTAGCACTAACATATATACGCTACCATATGTGAAATAGCTTGCTAGTGGGAAACCACTGCACAGCACAGGGAGCTCAGCTCGGTGCTCTGGGATGACCTAGAGGGGTGGGTTGGGGGGACGTGGGAAGGAGTCTCAACAGGGACGGGATATGTGTATACACAGAGCTGATTCATGCTGCTGTACAGCAGAAACTAACACAACATTGTCAAGCAATGATACTCCAATGAAACAAATAAACAAACCCGAAAGAAAGAGCTAAATCAATGTCAGATAAATAAACAAATGAATTGCTTGACCATCCAAAAAAAATTACTGTCTTCAAAGACAATGTTGCGCTGGACATCAGCTCCACATTTAACTAACGGCACTCTGCAGCTAAGTCATCAAAAGTCACTCTTGGTTGTCTCATCTGAAAAATGGGTCTTTTAACTGGAAAAATTCTTATGGCTAAATGATACAAGGCAGTGAGAGTCCCTGGCATTAAGTAATCACTAAAGAAAGGAAAATGACTAGCCTTGACAAATGATCTCATGGGATAGAAGGACCAGATACTATTATCTTTATTATACAGATTCTGAGTTAACAATGGGGACTTAGGAACTTCGCTAGAATACCATCATCAGATAGGGCCAGAGCTTTCTTCCTTTTTCTTTTTTTTCAGAGCTAGTTCTGAAACCCCATTCTCCTGATTTATATTCAATTTTCTTCCCACTCCACTACTTAGGCTTTTTACACTGTGACTGATTTGTGATTTAGAGGTGACCAGTGGGTGTATACACAGTAAAGGGGCTCCGGATACTCTAGATAAAGAGAATTTGTTGTATCTGCCATTATTCGATGTGACAATCACAAACCACTGTGGATCTCACAGAGAATGACTGAGTGTGTCCACCGACCTTGCCTCTAGCTGATTCTACTGAGACGTAAGGTCAGAGGACCCACTGAAGAGTCGGGCTAGTTTCTACATAAGCCAAATATGAGGTGAGTTCTAGAAATCACCTTGACCTGAGCTAGTTCTTGAGACAACGCCAAGCTCTTGGCTGAGAAACTATTCTCTTTCATGGGCATTTGATTAAGAGAACTTATATCACCGAGATATAAGGACTTTCTTTCCCCAAACATCCGCTTGGATGTTTTTCTTCTTTCTTTTCTTTCTTCTCCATCCCCTTTCCATTAATTCTTATGGCTCTGCACTTGATCCCTTTTTAGAATTCTATTTAGAAAGAATGGATAAAATGAGAACATCCAGTCTTAGACTGTAAGGTGATGGTACCCAGTCTTTTGAGGGTCATGACACATTTTCAAACACTACAATCTTGGTAGTGTATAAATACAGATCTCTAGGTTCTTTGGATTGTTTGTTTGCTCAAAAATCATGTTTCAGGATGTTGTAAAAAAATCCAAGTTACCACCCTATCCCCTCAGTGGCCCTTTACAAAGGCCTGCTTTTTGTGTACCCTACCCATCATGCCTAAGATGTTCACAATACAAAGATTTTATATGTTCTAGTACATCTGTGATTTTTGTTAGTACTAGCTTGTGTTTATATCTCAAGAGCCTGCCCCACACTCCTCATAATTGCTCAGCTCAACATCCAACCACAGGGATTGTGGAACAATGACGGCAGCCGGTGTAGTCTTGGTGCTACAGCAGTTATGATCTACTGTACACAATCCATGACAAGGGACCATGTCTCATTCAGCTTTATTCTCTGATGCTTTTTCTCCTTTTCTCTCTTCTTTTCCTCCTTACATCAGTGTAAGCATAGCCAGCAAGGAGGCAATGGAAGATGGGCTGGAATGAGGAGCTACAACTTCATCACTTCATGATGTCAACATCAGCCTTGGCAACCCTCACAGAGCAGGAAAACTCGCTTAGAGGAAGTGCTGATGGGAAGGAGATGCAGGAGAGAGGAAAAGTTGGGGAGGGGAATGCTGAAACCAGGCATCTGCTCTTTGAGGGACCAACCCTGCTCCTCTGAGTTCTTGGTCTTTTCAAGGAACTGTGTGGTTTGGAGCTCTCCAAGGTACACTGAGTTAGCAGCCTTGAAAGGCTGTTAACCCTAATCCTCAACAAGTGTTTGTGAATTCAGACGGTTCAATTCATGATGAACTGTAGCCTTCATCAATGGAGCTGGGACACATGGCACTCAGATGAGAACTGAAGAGAGAATTTTATTTATAAAAGCTACTCTGATACAGATCTTTTTGGTTTTGTTTGGAAAAGGACTTGCTGAAGCTCCAACATTCATTCCATAAATATATACTAAGAGCCCTCTGTGTCCTCAGTGTTGCGGACAAGATTTTTGCAATTTGCGGGGAATGGGCTTCTAGCTGTTGGAGCAGATATATAAATACTTACGTTGGCAGGTGATCATAAGTGCAATCAATTGATCCATCTGTCAGTCAAGGCTAACAGTCAAAGGACATCTGCCTAACAAGACTTCTTCGCATGATGAAATAGTCTGCACTGTTCGACATGGTATCCACTAGTTACGATTTGCAAGCAGTGTGTGTAGATAGGGTAAGGGAGTTAGAGAAGGCGAGGTTCAGAAAAAGAACAAGACCAGCACTTTATAGGAACAGATCACCTTTAATGAGGCGAGAAGGGGCAGCAGTCAGATAAGTGAACTGCGGCACTAACCCAAGAAAAGAGTGAGTATATATAGACATATTGTGGAAATCTACTGTCTTAAAGGGGCCAGTTCTTCTCCAAGGTTGTTCAGATTAGTTCTCTCTTAAATGGCTGTGGCAAGGAATTCTGGAGATCTGCCAGAGGCTGGGACCATCTGGGAGCTGGGCGTAATCAACCTTTATGTCCATTTTTTTCTTTGGGTGAGAGAGTTCTTTGTTTTGCATAGAATGGTGGGGAGGAGCTGGAGGGGAGTTTTAACTCCAGGCTATTGTGAGCCCTGTAACTTTCCTTTAGTGGGTAAATAACAGTCATTTTTTTTTAAAAAACTGGAGCATAGTTGCTTTACAATGTTGTGTTAATTTCTGCTATACAATGGAGTGAATCAGCTATAGGAATATATATATGCCTTCCCTCTTGGACCTCCTTTTCACACCCCTCCCCACCCCAATCCCACCCATCTAGGTCACGACAGAGTACCAAGCTGAGCTCCCTGTATTATACAGCAGGTTCCCACTAACTATCAATATTTTACACATAGTAGTCTTGACTCCCAGTTGGTCCCATTCTCCCCTTCTCCCTGTG
The DNA here is from genome assembly GCF_003369695.1 of Bos indicus x Bos taurus. Lineage (NCBI taxonomy): Eukaryota > Metazoa > Chordata > Mammalia > Artiodactyla > Bovidae > Bos > Bos indicus x Bos taurus. The sequence goes on along the minus strand of NC_040092.1, from coordinate 24,154,608 downwards.
CATCCCCATGTCTGTTCGCCATGTCAGCAACTCTATTCCTGCCCTGCAAATAGGTTCATCTGTACCATTTTTCGAGATTCTACATACATGTGTTAATATACAATATTTGTTTTTCTCTGTCTGACTTACTGTACTCTGTAAGACAGACTCTGGGTCCATCCACATCTCTACAAATGGCTCAATTTCATTCTTTTTTAATGGTTGAGTAATATTCCATAAATACAGCCATCAAAGCTTTCTCTATCTCCTTTATACTTTAATAAAACCTTATTACACACACACACACACACACAAATACAGCCATCAACTATGGTGAGAGTATTTACACCATGTGAATTGGCAAGTGCTACAAATCAGGACTTTGTTTTTTCCCCATGAGACAGTCAGCTGTAAACATTTATCTGTCTACCACTGTATGTGAGGCTGCTAAACACTTGACACGTACCTAGTGCAATGGAGTACCTGTGTTTTAAATTTTAAGTAGTTTTAATTTAATTAGAGATGTGTGGCTAGTGGTTGCTCTTTGGACAGTGAAGGTCTAGACAGAAAGGCCAGTGGAGTCCATTTCAGATGGTGTTGTCAGAGAAGAGTTCTCTAATAGGCTGAAATTTGAATGACAGGAGGGGTTGAGTCCTGTGGCTCTATGAGAAAAAGAGCATTCCTGGCAGAAAGAATAGTGTGCACAAAGGTCCTAGGGTAGAAACCTCCCTGGTCTGCTAACACATAATGGCCGGAGTGTCACTGCAGATGGCACAGAACAAGCTAGATGGAGAGCAGCAGGAGATGAGGTCAGACCCCTGTGAGAGACCAGATTAGGTAGGGCCTGGTTGGCTATGGAAAGGATTTTAGGTTTGCTTGTCTGAGTGAGATGAGGAAGTCTGGGAGGATTTTAAGCAGAGGAGTAGCATAATCAGATATTTTAATATTACTATTTTAAAGACTCACTTTCCCTCCTGTGTGTGGACAGTCTAAATAGTAAGGAGGAAGGTTGGTGTAGGTGTAGGGAAACCTACTAAAAGACTATTTCAGGTTCTCTCAAGATAGCCAAAACTAGAAACAGTCTGGGTTTCCATGGTACATCCACACAATGGAATAGTACTGAGCAGTAAAAAGGAATGAGCTGCTGATACAGGCAAGAAGGTGGACCAAAATCAACACCACACTGAGGGAAAGAAGCCACACACAGAGGGTGCGTATGGTCTGATGCCACGGGTATGGAATTCAATGGGCAGGAAAAACTGACCCATGGAGTCAGACATCAGATCCGTTCTGATTAATTCTAAGAGAGAAAGCATGCATTGACTACAAAGGGGCATGAAGGAGCTTTCTGGAGCAATGTGAGAGGCTCTGTGTCTCGAAATGGAACATTACTCACCCAGAGAAAGTATGACATAATGCTATTTGCAGCCACATGGATGGAACTAGAGATTATCCTATGAAGTGAAGTCAGAAAGAGAAAGACAAATACATACAATGTCACATTTGTGCAATCTAAGATATGCCACGAATGAACTTATTTATGAAATAGAAGCTGAATCACAGACAGAGAAAACAGATTTATGGTTACCAAAAGGAAAAGCAGGGTGGGGGAGGGATAAACTAGGAGTCTGGGATTAGCAGATACACACTACTACATAAAAAACAGATAAACAACAAGGTCCTACTGTACAGCACAGAGAACTATAGGCAATGTTCTGTAGTAAACCATAATGGAAAAGAGTATTAAATAGGATCATGTAACAGAATCACTTTGCTGTACACCAGAAACTAAAACAACATTGTAAATCAACTTACTTCAACAACAAAAGATTCTGTATCTTGGTTGCTGTTGTTTTTTAGTCACTAAGTGTCCTGACTCTTCTGTGATCCCCATGGACTGTAGCCCACCAGGCGCCTCTGGATTTCCAGGCAAGAGTACTGGAGTGGGTTGCCATTTCTTTCTCCAGCAGATCTTCCCGACCTAGGGATCGAAGCTGTGTCTCCTGCATTGGCAGGCAGATTCTTTACTGCTGAGTCATCAGGGAAGCTTCTTGTTTTGGTTAGCAGTTGTCAAAACTGGTTTATATGAGGTACTCAAGATCTATGCATTTCTGTGTTTGCTCATCATGTTTATTTTTTAAAAAAAGACTATTCCAAAGTGTAGAGAGAGATAAAAGTAGGTCATTCTTGCCTAATTGATACGAAATTGCTAAAAAGTAGTTCAATTCTGGTTGAAATCTCCATTTGAGAGCTAGAACAACATCACAAAGGAAATCAGGGAAAGGGATGAAGTAAATGCCTTCAAAAGAGTAATATTAAGGGACTCATTAGAACCAGGAGGAGGGGTAGGGGAAACATAGGAGGGAAAGCTCACTGAGCTCCATGGAACCAGATACCGGTCCATGCCAGACCCATGGCCACTGCAGGAAACTAATCAATAAGGCATTACATCCCAGCTCCAAGCAAGGCCAGGCAGTCAGCCCAGAAGTTGCCCTGACCTGCGCTTCCTAAGGGCTTCCCTGGTGGCTCAGATGGTAAAGAATTTGCCCGCAATGCAGGAGACCAGGGTTCGATCCTTGGGTTGGGAAGGTCCCCTGGAGAAGGAAATGGCAACCCACTCCAGTATCATTGCCTGAAAAATTCCGTGGACAGAGGATCCTGGCTGGGTACTGTCCATAAGCTCACAAAGTGCCTCCTGCACTTTTAGAATGTCCTGATGCCTTCTTCCTCCCTGTTGCTGCCAACTGGGTTTAAGTAGTAATTTTCCAGACTAGAGGAGAAATTCACACCCTCAGGAACATGATGGTTCCTTGATATTCTTTTTTTCTTGGATTTCACACCAGTTCCAGCACTGAAAGTGCTGACTTGAGCATGTGCACACACTCACGTGATCTAAAGCATCTAAAAATACACCCTGGCAAATCTACAATTATCTCAGCAGGTGTGGTAAATTCTCTGCAAACACTCAGTTCACACAATGAGATCGAGTGGTGGCCAAAACTTCCCCTGGGCTTTCCAAGGAGTAAAGGACCCTCCCTGTCCAAACCTCCCCTCCCATAGCATAATTTAGTTGTCATTGTTTCTTCAAAGGTGGTTTAAGAATATAAAAAGGTGAAGGAGAAAGAAAGAAGGCAGGTATGTTGTCAAGGAAACCGAAGTAGTAAGTCTTTTCAGTCTTGCTGACCCACAGAATCTGCAAGGCAAGGATTTGGAAAAATCCATTAGGCTAAAGGTTTGGGAGGAAAGATGCCTTATTTGTTAGGATGGATGACTCTTAGCCTCTTTGCCTGTAGATGTATGTTGGGTCCATTTCCACCCAATTTCTTTTCATTCTGAGTGTCTAGTTTTGTGTGTTCCCTGAATGACTTTTCTTCTACTTGAGAAATATTCGATTTCTCCAGATCCTGACTCACTCACCAATGGTGTCAGAATTGGAAAGTTGAAGACAGACATGCCCCACTAAGGCTGTGGTTTCTAAAGTCAGACAATTTCACCCAGGGCTCCAGATCAAGGTGACAAGGATCTCTGAAATACTAATACTTTGTTATAAGACCACAGAATATAAAACAACCTGGTGTGTCTACAATGGCCTCGCCATGCAGCCAACCTGACAAGATTCTAGGTCTAGAAAGTACAGCTGGGTGGACTCTATCTTCATGAATCATCCTGTTGTCTTATTTCTAAAATGAAATGGACCCACAATGTGTCAATCTCTGTCTCCTCAAATGAAGAGAAATCTCAAAGGGTGTAGGGAGAGGCCATTTTTTTTTTGACTTGACATCTCAGATGTAACCTTGAAACGTTACATGCTATAAATATGATGTACAGTTGCTATAAAAGGAAGAGTGGATAAAAATCAAAAGGAGGAGGAGAGAGAATGGGAAAAGGCTTTGCCACCCTGAGAAATCTGTTCCACTTCCATCAGTGCATTAATGGGATTCAGCAGGATGATAGAAAGGAGTGAATCAAAAGTTTAAAAATCTTTTAAATTTTCTATTGGAGTGGAGTTGATGAACAATGTTATGTTCCTTTCAGGTGTACAGCAAAGGGATTCAGTTGTACATATACATGTATTTGTTCTTTCTCAAACTCTTTTCCCATTTAGGTCATCACAGAATATTGAGCTGAATTCCCTGTGCTATATAGTAGGTTTTGTTGGTTATCTATTTCGTATATAGTAATGGGTATATGGCAGTCCCAAACTCCCAATTTAACCCTCCCCTCCCACCTTTCCCCTTTGGTAACCATAAGATTGTTTTCTGTGTCTGTGAGTCTGTTTCTGCTTGAGAATCAACAGTTTGGGAACACAAAACTCTTCTGTGTCATCCTATAAAGGCTTGACAGAAGAGGTTCATTACATCCTAGAGCAACTTCTCAATCCTGGTACTACTGACATTTGGGAATGGGGTCCTTTGTCGCTGTGGGAGCCTCCTGTGCTTTCTAAGACTTTGGTATCCCCCCTCTGCTGCCCCCAGCCTCTACCTACTAGAAGCCAGCAGCATTGTGACAACCAAAAACATCATCAGACATTTCAAAATTCCCCTGGGGAGCAAATTCGCCCCCACCCCAACCTGGGAACCACTATCTTAGACTTAGAACGTGGCCTTAGTACAATGTATGAGGTCAGTCTCAAAGCCCAGATGCCTTCTCCAGGATCCTCTTCTGATGGTCCAGGGGTTCTGCTCCAACTATTTGAAGATGTTTATTTTAGGAGGGAAGGACAGGAAAGCCTGGTGTGCTGCAGTCCATGGGGTTGCAGAGTCAGACATGACTTAACAACTGAACAACAACAGTGAATTTTAGGAGAAAGTCTGTTTCTTGGGAGTTCACCTCTAGCTACTAAAAGTCTCTCGTTAATTGAACTGAACGCTGTCTTTTGGAAACTTCTTTCCCCATGGCCGTTTCCTATACAATAGCCTTTTTAATATTTGAGAATTGGTATTCTATCTCCCACAAGAAGAGCCATTACAAGACGAAATAAGGGATTGCGAGCAGGTGGAGGTCTGGGTGGGAGAGACAACCAACACACAAGAATAATGGGGCTTCAGGAACACATGTGATGGCCCGCGGGGGTCAGCAAGCTCCTGGGAAACCTGCAAAGCCCATTTGCCACCTGTCTCCCACATCACATCGCTCCCACATCACCCCCCATTGAAGCTTTTCCCTAGAGCCACAGTCTCTGGAGGAAGTCCTCCTACATCTCTCTCTGCCTCCGCCCAAGTTCAAAACCTTGGCCACATCTGCGATCTGATAAAATTGCTCACACTGAGAAGTTAATGGGGAAAGCAGCTTAAAATGTCCTTCCCTCTGGGTCTCTGCGTTTGAAAGAGAACAGTCTGGAATCAGCACGACTTCCTCCAGTGGTGTGCTGCTAAAGTTTAACAACCAGCTCTCTGAAGGGGGGCTGGGTGGAGGGCTGGGGAGCAGACCAACGTCTTGCCTTTTTGCAGCATTTGTTAATTTCTGTCATGTCATTCCCAGCACAGTGGAGTTCAGGGGGCTTCTCTGGTGGCTCAGCTGTAAAGAATCCACCTGCCAATCCAGGGGACGTGGGTTCAATCCCTGGGCTGGGAAGATCCCTTGGAGAAGGAAATGGCAACCCACTCCAGTACTCTTGCCTGGGAAATCCCAAGGACAGAGGAGCCTGGTGGGCCAGTCCATGAGGTTGCAAAGAGTCATACGAAACAGCGACTAAACAACAACAGTGGAGTTCAGACCGTCAACATGAGGACACTGACCCCGAGCTGAGAAGCGATTTGCAAAACATATTATCTTGTCCCCTATTTGGATACAAAAGATGTAACCATCTCAAGATCATGGAGAACATTAATCTTACAGAATTATTATTGAGAAGGGATGAGTTTCGATTATTTATGACCCTTGCTTTTCTTAATTTTCAAAATGTTTTCTATTACACAATTTTAAGGTTTACTTTCCATTTACAGTTATTACAAAATCTTGGCTATATTCCCCATGTTGTGCATATATCAGTGAGCCCATCATACACCCAGCAGTCTGTAGCACCTGCCCCCTCCTGTAGCACTCCACTCCCACGAGTAACCATTAGCTTGTTCTTAGGAGCTATTGATTCCTGCAAATCATGGCTTTGATTCACACAAGTGTATTTAACAGACAACCTCCAAAAAGCTTACTCTCTATGACAGGCTCTATGTTCACCCACATTCAGAAAGAGAAAAACAAATATCATATATTACTGCACATGTATGGAATCTAGAAAAATGGTACCAATGAACCTATTTTCAGGGCAGGAACAGAGACGCAGACACAGAGAAGGGACACGTAGACACGGGGGAAGGATGACTTGAGAGAGTAGCAGTGGCATTTACACACTGCCAAGCGTGAAGCAGACAGCTAGCGGGAAGCTGCTGCATAGCACAGGGAGCTCAGCTCGGGGCTCTGCGATGACCTAGAGGAGCAGGATAGTGGGGTGGGCGCGAGGTCCAAGAGGGAGGGGTATGTGTACACATATAGTTGATTCCCTTTTTGTGCAGCAGAAACTAACACAGCATTGCAAAGCAATTATATTTCAATAAATAAAAGCTTACACTGGGTCAGACTCTGAATACTTTATCCTGATCCTTCTCATAGCAACTGTATTTTACAATCAGGGATAGAAAGTCTCTGGGAGTAGGGAACTTGCTGACATTCACACAGCTAAGTCATGGTGCAGGGAAACCCACATGGTATATCTGCAGGGCTTTTCAAAGGTAGGGGGAATTTTCTAGACTCCTTCAGCACGTAGATAAACTGGGGACCCCCTTAGCTGCTGTTCTTCCCCTGGAGTGAATATAATTTTTCACTCTGCCCCTTCTTCCCATGCTCACTTATCCATCCACATATCCAGAAACGCTGAGCTCCTGTTCTGTGCAAGGCTCTGTGCTGGGAAATGAGAGAGGCATACACACTCCCCAAGATATAAGGGTCCCCATGCTCAGGACACTGAAGAAGGCCACTGTGGAAAACTTGGGACCCTCCACGGCTAATGGAACACAGGCTTGTGCACGGTTAATTCTGCTTGGATGGATATTGTGTGCTTGCTCAGTCGTGTCCAACTCTTTGGGATTCCATGGACCGTAGCCCACCAGAATTCTTTGTCCATATAATTTTCTAGGCAAGAATACTGGAGTGGGTTGCCATTTCCTCCTCCAGGGATCTTCCTGACCCAGATATCGAACTTGCATCTTCTGCATTAGCAGGTGGGTTTTTTACCACTGAGTTACCTGCAAAGTCCTTGGATGGGTATCTGGATGCTTAAATGTCTCATTGATAGAGTAAAGAAAGCTTCTATCATGCCTGCAATGGCAATAATTACTAAAGTATAACAACAGCAGTAATAATAACATCAGAAAAGTACTAAGATAACAGCTAAGGGCTCCTTCTGCCAGATCAAGGGGAGGTCCCACAAGTAAGAGGGCTCTGTGGGCTTTTAAAGTATATTGTTCTTCAGTCGTTTAGTCGTGTCTGACTCTTTGCTACCCCGTGGACTGCTGCACAGCAGGCTTCTCTGTACTTCACCATATGCCGGAGCTTGCTCAAACTCATGTTCATTGGGTCGATGATGCCATCCAACCATTTCATTGTTGTCGCCCCCTTCTCCTCATGCCTTCAATCTTTCCTAGCATCAGGGTCTTTTCCAATGAATCAGCTCTTCACATCTGGTGGCCAAAGTATTGGAGTTTCAGCTTCAGCATCAGTCCTTCCAATGAATATTCAGTGTTGATTTCCTTTAGGATTGCCTGGTTTGATCTCCTTGCAGCCCAAGGGACACTTAAGAGTCTTCTCCAGCAACACAATTCGAAAGCATCAGTTCTTCAGCACTCAGCCTTCTTTATGGTCCAATTCTCACATCTGTACATAACTATTGGAAAAACCATAGTTCTCACTTGGTTCCACAGCTATAGACCTTTGTCAGTAAAGTGATGTCTTTACTTTTTAACACACTGTCTAAGTTTGTCTTATTTTTCCTTCCAAGGAGCAAATGTATCCTAATTTCATGGATTCAGTCACTGTCCACAGTGATTTTTGAGCCCCAATACAAAATAAAAGGTTAAAAAAAATCTACTATTTGCACAGCACAAGGCTGGAGCTGGGAACAGTGATAAACAACACAGGTTTGGGCCCCACCCACTCTGAGCAGACAGGGAGGATCTATTCACAGACCCTTTTCAAAGAGCTGAAGCCTTTTCCGATGAATAACTGGCTGAAAGATGATGCATGCGCTTGAGTCATTCTTGCTCAAACAATTTGAATCAAGCATGCCAAATGCTCTTCCCGTTTTCCCCCACAGGCATCCTCCTCTTGCCAGCCTGCTTCCAAAGCTATGGACCTTTGTCAGTAAAGCGATGTCTCTGCTTTTTAATACACTGTCTAGGTTTGTCATAGCTTTCCTTCCAAGGAGCGAACGTCTTTTAGAGTCCCAATACAAAATAAAAAGTTTTTTAAAAAAATCTACTATTTGCCCAGCACAAAGGTGGGAGCTGGGAGCAGTGATAAAAAGCCTAGGTTTGGTCCCCACCCACTCTGAGCTGACAAGGAGGATCTATTCACCTCCTGCCAGCCTGCTTCCATGTGGACTGGAGGCTGCTCAGGAGGCTGGTCCTTGACCAAGATGACAGATCTGGACCCCCTGAGTGGTCATCTGGGGAGTGCCTGGGAGTGCCAGAAATTCAGCTCTGATAAGGCTCTCAAAGAAAAGAGGTTTCCTCTCACTTTATTCCGGGCATCCCAGGAAAGTTTCAGTTTCTGCATTCACTGGGTCTAGAGCCCTAGCAGAGAGTAAGAACTTCCCAATTCCCCAGCTTCAGAAACAGAGAAGAAATACAGATTCAGCAAGGAAGGTCTAAATAGAATGATCATGGAAGCAGAACTGTATCAAATAAGCTAGGTCCCACTGTCCATGAATTCTGGGAGGAAGGTCAAAGAGGAGATTTGGTTCAGACTTCTTCCATCAAAGGTTTTCCTGGCAGAATTTTTCCATCACTGAAAGGATCACTTTTATGTATAAGGCATTATTTACAGCCCTTAGAATATATTTGTTCTTTTTTATCCTCACAATATTCTCATGTGAGAAGGATGTGATGAGACTGTCACCATCATTCCCATTGTATAGAAAGGAATACTGAGGTACAGAGGAGTTCAAGGTCACACTGCGAGTAACTAGCAGAGCCAGGCTTGTCCCAACAAGTCTGGTTTTGAATTTATGCTGTTAGATGAGGGTCAGCCAACATTTCCTGCAAAGTGGCAGAAAATAAATATTTAAGGTTTCTTTGCAGCCACTACTGAATTCTGCCCCCACTGCGTGAAGGCAGTCATTGCCAACATATCACAAATAAGCATGACTGGGTAAAACCGTATTTATAGACACCAAAATCTGAATTCTATATAATTTTCACTAGTCACAAAATATGTTCTTTCCATTTTTAAAAAATCATTTGGAGATGCAAAAGCCATTTTTAGCTCATGGGCTGTACAAAAGCAGGTGGCAGGCCAGATTTGGCCTGTGGGCCACGGTTTGCCAACCCTACTCTTTTTTTATATACTTTTATTTATTTAGTTTGGTTGTGCTGCGTCTTTGCTCCTGTGCAGGGTTTTCCCTAGTTGCGGCAAGTAGGAGTCACTCTTCATGGTCGTGGTGGCTCCTCTTGTTGCAGAGCAGGGGCTCTAGGCGCTCAGGCTTCAGGAGCTGCACCATGTGGACTCGCTAGTTGTGGTTCCCAGGCTCCAGAGCACAGGCTCAATAGTTGCAGCACAGGGATTTAGTTGCTCCACAGCACGTGGGATTTTCCCAGATCACGAGTCAAATCCGTGTCTCCGCATTGGCAGGCTGATTCTTTACCACTGAGCCATCAGGGAAGTCCGTCTTCCTACTTTTAACATCTCCCTAAGTTCCCTGTATTTAGACACTGAATGATTTGGATTTACTTGAAGGACATTGTTTTAGGCCAGCATGTATGCAATCTCCCTCTTACCTTGTTATTACGAGAATTCATAGCCACACACAAAAAATGGAGAAAACAGATTACATCTCCAACATCCCCATCATCAACTACTACAGCCACTATCGTGAGATCTTGTGATACAAGTAAGAAGTGCAGTGTAGACGTGATTAAGTGAATCTGTGTGTCTGATTCCTCCATGAGACCAGTGGTTTTGCAGATAACTCAGAAGCTCCTTTGCCTTCATGCTGTAATTTAGAGACAGAAGTTGTCTTGGTGTGTTTAATGGCTGGTTGAGGCATTGTTTTACCACCTTCTGCTGAGCTCCAAACTGGTACCCAGAGCACCCCAAAGAACAAAACAGGTAAGAACGTCTCAGGTTGAGTCAGAAGCAGAAGGTGAGTGGAAACTGAATGCTCTCATCTGCCCCTGGGATAAAAGGAGAGTTGTGGGTAAGACAGCTGCAAACCACATTTCTGAGTGCTCCCTGGACCAACATACAGGGATGGAGTTCTGCCCTGAAAGGGGTCACCTGTCTATTACCCCTTGTTAAGCCACACTGTCTCCTCCTGAAGTTAAAAGAGGTGGAAGTGAGCCTTTGCTAGTTTGCTTCACGATTTATTTTCCTTAAGAACCATAAGAGCTTAGAGATTAAAAGAAAAAAAAAAAAAAACAATCAGTGTTTTTCAATAAACAGCTGATGGCTAAATTGCTGATGGAAATGCAGTCGTAATCATCCCAAATGAGCATTCATTAACCGTCTATCTGCATGTGGTACTGTGTGCGGGCTTTGAAGGAAATGATGCGTTGACCTACTTTTCTCTGCCAGAGATGCTTCACCTGTTTGGGTTTCAAGTTGAGTCTGCATGCTGTGGCAACTTTGGAAAAAGCTACTCAGTCACCCAGGGATGTAAGATGTCACTCACAGGACTAAGGAGAAGCTGGAAGACACAGCAAGAAAGTATCTTAGTCTTATCACACCATCATTTTCTCCTCTGGATAAAACAGACCTGTAGGGACTTCCCTGGTGGTCCAATGGTTAACAATTTGCTTGCCAGTGTAGCGGACAAGGGTTTGATCCCTGGTCCGGGAAGATCCCACAGGCCACAGGGCAACTAGGGCCCACAAGCACTGCTGCCTAGCTAGAGCCCATGCTCTGCAACAAGAGAAGCCACCACAGCGAGAGCCCACGCACCACAACCGGAGAGCAGCCCCTGCGTCCTGCAACTAGACAAAGTCTGCAGCAACAAAGACCCAGTGTAGCCAAAAATAAATTAAAAAACAAACAAAAAAACTCTAAACAAATAACAGCAACAACAAAACAGATGCATTGTTTAAGAGCACAGTCCCATCAATCTGCAGCATGGTGTGACCAAGACCAGCCTCCCTTTTAGAAAGCCTTCTCATCGTCAATTGGCAGACTAGTCTAGACAGCATTGCTTGCCTAATTCTTTGTCCCTTCCTGTAGCCGTCACGTGGTTTTCAGTGCCTTTCCAATGAGTGAATGGTGACTGGTTTCCTTCCTAGTCCTCATCTCTGACCTTGGTCATAGCTGCTCTAACAGAACAAGGTAGAAATGATCACCAGCGAGTTCCAAACTTTTACTTCAAGATGCCAAGGAGGCTTTGGTTTGCTCTGTTGTGGTCTGCTCTGCTCCAATATTGCCATGAGAAGATATCCCCAAACTAACTTGCTGGCCTCCAGAGGAAAAATACAATGCAAGAGGCATCTGCCCATCTGATGTCAGAGGGAGGCCAGCCAATATCAACTGAATTTCTTGTCCAGCCAAATTTTACCACAGTGAGAAGCAACAAATAAATGTTATTTTAGGCAACTAAGATTTTTTGTTTTTGTTTTTGGCAGTGGGTCGGGGGAGGAAGCAGGTTTGTTACGCAGCAGTAGCTAACTGATACATCAATGGACTTTCAGTTAAACACCAGCAAACCACCAACAGGAAACTAATTTTCCCGGAGAAAATAACGGTGTTCTATTCTAAACCAAAGTGAAAGTGAGACTTCATTTTATGTACAGGTTTGGATTTATTAGCATTTAAGTGGATAACTGAGAATTTGTCCTATACATCAGCAGTCCCCAGCCTTTGTGGCACTAAGGACCAGTTTCATGCAAGACCATTTTTCCATGGGTGGGTGGGGAATGGTTTTGGGATGATTCATGCACATTGCACTTATTGTGCACGTTATTTCTATTATCATTACATCAGCTCCATGTCAGATCATCAGCATCAGATCCATGCTATAGACTGTGGAAAGTATCATAGAGTTCCTGACTTAGGGGTTATGGTACGACGTATATCCTTTCTGTTGCTGCTTAGTTGCTCAGTCATGTCTGACCCCATGGACTGTAGCCTGCAGACTCCTCTGTCCATGGGATTATCCTGGCAAGGGTACTGGACTGGGTTGCCACTTTCTCCTCCAGGGGAGCTTCCCAACCCAGGGATCAAACCTGTGTCTCCTGCATTGGCAGGTAGATTCTTTACTACCAAGCTACCAGGGAAGTCCCAACATTTATATCCTTGTATTATATAAACATCCAGTGTTTCTCAGTTCTGGCTGCACAACAGATTTATCTAAATATCTGACACCCGGGCCCCACACTCACGGGTCAGGAATCCACTGCCATGGGGACAAGGCACTAATGTTTTTATACAGCTTCTTAAGTGTTCCTTTGCTCAGCTAAGGCTGAGATCTAAAGAGTTACAGTGTGATAGACTTTTAGCAAATTCTGTGGTTTTTTCCCCCTTAGTACTAAATGTATCTCACAGGCGCCCTCCATATCAGATCAGACAGCAGGTTTTTCCCAACATGATTTTATGATGTCGACAGAACATGTTCTGCTTCCAGGCTGGAGGCAACTGCGAGCCCCATGAGAAATGTTCCTTCCTTCATCCTCTCTCTCTCCTTAAAGTCTCCCAGAGTCATTAAGTGTCCTTCCGTGGCCTCACTTTCCTTCCTCATGGCACACATTCTGATATGTGAGCATCTCTCCGTGCAGCCGTGTGAATGCTATGATCCTTCCCCAACCTTGCCAGGAGTGCTACCCAATCCTGGGAATGCAAACTCTGTATCTTGTGGGCACAGACATGCGACTGCGCTGCTGTAGTTCCAAGTCAGTTAATCAATGGCGATCATATTCTGCTGCCCTGTGCCAGGCACCAGTGACTGAGCGAAGAGCATGGGGCTGATCAGAGACCTGCTGGAAAGGTGGGTTTGCCTTGCTGCCTGCCAAGAGGGAGGCAGGAGGCACTCAGTTGCTAACTCTCAACCCATGGTCCAGAAGGCAGCTTGATTTATCGCCCAGATGAAGTTAGAGACCAAAAGTCACTGGTAGGGAAGAGATTCCTCAAAGGCTTCTGAGTCACAAGGAAGATGTGGAAGCGAGCAGAGAAAACTAGCCTCCTATTACCCCAGTCAATCCCAATGTGCTTACTTGGTAGCTCTGGGCCCTGGGCCGGCAGTACCTCAGTCTCCTCACCTGTAGAATGGGATGCACAGAGCCTACACTCATGAAGAGCTGGGACTGTCCGGTGATGTTACATATGCAACCCCTGAGCCTGTGCTGCTACTGTTTTCTCTCTGCTCATATTATGTCCTCAACAGATGCTAGTTTGAAGGAAAGAGCTACAAAAATGTAGGAAAAAGAGAGAGAGAGAGATAAGATTTGACTGAGCTATCTGCCTTTTTTTCTCTGTAGTTTGCTCCCTCCTGGAGAAAGCGGTCTTCAGTATAATCTCAAGCCTAAACAACTTCTTCATAATTTTATTTATTTATCTATGGCTGTGCTGAGTCTTTGCTGCCGCGTGGGCTTTTCTCAAGTTGCAAATGCAGAGGCCGGCTACTCTGCAGTGGCAGTGCAGAGGCTTCTTATCGTGATGGCTTCTCTTCGTTGTGGAGCACGGGTTCAGTAGTTGAGGAGCACGGGCTCAGTAGTTGTGGAGCACGGGCTCAGTTGCCCTGTAGCATCTGGAATCTTCTCGGACAGGGGATCGAACTGGTGTCTCCTACTTTGGCAGGCAGATGCTTAACTATTGAGCCACCCGGGAAGCCCCTAAAGAACTTTTAAAAACAGAGGTATAATTCATACACTGCATAACTCACAATATTAAAGGATAGCCAGTGTGCATTAATGTCTTCACAGAATGGTGCAAGTCTTACCACTATCTCTATCCAAAGCATTCCATCAACCCCCCGCTCCACGCAAAAGAACCCTGTGTCTACCAGCAGGTCCCTCCCCCAGGTCCTCTTCCCGGCACCTGCAACCACTAATTTACTTTTTGTTTCTTTGGATTTCTCAATTCTGGACATATGATATAAATAAGATTATGTATAAATGGAATGGAAATAAATACAGTGTGTGGCTTTTTGTGTTTAGCCTCAGCTTTTTTTATCAGGAAAAAAAAAACCCTGCAAGTAACTTCCTGGATGCCCAAGAAATGATGTGTGGAAGGGGGTGGGGGGGGCTGTTGTGATTGGACAACCCACCCCTTGTCTTCTGACTGTGTTACCCGCTTTCTCCACCTGCTGGCTGCATGCAGTGAATTTGGGAAATGAATTTCGTGTGGCTGAAACTCTGCCATACTTTCCCCCCAGCTGCTCTGAAGAATTGTTACCTTATTCTCACCTCCTTGCCTCCTGCTCCTTACCATCTGACCTCATTTGGGCTCTCCTATGCTCTTGGAAAGGCAGCTGGACAGTCCACTGTCCTGAGTGGAGAAGGATTCCACAGAAGGCATTGCCTGACAACCACTCGCAAACATAAAACCGAGACACAGATGATTTGGGAGTTTTGCACCAAGCTGCTGTTTTCAAGAGAGGGGTAGTTTTTTGTTTGTTTGTTTGTTTTCCCCTGAGATTTCCTATTTTTTACCAATTTGTGCAGCTTGCCACTGTGGAGTTTTCAACAGACCATGGCTCAAAGAAGAGGCGTAATCATAAATCTGGAATTCATAACAAAAACAAGGGTTTGCATTGAGTGTCACAAGCCGGCTATACTATAATTTACCTTCCAGGTATGTCAAATTTTCTCCACTTCAATGAGCATTCTTATCGGGCATTCTAATTACTCTGACAAATATCAAAATATTGCCTCTGATGTCAATGTAATCTTACTTGAGAAAATGTGCTTGAATTTAGGGCTTCCCCAGTGGCTCAGTGGGTAAAGAATCCGCCTGTAAGGCAGGAGATGCAGGAGACACAGGAGACGCGGGCTCGATCCCTGGATTGGGAACATCCCCTAGGGGAGGAAACGGCAACCCACTCCAGTATTCTTGCCTGAAAAAAATCCTATGGACAGAGGAGTCTGGCAGGCTATGGTTCAAAGGGTTGCAAAGAGTTGGACACACTTTAAGAAGCATTGTTCTGCAGCTTTGTTGCAAATAAATTGTGTCTCCATTGAAGCTGAGCCATTGGCAGCTGGCTGCATCACATCCTTATGGGCCAATGGCATCCTTGGTGGGAGGGATGCTTTTCTGGAGCATCACAGGGTGTGCTAAAGGTAGTCAAGCTTTTAAGCTACAATTTAGGGAACTGGAGGTTTATCCAGGAACACAGACCACAGGGTCCAGAATGTTGGTGAATTCTCTCCAGGAGAAAACCTATTAGGCAATGATTCTTATAGTAGGGCCGCTGGACCAACAGCATTGGCATTACCTGTAAACTTCTTAAATAAACAAATTGCCACCCAAGACTTGCCAGATCAGACACTGTGGGGCAGGACCAAGTAATCTATGTTTCAGTCTCAGGCAGGTTAAGCCCTTCAGAACATACTGATATTCACTCCAGTTTAGTGACCTCAGTTCTAGAGTTTTCGGACAGAATGATCCATCAATGCCAAAAAGTCGCGTAACAGAGCTAATAGGCCAATCAAGTAAGTTGTTATTAGCAGTATCAGCAGTTTTCAAGATGACATGACCTGTACTGTATGGAACAGTGACCCCCTAGAAGATACATCCATTTCCCAGATAACTGCGAAGGTGACTTTACTCGGAAAAAGAGTTTTTGCAGATGTAATTTAGGATCAAAAGATGAGAGCATCCAAGCTTATATAGGTGGATTCTAAATCCATCAATGAGTGTCCTTTAAGACACACGGAGAAAAGGGGCCAGAAGGAGGAGAAGCCAGATGACGATGGAGGCAGAGACGGGAGTGATGCAACCACATGCTGAGAAGTGTCTACAGCCACCAGAAGCTGCAAGAGGCAGAGGACAGATTCTCTCCTGGAGCCTTCAGAAGGAAGAAACTCTGCCAAGAACTTGATTTCAAGCTTTCAGCTCCCATAACTCGTGAGAGAATACACTTCTGTTGTGTTAAGCCACCACGTAGAGGGTAATTTTTTATGGCAGCTCTTAAAAACTAAACACATAGCCTGACCTTGTGTATGAAGCAGAATCTTGGCTACATGAACCACAAGAATGGTACACCATGAGGTACTATTTTAAAACTAAAGGATGTAGGATGAGAAAAGCTGTTTTATGGTCAGGTTTTCAAGGAGGCTAGGTATACTTGCCCCAATGAATTGAGGCTACTATTGTCTGAATGTCTGTGTCCCTGAAAAATTCATATTTTAAAAGCTAACCCCCGGGACTTCTCTGGTGGTCCACTGGCTAAGACTCCATGCTCCCAAGGCAGGGGGGGGTGGGTTTGATCCCCAGTCAGGAACTAGATCCTATATGCCTGAACTAAGACTTCAAATGCCAAAAAAAAGGTCAAAGATCCCACATGCCACCACTAAGACCCGGCGCAGCCAAAACAATTAAAAGTTAAAGAATAGGTAAATAAAAATATTTCTTTTTAAAAAAGCTGACTCCCCCCAGTGCAACTGTATTTGAGGTGAGCCTTTGGTGGGTGAATAAGTCATGATGGGGGAGTCCTCATGAATGAGATTAGCGTTCTTGTTAAAGAGAAGCCAGAGAGCTCCCCTGCTGTCACAATATGGGGACACAAAGAAGATAGTCGTTCATGAACCAGGAAGTGGGTCTTCTCCAGACACTGAATCCACAGGTACTTTGATCTGGGACCTCCAGTCTCTAGGACTGGGGGACATAAATATCTGTTGTACAAGCACCCAGTCTGTGATATTCTCTGAGAGCAGTGCCAACAGACGAAGGCAAATGTCAAAGCTGAGCCTTTGATGCTTGTGGTCCTCTGGCCCCGCTCTGTTCCATAACTGGGTGTCAGCCACAGATTTTCCTAATACCAACATGGAATCATTCCTCCTTGAAATTCACAGCAGGGATGCGACATGAATCGTTAACACAGAAAACATGATATACTGAGGACCCAGCTTGATATCATCAAAGCTTTTGCCAGTTGTTCAGCTGCACCCAAGTTCTCAGTCCACATGTGGAAGGAGAGCTGTCAGAGGTGGACTTTCCCCAGCAGTACAATATCAACATGAACAGGATAGGAGGTAGGGAGAAACTTCTGCCTACAACCCCCCACCCCAGAGTCCCTGTGTAATGGGGCTCTGAGAGGTTCAGGAAGAGCCATAATTCCCTTTGATTAGAGGAATATTTTTCAAGCTTGTGTGGCTGCAGGTCCTTTCTGCCCAAGAACTGCTAGCACCCTGCAAAGCATGTGTTATCTGGAACAGATAGGGAAAGCTGGGGAAGATTATACTCTTTACTTATTATCAGGGTTACAGGCACAGAGATACAGGGAGCTACCAAGAGTTTTTTCATCTTACATTTTCCCGTTGCTCTGAATGCCAATCCACACACTGTATCATCAATTGGCCCAGAAGCTCATTAAAAGCAGGATGCCTCTCTCCTCCTGGAGAGTTAACCTCAAAATGCCTTGAAAACATCAGCAACTCCCCGGCAACCTGTGTACATGTGTGTGCATGTGTGTGTGCCCACTCAGTCATGTCCAACTCTTCGAGACGCCATGGACTGGAGCCAATCCAGCTCCTCTGTCCATGGAGTTTCCCAGGAAAGGATACTAGAGTGAGTTGCCATTTCCTACTCCAGGGAATGTTCTTGATCCAGGGATTGAACCCACGACTCTTCTATCTCCTGCACTGGTAGGAAGACTCTTTACCACTGAGCCACCTGGGAAGCCCAACCTGTGTGCATATCTAGGAAATGCCATGAAAGGAGGTGAAAGTGAAAGGTGCTCAGTCATATCCAGCTCTTTGTGACCCCATGGACTATACAGTCCATGGAATTCTCCAGGCCAGAATACTGGAGTGGGTAGCCTTTCCCTTCTCCAGGGGATCTTCCCAACCCAGGAATTGAACCCAGGTCTCCCACATTGCAGGTGAGTTCTTTACCAGCTGAGCCACCAGGGAAGCCCTGGTATGATATTTCATTGGTATTACTCCTAAACCATCTCATCAATCTCATCCTCTGGTTGGACAGCATCACTGATTCAATGGACATGAGTTTGAGCAAACTCCAGAAGATAGCAAAGGACAGGGAAGCCTGGCATGCTGCAGTCGATGGGGTTGCAAAGAATCGGACACAATTTAGTGACTGAACAACAACAAACCCCCAAACCACCCCCAGTCTATAGTTATACAGCCTGGTTTGATTTTCAGGGTACTCAAAACACTGCTTTCCACATTCTACCAAATATTTCCAAATTTCCTAGTTTACTGATGACCATTAAATTGCCCTCTTTAGTTTTTGTTTTATTTATATTATTCTACAGAGGGCTTACTTCAGGGCCAGATACTTTGAGGTTCAATTTGCTCAATGTTCAACACAGCCATACCAGGAAAGGATGAACGTTATTCCCATTTTACAGATGAGATGACTGAGGCACAGAAAGGTCAAGTAGCTTGCCCAAGGTCACAGTCAGAAAGTGTTGGCATCTGTATCGCATTTCAGGCAGTCTGACTCCAGGATCTGTGCACATAAGCACCATACTGTGTGATGCTGCTTCTCGCTCAAAATGTTCCTCCCATTTTAAACCTGTCTGGTAAAGATAACTTCTAAAACTCTTATCCCATACATCTACCTCTATTATCCCTAGCAATGTTCAGATTTAGGAGCAAGGCTTGACAACACCCTCTCATTTTGTTCAGAAGATCGAAGACCAAGATTCAGACAAAAGAATTAATCTTATAAGCTAACCCCTCAGCCAGGGATGGTCTACCCTTCCAAATCCTCTAATCAATGCCATAGTATCTTGGCTAGAGAGAACAAACACACAAAATACAAATTGAAGGGAAATAAGAGTGAAGGGTTTAAAGCAAGAATTCTCACCTGAGAGTGATTGTGCCCTCCTGGGGAACTCTGCCATGCCTGGAGAAATTTCTGGTGTTCTCTACCCTGGCATCAAGCTTGTAGAGGCCAGGGATGCTGCTACACATCTTTAATGTGTAGGACCAAGAAATACCCAATTCAAAATGTCAACATTGCTAGGTTGGGAAGCCCTGGTTCAAAGATTACTTGTAACATACTCCACTGCAGAAAAATCTAAGTGCAGAAGAGATGATTGATTACTTTTGCAAGCAGTGTACTGAAATGCAGCATACTCATTTGTTTAGTGTAGTAGAGTTAGTTGTTCAGTCATGTCCAACTCTGTGACCCCATGGACTGTATCCCGCCAGGTTCCTCTGTCCGTGGGACTTCCCAGGCAAGAATACTGGAGGGGATTGCCATTTCCTTCTCCATGGGATCTTCCCAACCCAGGGATCCAACTCAGGTCTCCTGTATTGCAGGCAGATTCTTTACCATCTGTGCCACCAGCAAAGCTAACATTTGCTTATGTATTGTCTATGGCTGCTTTTGAAATCTGATGGTGGAATTGTACTTTGTTTGGACAAAGACCCTCTAGTTAACAAAGATAAAAATATGTGCTATTTGGCCCTTTACTCCCAGAAAAAGTTTGCCCACTCAATGCAAGGGGTCCATCAAAATTTGAACAACATTCCTCTTAATAGTAAATTCAATCTAACAGAGTCTACCTGCTCTAAGCACACCGGCTCAGCTGGGTGTGCCTCATGGAATCAATGGGATCTATTGAGATCTGATCGGGATCTGATCAGCTCTTCAACGTATGCGTGATTAATCCATCCTTGCATTACTAGCTGAATCAGTAACTGCATTAGCCCTTTTCATCCTTTTCTCTGCTCTCTTGCATATTTCCCTGTCCAATTAGCAACTGTTGGAAGATTGGCTCACCAAAACCAGGAGGTAAGAGAGAAGTGCATGATTAACAAGCCATTAGAGGATGCTTTAGCCCCTGCCTGCACTAAAAAACCAAAGAGAAATCAATTAACCTGGGCAGAAATTGGTCCCAGGAACCACAGGAAATTCAGACAGAAGGCAACAAACATTTCTCCTCTGTCAGAGTTCACTGGTTTGGAATCATCTGTCATCACCAGGACAGAGTGGCTAGTCAGCAAAGCCACTGTCTCTGCCTCGGTGGGTGACCTTTTCCCTCTTCTCATCACCCAGCAAAAATGAAATGAATGGCCACTGGCCAACCTGGCATCCTGCCCGTCCGCACTCCACTCCAGCTTCTCAAAAGCTGGCCCAATCAGGACCCAGGATTTTTCAAATCAGTGTTTTTCCAATGGCAGGCCATTCTGAGTTTTGAAATCAATTTAGTAGTTGTCAAGCAGCCTTTTATAAGGAATGAAGGAGAACAGGTAGAAAAAAATACCAGTTTTTTTGCACAAAACAAAAGTATATATTGTCTTGTGAAACTTGATTTTTAGATATAAACATGTACATTCATATATATAGGCATGTGTGTGTGTGTGTATATATATACACACAAATGTATATATATGTGTAAAGACAAACACTCAAAGACATTATAGAAGAGCATATTTTATATATTATTTGTTTTGTACACTCACACTTGTATATGTGTTCTAAGTCATAAGATAACATGTGTTTCTGTTTTTAGTATTACATAAAATCGCTAAAATCTTTCTGACCATCTCTTCTTCCCAGGTAACTCTTCCTGTTGGTTAGGTGTGGACATTTCCAGATGGTTTCTAATGCATTTTATTCTATTTATTTCAACCATTTTTAATTGAACTATAGTTAATTTATAACACTTTATTTATTATAAATTTTAATTATATAATTATATTATATATTATATATTTATTACAACAATTTATAACATATAATTTATGCATATATATATTCTTTTTCAGATCCCCTGGAGAAGGAAATGGCAACTCGCTGCAGTCTTCTTGCCCGGGAAAGCCATGGACAGAGGAGCCTAGCAGGCTACAGTCTATGGGGTTGCAAAACAGTGGGACACGACTTGGTGACTATACAACTAAACAACTACAAATAGGCGGTGCACTTGATAATCTGGGAAATCTCAACCTTGCTCAACCTTCCCCACTGATGCTCTCCTGTGGCTGTCAGAGTGACTGGGGGAGGGGTGGATTAAGAGTTTGGGGTTAGCAGATGCAAACTATTACATATAGAACGGATAAACAATGAGGTCCTACTGTATAGCACGTGCATGCACGGGAAACTACATCCTGTGATAAACCATCAAGGAAAAGAATATGAAAAATAAGTATATATACACATATATGTTTATACATATATACATATGAATCACTTTGCTATACAGCAGAAATTAACACAACATTGTCAATTGACTCTACTACAATAACAAAAAAATTTTAATTAAATCTGATCACTCCCCTACTCTATCGCTTCCCTGTGTTCTCAGGAGAAGGTCCAAGCCCCCGACCCCCACTCCGCCCTTGCTTCACTAGGGCCCCCTTCACCAGGGCTTCAGGCATCACCCCTAACTTTCCATCACCCCTGTCACCCAAGCCTTGTCTTTCTGTTTGGATCACTCTTTGCCCAAGCAACACCTTTGCCCTGCTTTCTAAGTATTCCCCTGAACAGCTGTGCTAGCACCTGCTCAACCCTGGACATAAAATAGCATCACATCTTCATCAGCCCTTTGCTGACTCCTCGTAGAGCCAGACCCTCCCATTCACACCCAAACAACACCCGTATAGCCCCTTTGCACGCAACTGTATTAGTGTGCCCATTGGATCTACTCCTGTCTCTTCCACTGGACTGTCAGCCTCATGGGGGTAGGGAGGAACACATGAAGGGCACACATCACATGTCTGTTGGATGAATGGACAGACGGATGGACAGATGCAGGTGTCTTTTTACAGGAGCAGAAACAGAGGGTTGGAGAGAGCGTAGGCTTGTCTCTAATGCAGCTCATCAGAGGCCACAAATTAGAACTCAAATCTCGGCTTCAGAGCATGCTCTCTCCGACACGCCATGGCTTCTCACAGAAACCTGAAAAGCATTCAGGCAGACCATCCAAGAATCTCTTCAAAATTAGCCCCAGGCCAGTGTTGGGAAGGCCCGTGCTTCCTCAGAGCCCAAAATCTGAGCTTGAATCCTGCTACTGAGAGGCTTAGAGGGCAGCTTGGAGCATATTAGTTCCAGTTCACGGGATAACAACAAAAACGAGAAAGAACGGCTAAGAAAACAAAACTTAGCTCAATTGGCTCACAATCCCCCGTAACAATCAGCCTCTGATTAGCCACCTCATTAAAATATAAACTAATTTAATTCAATCATTTAAGCAATAGCCCAAGCTGGCACAGCCGTTATCATCAAAAACTCCATAATGTTCACTCTCTACAAGACATGACAATTTGGCGTTTTTTTATTAAGAATATGAATTTCCTGCTGGTGCAGGGAAGAAAATCTCTGGCAGCTGCTGTTTCTCCATTGTCCCCGCGTGCCAACAGCATCTTTTCCTAATTTCTCAAACAAAGCGATTAAGGAAGAAGCCACCCAAACACACCCGGAGCATGAGATGAGAGCGGGTATAAACACTTCCTAAGGAGGATTTTCTGTCCAAATTAGCAATGTGTCTGATACTTGCATTATAAATGCGGCAAACACCCAATTAGATGGGAAGCCAAGGACCAATCTACCTTCCCTGCTCACACATCCAGACACTGGAATATCTGCCCTTCTTCTGTCTTTTACCTATAAACCCTCCTCTGTCTTTATCATGTTGAAACACTACTCACAATTCAAGATTCAGCTCAAGAGCTCTATAAACTCTTTACTGGTTTATCAGGATGAATTGATGCCTCTGTCCACAGCACTTTTATTTTTTCTTCTGGTTTTTTTTTTTTTTTTAAATAGGGGGACATTTGCTTTACAATGCTCTGTTAGTATCTACTGTACAACTATGTGAATCAACTCTATGTATACACCTATCCCCTCCCTCTTGAGCCTCCCTGCTTCCCACCCCATCCCAACCCTCATCACAGAGCACCGAGCTGAGTTCCCTGTGCTATATAGCAGCTTCCCACTATCTGTTTTACACGTGGTAGTGGATGGATGCGGAGAAGGCAATGGCACCCCACTCCAGTACTCTTGCCTGGAGAACCCCATGGACAGAGCAGCCTGGTGGGCTGCAGTTCATGGGGTCACTAAGAGTCAGACACGACTGAGCGACTTCACTTTCACTTTTCACTTTCATGCACTGGAGAAGGAAATGGCAACCCACTCCAGTGTTCTTGCCTGGAGAATCTCAGGGATGGGGGAGCCTGGTGGGCTGCCATCTATGGGGTCACACAGAGTCGGACACGACTGAAGTGACTTAGCAGCAGCAGCAGAAGCAGCAGCAGTGTATGGATGTCAATTCTAATCTCCCAATTTGTTCCACCCTCTCCTTCCCCCGCTGTGTCTACATGTCCCTTCTCTACGCCTATATCTCTATTCCTGCCTTGCAAATAGTTTCCTCTGTATCATTTTTCTAGATTCCACATATGTGTGTTAATATACAGTATTTGTTTTTCTCTTTCTGACATTTCATTCTGTATGGCAGACTCTAGATCCATCCACATCTCTACAAATGACTGAATTTTGTTCCTTTTTATGGCTGAGAAATACTGAGATATGGACTTCCCAGGCAGCTCAGTAGAACAGAATCTGCCTGCCAATGCAGGAGACGTGGGTTTCATTCCTGGGTTGGGAAGATCCCCGGGAGAAGGAAATGGCAACTCACTCCAGTATTCTTGCCTGGAGAATCCCATGAATAGAGGAGCCTGGCGGGCTCCAGTCCCTGGGATCAAAAAGAGTCAAACATGATTTAGTGATTGAACAACAACAACAATCCTGAGATATAATAGACATCAGCACTAAATACATTTAAGGTGTACAGCATCATGATCTGACTTACAAACATCACAAAATGGTCCCCACAATAAGTTTGGTAACCATCCATCATCTCATATAGATACAACACTAAAGAAATAGAAAAATTTTTTTCTTGTGATGAGAATTCAGGATTCACTGTCTTCATGACTCTCATATATAACATACATCAGTGTTCATTGTACTAATCATGTTCTACATTACAACCCTAGTGTGTATTTATCTGATAACTAGAAATTCGTGCCTTTTGACCACCTTCATCCAATCCCCCCGCCCCCTTCCAGCCCCTCCTGAGCACTTTTAGCGTCTGTCTTATTCTATATGAAGCAGTGGGTCAGGGCTCCCCAACCTGAACAGCTGCCAAGGCCAGAACAGATAACATTAAGAAGTGAAGCTGTCCAGGTGTGAGAAAACTCAGACCTGGAGGGGGAATCAGGCTCCCCTTGGTTCTAGATGATCCATATCGCTAAATGCTGTGAATTTCTGTAAGATTTCAGAAAGGTGAGTTTTCAAATGAAAAGCTGAAATGTTGGCAACAGAATGAATGAAATGGAAAATTTACCTAAGCCAAGCAAAACATGCTCGCACATCTAAAGGAACCAGTAGCTGACATTTTGACTCCCTGCATCATACACTTTTGCTTATATGATAGGTCCCTCCCAGAGCACGTGGACTTTTGGGTTTTTGGCTCCCAGAGTGAACTCATTTGTCTCCTTCCTTTAGCTTCTATATAAATATTTAGCTTTTATACCTCACATTACAAACAGTTCTGGGGATGCGAGCTACCAGGGAAAACAATGAATGCTCAAATAAGGAAATAAAAAGTCCAATTTCAAAGTTATTTCTCCAGGGATCATTTCAATTGCCTGTTGGAAGCTGTCTTTTTCTCTTCCTCGGATGTGTGGCTGCTTCCACCAATCCCACCTTTTAAATTCCCCCCGAAGGAGTTATCTATGATGATAATGCATGCTGCCCAGCTCCAGGACTTTTTATATTAGAGAAGAATTCTCAGTGGCTCCCAGTGAGTAACTTCATCTGAGACTCTGCATGAACCTGGAAGACAATTCATCTGACAAATGGTTATGACCTCTTACCACATGCCAAGCAATGATCTAGGGAGGGGGCGGGAGAGGCGAGATGAAGAGGAGTCTGCTGCTAAGTCAATTCAGTCGTGTCCAACTCTGTGCGACCCCATAGACGGCAGCCCACCAGGCTCTGCCTTCCCTGGGATTCTCTCCAGGCAAGAACACTGGAGTGGGTTGCCATTTCCTTCTCCAATGCATGAAAGTGAAGTCACTCAGTTGTGTCTGACTCTGTGCGACCCCATGGACTGCAGCCTACCAGGCTCCTCCGTCCATGGGATTCTCCAGGCAAGAGTACTGGAGTGGGGTGCCATTGCCTTCTCCAGAAGAGGAGTCAGCCCCTGCCAATCAGATGTCAGGGGGTGGAGTAGATTCATGGGGGCAAATAGAAAATATTATATAAAGTCATGGCTGCATTCTTAGGGAATGGAAGGAGGGACCCCCATCAGAATTGGCACCCCAAATGTGATGAGAAAAATGTGGAGGGTATTAAGCAGAATGAACTGACATCTTCTAATTTACACTGTAAAAAAGCCTCCAAGGATGCCACATGGAGAATAGATTATAGAGTAGGGTTGATGCTGGGGAGCAACCGTGCTGTATTGAGGTTGTCCAGGCATATGATAATGCAGGCTGGGCATGAGATGATGCAGGTGGTCTGGGGCTAGGGTTGGAACCAGGATATATTCTGGAGTGGAGTGAACAGGATGTGCTGAACAGTAAAGGGGAAGAAATCCAGCATGACTCGTGGGCTTGGAGACTGAGCATCAGGCAGATGGCAGTACTTTCACCGAGATGGAGAATGCGTGGGTAGAATGTATGACTGCTGAATTTTCATTATGGGGTGGGTTGCTGGTGGGACCAGGGTTTTGCTTGTCCACCTGACTTGAGATGAAATGTAAATACCTAAACAGAAGCCTCAAATGCAAAGCTGGATTTATAAGACAGGAACAGAGCAAGGAGCCTAGGAATTCCCTCCACATGATGAGTTCAATGCAAACTCTCTGCTCTGCCCGCCTACTTTTCCTTCCTCACCTTCTTTCAACACTCCAGCCACAATTATCCTTCTGTCCTTCGAATGGGCCCACCTTGGTCCTCTCTCAGGGCCTTTGCACTGGCTGTTCTCACCCTCTGGCTCACCCTTCTCTTGTATTTTCACACAGCCAGATCTTTCCTGTTATTCATATTCTGCTCAAATGTCATTTGCTCAGGAAGAAGGTCCCTGATGACCCAATCAAAAATAGCCAGTCACAATCTGACTTTCTTGTCTTCAAAACCCTCTTTGGCATCTGAAACTATCTTATGTCTGCATTTGTTTACTTATTTATTGAACATGGTTTGCTGTTGGAATGTAAGCTCTGAGGAGAAAGAATTCTTGAACTTTCTTGTTCACAGACATGCTATTAAAGCATCTAGCAACATAATAGGTGCTCAGTAAATCTCTGCTGAAAAATAAAAAACTTACATCATTATCACAGATACATTTTTTGTTTCTTAATACAGACTACTGTATTTGAGTCTGCTTTTGTAAACACTGATGCAAGGGGGGGGGGGGGCTGTATTTATTCCCAGAGCTCCAAAGAAGTTAGACTGCAGGGTGAAGAAAGCTCCCATCTCCTGCTGGACACGTAAGCACCAGCCAGATGCCCAAAGCAGGCTGTGACTATCATTTTATGAAACAATTAACAGGCAGCAGAAACTTTTCAGGTATAGAATGAAGTAGCATCCAAATAATACTGAACAATTTAACTTAGATATATTTTTATGAATGGGCCTTAAGCCAGGAAACTACACTAGTCCTGGAGAAGGGAATTTATAATGATGAGCCTTGGAAAGTGAACCAAAGCAAAAGTGAGGCTTCTTCTGGGGTCTTCAGGGGAGAAGTCAGTCTACTGCAACACACATCACTTTTGAATGAATTTTTGAAAAAAAGTTTCCTTTGGATGGACACAAACCCATGGGGCCCTGGCTTGCTGAGCAATAACTGGGATGCATTTCAGCACCCATCATCTCCTCAGCTAATCCTACTTGAGCAGTGCACAACTTGTACAACTGTGTGCAGCAGTCCTGGGGCGTGAGCAGGGAGCTCCCTGAAATGAGGTGCAATGAAAACTTTGTTTCACTTTTTAGGGGTCTCAAGTCAATAGTCTTCAGGCCAAATCCTTTCCCTAGACCTTTTCCTTTATTTCTTTTGGTGAGGGCAATGACTGCTTATCCATTGTCCATAGATCCATAGATCCTACCACTCCTCTTTGCTAATTATACTCCTCCCAGTGAAATGAAGAGAAAGATGACATGCAGGAAAAGATTTTAGAATGTCAATTACCTCTTTTCCCCCTTCTAATTAACAGCTGCCAGGAGCAAGCTTTCCAAAGTGAAATTTACACACAGAGAAGATAAATGGTTTTTTAATTTGGGTCACTGACAAGGTCACCAATAATTCTGTGTTATTGTTATTTTGTCAAACACGCCTTCGTTAACTCTCTTAAAAAATAGTACAAAGATGTCCAAGATGACTGATGATGACACTTCCTCTCCCTAGCTACCCATTTTCAAATTAAGGAATCACTGCAGGCTGAGCCATCAGAAGCTAAGGGCTACCCCTGGCCTGTTTCCCTTTCTCTTTGGTAAGGGGGTCTATCCTGCCCACTGGCTAATGAGTTGCTACACTGTGAAAAACTCTAGTAGAAAAAGCCCAAGACCTAATGATGACTGAAAAGAACTAACTACAGATCAGGCAGGGAAGTGGCACGAGTGTCCATTAATTTCCCTGACAAAGCATGGGCTGAGTGAAATCAGCAGCTCCTTCTTGGAAACTGGCTTTATTGACTGACATCTGCTGCTGTGGCTGTCCATTGTCCATCCTCTCTTCTTCTGGTGATGTCTTTCATTTCTTTAGGGGAGCCCTCACCACTCAGTGTGGGTTAGCTGGGACTGATCCACCCTCCTGCTCAGGGGGTAGGCGCAACAATTAAGCCAGACCAAGACTGTTCACAGTGATCAGTTCAGGAACAGTCCCGTGATCCAATTTGGGACACTAAGAACCAGTCCCAAGACTTTGGTTTGAGCAGCTGGACGTGCTATGCTAAAAGGATATAGATCTGAGTTTTCTGTTAGCTACCTGGCTACCCTGTGAGTAGAGGCTACCTAGAACAAACACATCATAGAAGAAAGCAGGGGCGAGAACTGAACATAAAGACAATACATGTCCTAATGATACTGTTATTGGCCTTTGATCCAGCCATGCCCAAAGCTTGCTCTATCCTTAAACTTTTCAAGGATAGAGTGGTTCAGTTTTCATGAACCACTATTTTCCTTTCTTTCTTTTTCCCTTAAGCCAGTTTGAGTTTCTGTTATCATAAGAGAAAAGGTCCTGACTATTTGTTATACCCCAAGCAGATCTCTTCTGCAAAATTGACGGGAGAAAATCCAAATTTGGAAACTATGAATATGAACTCTGATCAATACTCAGTCTGCCCTCTCTGAATTTCAGATCTTATTTTTTGAGGGCTTCCCTGGTAGCTCAGACGATAAAGAATCAACCTGCAATGCAAGAGACCTGGATTTGATCCTTGGGCCAGGAAGATCCCCTGGAGAAGTGAATGGGTACCCACTCCAGTACTCTTGCCTGGAGAATTCCATGGACAGGGAGCCTGGTGGGCTACAGTCCATGGGGTCACAAAGAGTACAACACAACTGAACAACTGACACTATTTTTGGATACTCGTTGGATAATACCTAGAGAAGCCAATAGCACCTCAAGAAAAGTCTTCCCCTTCCCCTCAAAACTTGGTTTTTAAATTTCAAACAATGGCACCACTATCATCCAAGCTGGAGACATGGAAACCTTCCTATACCCTCTCACCCCTTTTAATCCTAACATTCTACCACCAGCTTCTAACAACCAATGACCAAATCCTGGGGAGCCCAGATTTTTCTTTCTGCCCCAACTGCAGTGAGCTCAGCCTCCTCTCTTGTCTCCCTGCTCCAGCCCCATGCATTCCATCTCTCCTCTATACACTGCCAGAAGGACTTTTCCAAAATGTAACTTTAATCACAGGATGCATGTGTGCATGTGTGTGCTCAGTCATGTCTGACTCTGTGACCCTATGGACTGTGGACCACCAGACTCCCCTGTCCATGGAATTTTCTATGCAAGAATACTAGAGTGGGTTGCCATTTCCTACTCCAGGGGATCTTCCCAACACAGGGATTGAACCCATGTCTCTTGAGTCTCCTGCACTGGCAGGTGGATTGTTCACCACTGTACTACCTGAGAAGCCCAATCACGGGATACTCCTCTGTTTTAAATCTCTTGTACCACAGACTTCCAGGGGTCTCAAATAATTTATCTTCTCTTTCTTCCATAAGATAAGGCTCTCTAAATTTTCCCCTCGGCACATTGGCCACCAGACTAAATGCAGACTGAAAACTACATTTCCCAGTCTCTCTAGCAGTCAGGTATAGCCACCTGTCAAAGTTCTGGTCAGTGGGATGTGAGTAGGAGTGATTATGAGCAACTTCTGGATGGTGCTCTTGAAACTGGTGGGATGGAGTAGGTCTCGACCTGATGGCACCAAAGGTGTTTCTTCCCAATACCACATTTTTGTTGGTGGCTTGAAATTGGCCACACTGAGATATTTACACCATGGAAATTGGCAAGAACAAATCAACCTACTGTGGTCCATCTGAAAGCTGGTTGTAAAATGTCACCAGGGAAAGATGATGCTGTGAAAGTGCTGCACTCAATATGCCAGCAAATTTGGAAAACTCAGCAGTGGCCACAGGACTGGAAAAGGTCAGTTTTCATTCCAATCCCAAAGAAAGGCAGTGCCAAAGAATGCTCAAACTACCACACAATTGCACTCATCTCACACGCTAGTAAAGTAATGCTCAAAATTCTCCAACCAGGCTTCAGCAATATGTGAACCGTGAACTTCCTGATGTTCAAGCTGGTTTTAGAAAAGGCAGAGGAACCAGAGATCAAATTGCCAACATCCGCTGGATCATAGAAAAAGCAAGAGAGTTCCAGAAAAACATCTATTTCTGCTTTATTGACTATGCCAAAGCCTTTGACTGTGTGGATCACAATAAACTGTGGAAAATTCTAAAAGAAATGGGAATACCAGACCACCTGATCTGCCTCTTGAGAAATCTGTATGCAGGTCAGGAAGCAACAGTTAGAACTGGACATGGAACAACAGACTGGTTCTAAACAGGAAAAAGAGTTCGTCAAGGCTGTATATTGTCACCCTGTTTATTTAACTTATATGCAGAGTATATCATGAGAAACGCTGGACTGGAAGAAACACAAACTGGAATCAAGATTGCCAGGAGAAACATCAATAACCTCAGATATGCAGAGGACACCACCCTTATGGCAGAAAGTGAAGAGGAACTCAAAAGCCTCTTGATGAAAGTGAAAGTGGAGAGTGAAAAAGTTGGCTTAAAGCTCAACATTCAGAAAACGAAGATCATGGCATCTGGTCCCACCACTTCATGGGAAATGGATGGGGAAATAGTGGAAACAGTGTCAGACTTTATTTTTCTGGGCTCCAAAATCACTGCAGATGGTGACTGCAGCCATGAAATTAAAAGACGCTTACTCCTTGCAAGGAAAGTTATGACCAACCTAGATAGCATATTCAAAAGCAGAGACATTACTTTGCCAACAAAGGTTCATCTAGTCAAGGCTAAGGTTTTTCCTGTGGTCATGTATGGATGTGAGAGTTGGACTGTGAAGAAGGGTGAGTGCCGAAGAATTGATGCTTTTGAACTGTGGTGTTGGAGAAGACTCTTGAGAGTCTCTTGGACTGCAAGGAGATCCAACCAGTCCATTCTGAAGGAGATCAGCCCTGGGATTTCTTTGGAAGGAATAATGCTAAAGCTGAAACTCCAGTACTTTGGCCACCTCATGCAAAGAGTTGACTCATTGGAAAAGACTCTGATGCTGGGAGGGATTGAGGGCAGGAGGAGAAGGGGACGACAGAGGAGGAGATGGCTGGATGGCATCACTGACTTGATGGATGTGAGTCTGGGTGAACTCCGGGAGATGGTGATGGACAGGGAGGCCTGGCGTGCTGCGATGCATGGGGTTGCAAAGAGTCGGACACGGCTGAGCGACTGGTCTGATCTGATCTGACCACTGCTTTAAAGTGAAGGGGTAAGCCTACCTCTTCCCATTTCTCCTCCTTTGCTCTGGCTGGAATCAGGGTGTGGTGATGAGCCATTGCTCTAAGGAAGGCAACACTCCAAGGATGGTCAGAAAAAACGTTAGAAGGAGCCAGGATCTCCCCAACCCTGTAAAGTGATTGTATAACCCTAAACTGCTGATTCCTGGATGTTACGTGAGAAAGAAAGAAATGATTTCAAGAAGATAAATTTATATGTTGTTATATATTTTGTTAAATATTGCTGACGGGAGTATAAAATGGCCTACCCACGTTGGAAAATTGTTTGGCAGTTTCTTAAGTACTGAAACATCTGCTTACCCTATAACCCAGCAAATTCACTCCAAAATGAATGAAAAAACATGTGCACACAAAATCCTGCATACAAATGTTCATAGCAGTTTTATGCATGATGGCTCAAATTGGAAAAAACCAGATGAATGGATAAACCAGTTGTAGTATGTGTGTAGGATGAACTACAGCTCAGCAATAAAAAGGAATGGAGTACTGATACACACAACAATATGAATAAATCTCAAAAAATGCTCAGATAAAGAAGCCAGATAAAAATATTACTTATAAGTCCATTTATATGAAGTTAAGGGGCAGGTTACACTAATCTATGGTAACAGAAATCAGACAGAGAAGGCAATGGCACCCCACTCCAGTACTCTTGCCTGGAAAATCCCATGGATGGAGGAGCCTGGTAGGCTGCAGTCCATGAGGTCGCTAAGAGTCGGACACCACTGAATGACTTCACTTTGACTTTTTACTTTCATGCATTGGAGAAGGAAATGGATACCCACTCCAGTATTCTTGCCTGGAGAATCCCAGGGACAGTGAGCCTGGTGGGCTGCCATCTATGGGGTTGCACAGAGTTGGACACGACTGAAGCGACAGCAGCAGCAGCAGCAGCAATCAGAACACTGGCTGCTTCAGGACATGGGGGAGATGACTGCCCAGGAAGGACCATGAGGCAACTTTCTGGCATGATGAAATTGTTTTATATTTTGAGAGAGGTGTGGGGAACACAGGTGTATACATCTGTCATAAGTAATCACACTATAGAATTAAGATCTGTGCCTTTTAATGTATGTAAATTATTATCATAAAATAGAAAAATAGGAAACATGTAATGCATAAGAATGCCTGTTCACTCCATAAAGAAAGAAGGAAGGAAAGAATTGAAAAAAATGGACAAAAGGGGGAAATGTTTTCCATGCAAATAAAACAATCACATCTAGAGACTACATTGCATCTCAAACTTTTGGTCTTCAGCCTCTGTCAAGATTCTAATGATTTCTGAAATGAAGAGCATTGTAGTTCCTGAAATAGCACACGTGGCTTGCAGGCTGCCGTTCTTTTCTTGGTGCATGACCCATATCAACAATGAGTGCACCCTTGGCTTCTTCACTCCACTCAGGTCTCAGGATCCTTCTCAACAGATTCCAAGCATCAGCTGAAAACAGATCAAAGCTCACCTATGTGCCATCTTGGACCAGAAACATGAGCTCACAGAGACAGGGTACCATCTCGACCACTTCTGTTTTACAAATACCCAGTTTAAGTATGCAATGCTGAGTTGATACAGTGACAAGCATCCTTAAGCATCCTTAAACAGTCAGAGCATGAGCTCAGGTGGGTTGGGCTTGCCTGACACCTGCCCCATTCCCTGCATGGCTCTGCTGTCACT
The DNA here is from genome assembly GCF_003369695.1 of Bos indicus x Bos taurus. Lineage (NCBI taxonomy): Eukaryota > Metazoa > Chordata > Mammalia > Artiodactyla > Bovidae > Bos > Bos indicus x Bos taurus. The sequence goes on along the minus strand of NC_040092.1, from coordinate 24,121,582 downwards.
CCCTAGTCCCTACAATTTTGCCTTTGTTTCATCTTTTTCTCCTTGACTTTGTTGCCTTGGCTTTTAGCACCCAGGGCAGAAAGAACACAAACCTGCCAATTATAAGCACCAATAAAATGGAGGTCGTGTTTACTCATTAGCCACAGAACAATATCTTCTATTTCTCCCTTGCTGATTAAAATGACTTGATGGAAAATCTGTTCCACCTCATAGTGTAATTAACCGGGTCCATTTTACCAGCAAGTTCAGATTCATATAACATTACATTTCTCCCAATGAATAAGTCTGTCCCAATCTTTCCTACTTGTTGGCTTCCTTATCATTTCAAGGGGCCAGAATCCAACCTTCTTGGGTAAAATGCACATATTCCCACCCCAAACCCAATCCGAGGTGGCTGAACCATGTTTCAAAGTATATTGTTTCTGAAATTAGCCACCTCCATTCGGGGAGAGTCTGGGTCTGGAGTGACACTGAATACAGACAAGGATCTAGTCACTGCAGACCCTCTTAATTGGATGTGACAGCCATGATTTATTTACCGAGCAACTCTTTGCTTTGAGCCATAATCACACTTCAGACTCATCTTATCTCAAACTTACTTGGAGTACCAAAAATTCAAATTTTTCCTGACATTCTGCAGTTACTGTAAAAGAGGGAGAGGGAAGGGAAAATACCACAAGGAACTCCTGTTTTGAAAAATCCAGTTTTATGGCCCCAAGTTTTCATCTTTCCCAGTTAACATTATTGGTTTAGTGGGTTCAAGGAAGAAGGCAGTCAGCTCACATCATCCTTACTCTGCTCTCCGTACTCTGCCATGCATGGAGGCAAGTCACCCCACTTACTCTCTGTCTGGATGCCAATTTCAAAAGGGAACAGAATTGGCCCCTTTCTTGAAGAAGACTGGAGACCCCTTTTCTACTTGGGTCAACCTGTTCTGCTGCTGCTGCTGCTGCTAAGTCGCTTCAGTCGTGTCCAACTCTGTGCGACCCCATAGACGGCAGCCCACCAGACTCCCCCGTCCCTGGGATTCTCCAGGCAAGAACACTGGAGTGGGTTGCCATTTCCTTCTCCAGTGCATGAAAGTGAAAAGTCAAAGTGAAGTAGCTTAGTCATGTCCAACTCTTAGCAACTCCATGGACTGCAGCTTACCAAGCTCCTCCATCCACGGGATTTTCTAGGCAAGAGTACTGGGGTGGGGTGCCATTGCCAACCTGTTCTGAGGACCTAGCAAACAGCAGGAGACATCATTACTTAGGCATGTGCCATAAGCCAGAATATGGTAAAACGTCTGTTTGAGTACAAGCCTGTTTTTGAATATATCTGCCTTTTGTTGGTTTCATTACCCTGTTTGGGGTTGAAATTGCACACTGAAGAAGGAAAGAATAATAGAAATAGTGCCTGATACCTCGGCCAATTTTCCCATAAGGGCAAACCAGAAAGGTCTTTCCTCTCCTTGCTCTCTTCAACCATTTGCTAATTTTATTGAGATGCTGGTAGCGTAGGTATGAAGTCTAACAACAGCCTCCACATGTGCTCCAAGTGTAGGGCTTGGTACACTTTTTCTGGAAAGAGTCAGAGAGGAAATATTTTAGCCCTTGCAGGTTGAGAGGCATAATCAAGTGTATTATATCTGAACTCTTATAATAAGAGAGGAAACAAATGTCTACCAGATTTTTCTTGATGCTGTCAAGTTAGAAGTGCATCACTGCAGTTAGCAGTGCCCCAAGCAGCAGTGAAAAAAAATGAGAGCCCAATGTGGGATCTTCTGCTACTACTCCCTTCCATCAATATAACATAGAAGAAGCCACAGGTGACGCAGAAAGGAAGGGGAATGGCCATACTCCAATAAAACTTCATTTATGTTATTGAAGAATTGGAATTTCATACAATTTTCATGCATTGTGAACCATTATTCTTCCTTGGATTTTTTTTTCCAGTCATTAAAAAATGTACAGGGACTTCCCTGATGGTCCAGTAGCTAAGACTCCATGCTCTCAATGCAGGGGGTCCTGGATTTGATCCCTGTCAGGGAATTAGATCCCATGTCTCAATTAAGAGTTTGCACGCCACAACTAAAGATCCCACATGCCACAACAAAGACCCTGTGCAGCCAAATAAATAAATAGAATATTTGAAAAAAATAAACTCAGAGCATAATATTAATAAAATAATATACAAACCGTTCTCAGTTGCTGGACTATACCACAATAGGTGGCAGACTGGATGCGACCCTGAGGCTGTAGTTTGTTGACCCCAGAGGGGTTTGACCCACCGGCTCCAAGATTAAGTCACTTTTACATCAAATGAAGTGTCCCGATGGTTGTAGAACTGTTTCGTTTGGTTGATCATTTAAACTTCAATGGAAGGGAATTTTTTTCATGGATGCATTTCTGATGGATGTCCCCCTGGTTCTTCCCCTATGCTAGGAAGGCCATAATGGATGAGACTCAGCTCCCATCCTCTGGGAGCTCCTGATCAAGGACAAGATCAATGATTGGTGATGTGTGGGTGCCTTCACAAATAGGAGACTGCTTTTCATCAGGCTTCTCTAAGAGCTCAGATAGCACTTTTCTTGGGATGTGAGTACATGATTCAAGTGAACCTCCCAAGAAAAGAGAAAGACTCTCAGGGACTTCAGCAACTGTCTAAATCCTGGAACAGGTGGGCATAGTCACAGAGCATGAGACAACAAGGTAGGACCCAACAGGCTCCTGCTAATCAGTATTTGGGGATGAAGCCCAGTTTGGGGTGGCTACTAGGGGCAGCGTCGGTGCTGCTGTGAGATGCCGCTCTTTTGTCCTCCCAATGTTCCCTCTGACCACTCACACTAATCCTAGAATGGTTAGCAATCCTAGTCATCTCCACTGACAGATGAAGTACTTTACCTGGGGAGGGTAATGCCCAACCTGGGTATCTCCTGGATTATGAAAAAGATATATGGATACAGATGCTATGATTAAGCACCTGCCTTTCAAGTATGGGCAACTCATTAAATATCAAGACCCAGTGAGGAGCAATCATCTCAGGTCGACTGGACATAACACACCTGCTGCCTTGCTGACAAATGTGGAGGACTCGACACATTTATTTACTTATTTGGCTCAGACTGAATGTAGAGCAGATGAATCATTTCCTTTTTAAAATGAATTCTACAAATGTCAGAAGGTGGAAGATGGAAGGATTCCATGGGATTCCATTTCATATTCGTTTAGTAACATGTTTAAAATAGAAAACAGTTTTCTTTTAATCACCTTGACCTAATTTTAATCTTCTGCTCAGCAATAAATGGATCATTCTCAGAAATATCATTTAACCCTGGGAGGAAATACTTGAAACACTATGATTGCACATATCTGCACTGTTTTTATATCCTAAGAGCTCCAGGCTTCCTACAAAGAAAGTCAGAAGTAGGCAAAGGACCTGCAGGCATTTTAAAACATCAAAGTGAAGCCAAGGAAAGGGGAGATGGGAAGATGAACAGGAATGGATTCAGAGGTAGGGAAAAAGGAGGGAAAAGACAGAACTAGAAAACACTCGGAATGAAAGGAAGACAATGAAGGCAAGAAAATGTTACTTTCAAATAGCAACTTTCCTCTTACACTAAATCTACCAGTTTGATGGAAGTAGGGCTTCCAACATCTGGAAGCCCATTGAGATCTGCAATGTAGCCTGTAAGCATCTGTTGGCCATTTTCTCTCATTCACTAAAGTCAGAAGAGTTACAGATTTAGATCTATTTGCCAAGGTGAGAGTAATGTACCCAACTCAAACTGGTATAACCAATAAAGAAATGTATCACCTCCAAGGGTGGGTGGCTCAATGGTTTCAGAGTTGCCTTAAAGGCTCAGCCAATCACCAAGGGCTCTGCTTCCTTTCTTCTCTCGTCTCTGCCACACCCCATACACCATCCTCAAGCTAGAATACAGATAGCTGTTGAATTCTAAGTGTCACATAAGACACAATGATGCCCAGAGAAAGAGGGGAGCTTTCTCTTAAGGGGCACAAATGGGGACCTATATCTATTCCTGGGGACCTATATCTATTCACTTCGTGGTGAAAGGAATGGATCCCTCTTAGACCAGCTGTCAGAGTTTATGTTATGGCTCCAAATTATTTGACATCACCTTCAAAAAGAGGCAGTCGGGTGGCAGTAGGGGGGAGGGGACTTCCCTGGAGGTCCAGTGGTTAAGATTCTGTACTTCCACTGCAGAGGGCACGGGTTCCATCCATGGTTGGGGAACTGATATGCCACATGCCTCAAGGTGTGACCAAAAAAATAAATAAATAAAATACATGCTCTGAGAATCACTATCTGGAAAAACAGTAACAAAAACTTTAAGACGCAGGGGGTCTCTGCCACTTCCATGAATCTAGGCGTGCTTCTAATAGCTTCAACCAGTAGAGAACTGTAGAAAAGATGCATGTAAATTCCAAGGCTAAGTGTCTTGGAATGCTTCCTTTGAGGAAAGCCAGCTTCCCAGCAGGAATCTGACAACCCTGAGGCTACCATACTGGAGCGATCATTTACAGGTCTGCTACTGACCTGTCTGCTCCCAGAGGATGGTCAGACAAAGGCCAAGAGATGAGATAGAGAGAATGTTACTGTTGTTTTAGTTGCTCAGTTGTGTCTTAGTGACCCAATGAACTGTAGCTCACCAGGCTCCTCTGTCCATGAGATTTCCCAGGCAAAAATACCAGAGTGGGTTACCATTCCCTGCTCCAGGGGATCTTCCCAATTTAGGGATCAAACCTACGTCTCCTGCATTGAGTGAAGTGAAGTGAAGTGAAGTGAAAGTCGCTCACTCATGTCTGACTCTTTTCGACCCCATGGACTATACAGTCCATGGAATTCTCCAGGCCAGTCCTTTCTCTTCTTCAGGGGATCTTCCCAACCCAGGAATCGAACCCAGGTCTCCCGCCTTGCAGGCAGATTCTTTACCAGCTGAGCCCAAAGGGAAGCCCAAGAATACTGGAGTGGGTAGCCTATCCCTTCTCCAGCAGATCTTCCCGACCCAGGAATCAAACCGGGGTCTCCTGCATTGCAGGCAGAGCTACCTGGGAAGCACCAAACAAGGGCCAACACCTGACCATGTGAGTGCGCCTCCTTGGATGCCTGGCTCAGTAGAGCTCTTACACCATTTCAGCTCCAATGGATATCTCTACAACCTCATGACAGACCCCAAGGGAAACATGCCCAGCCAAACTCTGTCCCACAAAACCATGAGCCAAATAAAATGGTTGTTTTAAGTGACAGGGTGATTTATATATAACACTAGTAACCAGAAAACCAATCATATTAACTTCTGGAGCTTGAGGAGGGACTGACATTCCCTGAGGCATGGGGATGGGTAAGAAGGGTGCATGTAAGAGCCAAATCAGGAATCAGTTTTGGTATATCTGGGACTGAAGTGACTTAGCATGCAAGCAGCAGTAATTTCTACAACTCTGAAAAATTTGATGTATTAACTACCCTCCCCCCATGAGTCAATTTGTACAAAGTATTAACATACTGTCTGGCATGTAACAAAGCCTTGATAAATGATCATTATTTCTATTATTATTCTATGTGCAAATGTACTTAAGAGTTTCTTATACACTTTCCCAAAGAATTCACAAGTAAAATTCAGTTATCTGGTCTACTTCCTTGCTGATCTAGATGGGAAAAAATATGCAGAGGCTAAGACAAATAAATCATTCTTTCAAATGAAAAGGAACCCAAAGCCAAGTCTTTTTTCATTTAGTTTTTGGCTTCTCCTTTGCCATTTCCTAACTCATGGTCTCTACACATTTTCCCCTACTTTTTCTGAGCAGTCTCTCCCCTACTGGTACTTTTTAAAAAAATCAGGCCTAAATATTAAGATGTTGAATCTTGCTATGCCAGTCTATTTCTCTTGGTCAAAGAGAATGGCCAAAGAGCTACTTCTCCACTTTTTTCTTCTTATGCGGAACAGCTCTGACTCTTGAGGTCTGTCCACACACACATAAACACACACAGACACACACCAGCCAAAGCCATGCACTTCTTTTTATATGCTTCCTAACTTTCTTGCTGCCAGTGGACTTCTAATCCCAGAGGACAAATTGTTGTACAACTGTTGTACATTTCTATCCAATCTGGCTGCTTCCTGTCTTCCTTGTAATGAGGCCTTGAAGCTCCTCCCATCAAGAGTCAGATGCCCTCTCTCCTTGATTCTGGGTAGGCTCAAGGACCAGTTTGGAGCCTGGCAATTTCTCATTTGTTCTGTTGAAGCTCTGAGCTGTCACATGAAGAAGCTGAAGAGACCACACAGAGGGAGGGACACTTCAGAGATAAAAAGAGAACAAGGAGAGATTAAGCCCAGCTGAGAGGACAGAAAGATGGGTATGGCCATCTTAAAGCCTGTAGCCCACATCACAGAAGTATGAGGAACCCAGCTTGTAACTGCATGAAGCAGAGGCCAGCATCCTGGCTGAGCCCTGTCTGACCAACACAGGGAATCATGGGCAAGCCAAAATTGTTTAAATCACCAAGTTTGGGGGTGGGATACTATGCAGTGATTGAAAATAGAGACAGGTAAGCCACCTTAATAGGCACTCTTGGTCACAGTGTAGTAATGGAAGAGTCAACAAGGTTGTCTTGTACAGTAAGTCCCCTACATATGAATGAGTTCCATTTCAAGATGAGTTCGTAAATCAATTCTGTGCTTAAGCCCAATAAAGTTACCCTAGGTACTCAACGAACACAATCAGGTATACAGTGCTGTGCTGTAACAGGTTTATACTATTTTCACACAAATAATACACAAAAACCAAACAAACACAAAAAATAAAGAAACTGTTTTGAATCATATACTACCTTGGAAAGTACAATAGTGTAGTACAAGAGCTGGCATACAGGGGCTGGAGTTACTGATGGAGGAGGCAGAGGAGGTGGGAGATGGTAGAGTGAAGGATGTCAGCAACAGGAGATGGAGGGCAAGCTGCAATTTCACTCATACCTGACACTGATGGAATGCATATTTGCATCTTTGAAGGTTCACAACTTGAAGGTTCTTATGTAGGGGGCTTACTGTATTTTTTCTTCAGTTTTTGTTTTGTTCTTTTGTTTTATTTTTGGACAGAAAAATAAGTTCCCGTTCAGATCACTGGGACAGCCATGTGCTGTCCCAACACAAATGCTCTCATATCCACACACTAAAAATTTTATAATTTATTTAATATTTTCTTACAACCATTTGCATTTTTGACTTACAAATGCATTAGGAAATGAAACTTTTTATGACTATGAGGAATGGAGAACTTGCATCTCTTGATACAAACGGAAGGTTACCCTGACACTAAATACGCAATTATCACCATTTAAAGATAATAACCCACGGACTACAGCCATGCACAAAACCACACTTGGGAATACTGCCTCAAGTACACTTGTGAAAATTGCTTGTTCTTCTGTTCTTTTGTCTTCCCTTTCTTTTTCAAATCATTTCTGGATCTAAAACTTGTTAAAGCTTACTTAAGAAAGCTTAATTTTTGTTTCATTTTTGTCTGTGCACTTTTCACTGTATTTTAAGTTACTCTGTTTTACTGTCTGATAATTACCTGCCAACCCACAAAATGTAAGCTCCATTAGAACCTTTTTTGGTCTGTTCTGCTTTGTACTCAGGGATTGCACTTAGTAGGTGCTTCATAAATATTTATTAACTCAAGGAATAAATGAATAAATTAATGATTTACGGCTCAAAGTTTCCCGCTCACCCCACCAATCAAGAATAAACTTGTGTGATTATAAAGACTCTCCTGGGAATTTCTTTTGCATAAATCAATATTGTTTGCACAAACCCAAAGTGAAATGTTCACTCTCCTTCATCTTTTAGTTGGTACGGCAATACATTTTTGATGGTGTATTTATTTTCTGCCAAGTAACAATAGGTCTGATGAAAAATGGGTAGCCCTGAACTGCTGGAAAGAGGGAAAAAAATAATACATTGATTAATCAACCTCACAAAATATGCAGCCCTCTTTCCTGCAGAGGGTTGTGGGTGGAGACACACACAAATTAAAAAGGATGAAGAGGATCAATTTTCTAGGTATTAGAAAGCAAACAGGGCCTGGGAGAAATCAAAGGCAACTTTTTAGCTTTTTAGCATTTTCCTTCTCCTACTTAGGATAATCAGAAAATAAATACTTCCCCTCTTTTCATTAACTATCTTCTCCTTTCTTCTTCTGCTGTTCAAGGATAGAAAATAGAAGTATATTAGTATAATGCTTAAATTTTTCTTTTGCAGAATGGGGTAACCCCTCAGTAGCCTCAAATCTATATTCTTTGCAAAAGAAAACAGCAAATGACCAAAATCTCTGATACTGATCTTTCAATGAGGCTTTCACGCTCTGACTGGAGAAGCACAAATGAAAAACTTCGGATCCATTTTTGTTTTCAATAAAAATCTTGTTTAACAGCATCATGAATATTCATGATTTCGGCTTACTTCCAAATAAAAACAAGAGAAGCCAAATGAAACAAGAAAAAATAAAAAGTAGTTCACTCAGCTGCACAAAGGTTTGAAGGACAAGATTTTATGTTTTAAGACATGTGCATCTGTTGAAGAAAAAAGAAAAGAAGTAAAAAAAAAAAAGACAATTATCAGAGCACAAAAAGCGCCAGGATCTCCATCAGCATTTCTTGAATTTCACTTCTTTCTTTACTGACTTTGCAATGTGTGTCCTGTCTGAGGACAAACTACCTCATTGTTTACGTAATATTTTGCTGTAAACGAATTCAATCCCACTGAATTTTTTTTTCTTAGATACTGAGCCTCAACTCTTTATTTCTGACATCAATAGTTTGATCAGCTAATTATCCTCTCCTTATACATGCTGAAACAAATTTAATTAGTAAAATGAAAGAAGCATGAGCAAGAAGTAATTAAATTTTGGTATATTGCCAGTGGTGTGCTTACCATACTTTTGGAAAGAGTTGTTGGGCATTTCATTGGCCTTTAATCTTCATGAAACAGTCATTGATAGCGGGCCCTATCTGCTGAGGGGCTGGGCAGCAGAGACAGAGAAAAAGCCTGATCCCAAAGCCTCATCTTTTGTAGGTCTTCAGCTAAAAAAGGAGTTAGGTTCATGCTGTTATTCGTTCCAGACATGGAACACCCAGAGTCAGGGTTTAAGATCAGTATCTTCTAGACATACAGATGGCCAATAAGCACATGAAAAGATGCTCAGTGTTGCTAGTGATTAGAGAAAATGCACATTAAAACTACAACGAGGTACCACCTCACACCAGTCTGAATGGCCATCATTAAAATTTTTACAAATAAGAAACACTAGAGAGGATGTGGAGAAAGGGAACCCTCCTACATTGTCGGTGGGAATGTAAGTTGGTGCAGTTACTATGGAAAACTGTATGGAGGTTCCTCAAAAACCTAAAAATAGAATTATCATAGGATCCAGCAGTCTCACTCCTGGGCATATATTCAAACACAACTCTAATTCAAAAAGATACACACACCAACCCCCCGCCCCCACCCCACCCAATGTTCACTGAGTCACTATTAACAATACCAAGACATGGAAGCAACCAAAGTGCCCATCAACAGATGAATGGATAAAAAAGATGTGGTACATATATTCAATGGAATATTAGAGAGCCATAAACATGAATGAAATAATGCCATTTGCAGCAACATGGATAGAACTAGAGATTATCATGCTAAGTGAAATAAGTCAGAGACAGAAAGACAAATATCATATGATATGACTTTTATGTGGAATCTAATACATGACACAAACGAACTTATCTGTGAAACACAAACAGACTCACAGACATAGAGAACAGAACTGGGGCTGCCTATGCCAGGAGGAGGACGGATTGAGAGTTTGAGACTAGCAGACAGAGACTATCACATGTAAAACAAATAAACAAGGCCCTGCTGTGTAACACAGAGAACTATATTCAGTGCAAACCACAACGGGAAAGAAAGCGAGAGAGACTATATATGTGTATAAAATTCACTTCACTAAAACAGGGAAAAAGATGAGGCTTCTGAGGTCTCTGTGCTCTTCCATATGGTAACCACTAGCCACATGCGGTTGTTTAAGTCAAAATGAATTAGAACGAAATACAATCCAAAATGCTGTGTCACATCTCACCAGCCACCTTTCAGGGGCTCCATAAGCAACCGTGGCAAGAGGCTGCTATACCGTACCGCACCTACTGACTTAGACCATTTCCATCATCCTGTGACGTTTTCCTCCAGAGAGCACAGAGCATTCCCCTCATAACCTGAAGCTATGTTTAGCCACTTGCTTGTGAAACGCAGGGTCCACATCCCTCCACACACAGGCTGGGATCACAGGCATTGTGGATATTTCCCTGGAAGCTTCTAGAACCTACGGAATACTGAACTTGATTCCATTTTCTAGGAAATTGCCTCATGTCTGCTTCTGAGTGTCAAATATACCTTCATCTCCTCCCTAAGGATTTCCACGTGGAACCTTCCAGTCACTTTACCAGGAAGCAGCAGTTTGATTCTCTTTACTCGCTGCACAGTTTAAAAAGGCACTGTGGTGGATTCATTTTGATATTTGTCAAAACTAATACAATTATGTAAAGTTTAAAAATAAAATAAAATTTAAAAAAAAAAAAAATAAATAAAGATTATAAAAAGGAAAAAAAAAAAAAGACACCTGCCATAAAATCACAGCTATTTTTGAGATCTTGGGATTATAGACAGCATTATTACCTTGTACTCAGATGGGGGACACTGTAGTACATATCTAGCCAAGCTTTCATAAGACTGTGTTTTCACACATGACATATTGGAAAACTATTATTACTTCCTCCATAATGCAATGGTGATAACATCAAACAAGAATGAGGTCTCATCCTGGCTTTGGTCCAAATGGAGAAGTCATCTTAATAAACTGGAAACAGACCCAAAGCACAGACTAATAAGAAGCTATCTGGTCAGTTTATTTCTAGCAGTGGAGCAGGTTAAAACAAATTAACTTGATGAAAGGTGGAAGCCCACAACAGCTACTGAAATGCTAAAGCAGGATCTTAAACGAAAATGCCTCCAGGGGTCAGGAAAGTAATTGCAGTGAGGAAGGCTTGCCTGGGAGGTCCTAGAGGAAGTGGTGGGGGCTGTGATGGAGTAGGAAACAAAAGCCTCCCCGCCCCCACCAAAGCCACCGTGAGCTGACTCTTAACTACTGGAGAGAAAAAAAAAAAAAAAATGGGCTCAATTCTCAGATCTTCTGATTTTTAAAAGAAAACAAAAAACCAGGTTCTTACATAAAATTTCTTAGTTTTAAAATGCTGTGAAGGCCTGAGAAAACACTTCTTTAAGCCACGAGATTTTAAGCCATGTACTGTTGTGTTTTCATGAATTGGTTAATAAAAGAGAAAGAATATAACTTCTTGTTCAGGCTATTCCTTGTGATAGATTGTGAAAATGGTCATAATTCTTTCCTTCCCCATAATAAGATCTTTTGTAATGTGACTCTGAAGTTCTCTCATTAAGAGGTGAGAGTGTGAAAGTCACTCAGTCGTGTCCAACTCTTTGTGGACCCACGGGCTTTACAGTCCATGGGATTCTCCAGTCCAGAATACTGGAGTGGGTAGCCTTTCCCTTCTCCAAGGGATCTTCCCAACCCAGAGATGGAACCCAGGTCTCCCACATTGCAGGTGGATTCTTTACCAGCTGGGCTACAAGGGAAGCCCAAGAATACTGGAGTTAGTAGACTATCCCCTCTCCAATGGATCTTCTTGACCCAGGAATTGAACTGGGGTCTCCTGCATTGCAGGCAGGTTCTTTACCAGCTGAGCTATCAGGGAAGCCCCCATTAAGAGGTGAGGTTCTTCATTAACAGATATTTCACACATACAATGGAATACTACTCACCCATGAACAAGAATGAAATAATGTCATTTGTAGCAACATGGATGCAGTATGCTAAGTGAAATAAGTCAGACAGAGACAGACAAATACTGTATGACATCACCTACACGTGTAATTTAAAAAAATACAACAAACTAGTGAATATAACAAAAGAGAAGCAGACTCACAGAGAGTACAAAGTAGTGGTTGCCAGTTGGGAGGGAGAGGTAATACAGGGGTGGGACACTAGGAAGTACAAACCATAGCATGTAAAATAAACTCAAGGACGTGTTGTATGACATGAGGAATATCACCATCTTTTATAATAACTGTAAATGGACAATAACCTTTAAAACCTGTATAAAAGTTAAACATTTTTTGATTAAAAAAAAAATTAAGTGAGGTTCCTTTCCCAGTTCCTTGAGCACAGGATGGCTTTGTGATTTCTTCTGTCCAAAAGAAGGTGGCAAAAGCCATCTTGGATTGATTTCAAGTTGAGACCTTGCTTTTACTTGGAGCCCTGGGACCACACCATGAACAAGATGATGAGACATATGTGGCTCTGAGGCCCCCATTATCCCGGTCAACAGCTAACCTGCAGAAGCAGAACCACAGGACTGCCTGGCAGTTGATCGCAGATGCATGGGTGAGTCCAGCCAAGAGCAGAAGAACTACCCAGCTGAGCACAGCACAGGTTACAGACCCAGAGAATCATGAGATAAAGCAACAGCCCTTGTTCCAAACCTCTATTTTCTGGAGTGGTTTATTATAGAAAAAGCTACATTATACCTTTTTAGCTACTGATACAGTTCAGTAGCTATATCACTGGGGTTCAAATCCCAGCTCCACCAGTTACTTGCTCTGTGACTTTGGAACAGTAACTTAACTTCCAGTGCTTCAATTCCCTCTTTTCTAACACAAAGTTGATGATGACGATGATGACGATGCCTACTTCCTAGGGTGTTTATGAGAACTTATTAAGAAAGCACAATCTAGGCACGGTATTTAGACTGGGGCCTGGCACACATAAGTTCTTGGTAAGTTATTATCAGCTGAAAACTTTGTCGTCTTCTCCCCAGTGTTTCGAAAAAGACCTACTGTCCATTTTAATCAGTAACAACTTAAAAAAGTCTAAAATGTCTCTATTCTAATGCTTAGCCGGCCAAGTGTTTCAGAAATTGAGTATATGTAGTACTTGATTTGGGGGTTATATTAGTATGTGTTCTAAAAAGCAACTAAAATAATGAGATGCACTCAGGTGTGTTCTGAAGCTGGCACATCCTGGCTCCTGAGGCCCATGTATCAAATTTTCAGGAACTTTGTTAGCCATGTAGCAATGTGAATGGTCAGAGTATTCACACCACAGAAATAGGCCAATACCATAAATAGGAGCCCTCTCTTTCCCCCTTTCCAGAAACCTTGTTATCAAATGTGTATCTGTAAACCTCTGCATGTATCCCTTACATACTGATCCAGACATCTAGTCCCTTCTTTCATAACCATTTGCGTTCCCATTCCTATTGGTACTGGATTTCTTTGATGGCATTATTTCCTATCCAATGTACGCAGTCCTGGTTCAAGAGCAACTTTGAGGAACTAAAGGTGGAAAAAAGCCATATACTAAAATAAATAAATAATAAATAAAAACTTAAAAAAGACACTTCTGTGGTGATTTCGTGCTTAAGCCTTCCGTGCTTTCACCATAGGGAGCACAGGTACCATCCCTTGTCAGGGAAGTAAGATCCCACATGCCACACAGTGCAGTCAAAAAAAAGAAAAAGAAAAAAGCCATATACTCTCTTACACCTTGGACTTTCGCATCCCACATGCTCTTTATTCATTTATATTTGCAGCTGTGGAAGCATTTTTAGAAAACAATAGTACAATCAGCCCCCAGAGGCAAATGTGAAGGTACTATCGGGATTTTCTACTTTAAAAAGGCTACTTTCTTACTCCATCATGTTTTAAGTGAGTACAGCTCTCAGCTGGGCATCCCTGAATTCCCCCAGTCCCAGCACAGGGACTGGACCTAACGTAACGGTGGGATGCAAAGCAACCAGTAAAAGACAGCCTCTGTATGGATGCGAGAGTTGGACTGTGAAGAAAGCTGAGCGCCAAAGAATTGATGCTTTTGAACTGTGGTGTTGGAGAAGACTCCTGAGAGTCCCTTGGACTGCAAGGAGATCCAACCAGTCCATCCTAAAGGAGATCAGTCCTGGGTGTTCATTGGAAGGACTGATGTTGCAGCTGAAACTCCAATCCTTTGGCCACCTGATGCGAAAAGCTGACTCATTTGAAAAGATCCTGATGCTGGGAAAGACTGAGGGCAGGAGGAGAAGGGGACGACAGAGGATGAGATGGTTGGATGGCATCACCAACTCAATGGACATGGGTTTGGGTGGACTCCAGGAGTTGGTGATGGACAGGGAGGCCTGGTGTGCTGCGGTTCATGGAGTCGCAAAGAGTCAGACACAACTAAGTGACTGAACTAAACTGAACTGAAGGTAGACAGACGTCCATAGAGCTTATCTACCTAACAGGCTGATCTGTGCTGTTTTCTTTCCTGGTGACAACTGTATCCAGGTTATAGATGTTTGTTACACAGCTGATCAAGAGAATGTGATGAAGAAATGAAGATGCCTCTGGGGAAATGGAACAATGAGTCTTTTATGATCTGGGAAGTCTGGTCTTCCTAGATGTGCGGTCTCCAGGGTCAGGAGCTGGCTGAAGACAGGATGTTCATCCCTTGCGGGTGGAGTGTAAGACACTCTGTGTCTCCACCCTGTGGAGAACCACGATTTGTCTGCTGCTCACTCACCCCAAAGACTGGCAAGCCTGCTGCATCCCTGATGGCCCAGGATCCAGAACTTCATTGTTCTGAGACTTACGTTCAGTAAACAGAAAGGACTAAGGGAGCTCAACCCCACCTTTCCTTGCCCTGTGAGTCTGATGTCTTTAAAATGATTGACGTGTGACGCTAGTGACAGTCAGTGGTTAAGACTTTACCTTCCAGTGCACAGGGTGCAGGTTCAACACTTGGTTGGGGAGCTAAGATCCCACATTCCTTGAGGCCAAAAAAACCAAAGCATAAAACAGAAACAGTAATGCAACAAATTCAATAAAGACTGTAAAAACAGTCCACATCAAAAAATCTTCAAAAAATAAAACTTATGGTTGCCAGGGAGTAAGAATGGAGGGAAGAGATAGGGAGTTTGGGATGGACATGTACACACTGCTGTATTTTAAATGGCTAAACAACAAGGACCCAGTGTATAGCAGAAGGAACTCTGCTCAATGTTATGTGGAAGACTGGAAGGGAGAGGAGTGTGGGGGAGAATGGATACATGCATATGTATGGCTGAGTCACTTTGCTGTCTACCTGAAACGATCATAGTATTGTTAATTGGTTATCCTCGAATATAAAATTAAAAGTTTTAAAAAAAACCTTTTGCTTTTTAAAAAAATAAAAAATGAATGACAATTTCACCCAGCCAATGGGTAGCATCATGCATTCAACTGCTGAAAGCAGAGTTACCTTAACATATCTGAAAGGCCAAATAATTTTGACCAAAGTTATATATTGGGTCATTTCACCAACCTTTCCATGCAGTTTTTCTTTGCGTTTTACCTTTCATAGCATTAGGGGAAAGAAAATGCAGTATTATAAAGTTGTCACGGCTTTGAAGATGACAGAGATTAATAATCTCACATTATGACTCCTTTACTGTGGTTCTTTAGTGTTCTGTGGTCTCCTCTTTCATGTTCTACACACAGGGGCTTGGCTGTGCTTGGAGACAGAACATTCTAGAAGCCAGTGTAACATCCCCAGGGGGTGGTTTTTAATCGCCACTTACTCCATTATAGGGAGTTCATTCTTATTCCACACAGACTTTGCAGCGAGTGCCAGAACCCTGACAGAGACATGCTCTCTAGAGATTTCGTGGCTGCCAGGCACTCAGAGCAAGCCCTCCGTACGCTAGCGTGGAAGTGTTTCTCAGTGGCGGCCACAGGGATGTTCGCCAGTTATAGGAGGGACAGACCCAAGACCCAGAGAAGAGAAGCCAGCTCTCCGAGAGGACTCCAGCTCCACCAAGCTCCTGGCCCCTCTATGGATTTGGAGTGCCCTGGGGCCAAGGCACCCACACTTAAATATCAATGACTGTCACATCACCCAGGGGTGACTCTGCTTCATGTGTACCCAGAGCTCTGAACACATGCAGTGAAATGGCAGAAAGAAAGGAAGGGAGCAAGGAGAACAAAACCTTAGGAGAGGAAAGGAGAGGGAAAAAGAGGCCACTTGAACCTTGTAAACTGCACCTCTCTCTTCTAATCCCTTTTCCTTTGTTCAATTCCACAGGAATGTGCTCACCCTTGAACTGTTTAAACTAGCTGGCACAAATTATGGCAATCTGGAGGCAAAGAAAAAAGTTGTAGGTGTTTTTTAAGTAACGTTTTCTTTAACTTTTCTCATGCAAAAAAAAAAAAAAAAAGACATTGATTTCCATAGCAACAGTCGTGCTGCCTGCGTTTCTGGAGACAGTTCAAGAATTAAGGACAAGCGGCGGCAATGCCAGGTGCCTGTATTTCAGAATTTTGTATGAGTCTGTTGCAGACATGGGTAACTTTCCATTCTTTTTTGGAGAATGCTTTCAGTGGTTTCAATTAACCTCAAAGGTGAGAGAGCTTAATATAATGACCTTCACGCCTCTGTGTAATGTTTAAATTTCTTCCTTTTAGTCTCTCCCATCTCCATCAGATTGAAAAATATAATTTCTTAATGAATTCTTTGGGTCTCGATTTAAGACTACTTCTTAATGGCCTTGCCTCACAGGGTTAATTGCACTTTTTAAGTGCAGTGGAGGAAGAGAACAAGAAATCTAATCAAATACTTTACGTGCCAAGAAGGGCGACCATGTCCTTTACTCTGAATAAACAGGAAAGATATTTATTGCCACTATCTTTAGTCAAAGAAGAGTTGAGATTATTTCTTCCTAAAAGAGTCTAGTTGCTTGAGTGTGGTCCAACTGGAAATCTAAGGTTAAGCTCTGGTTCCTCCATACAAGTCCCTTCTTGAGCAACTATGGCTGTCATTAACAATCAAATGATAAGAGAATCTAAAAACTCACTTAATTCATTACCAGTGTGCTCCCTCCCTTGTTTGCAAACACTGAAGACTTCGTTATGGAACCATGAAAGCTTCCAGGAAGTCACAAGACCACCCTTGACCCAGACCGTTACCAGCTCACTAGTATCTTCATGAATTAAGTATGTCTTAGATCTGGGCTTCCCCAGTGGCTCGGCAGTAAAGACGCCACTTGCAATGCAGAAGATGCAGAAGACACAGGTTCCATCTCTGGGTCGGGAAGATTACCTGGAGGAGGGCACGGCAACCCACTTGTATCTCGCCTGGAGAACCCTATGGACTGAGGAGCCTGACGGATTACAGTCCATACGGTCGCAAAGAATCAGACACGACTGAAGTGACTGAGCACATGCATGCAGGGATCTTTCATCCGAGAGGAAGCGCTTTGAGATGCTGTAGGGAATACAACGGCACAGACACAGGTATTTTCAGGTTGCAAATCCAAACAGAGTAATACCAAGATGATCAAGGACAAAGGGTGGTAAAAACAGAATGTTTCAGAAAACCTGAAGGAGGGTGCTTTTATCTGGCCTGGATGGTGAACAGGCATGAGAACCAATGTAAGCCAAGCCCACGGTAACAAGCAGCAGCCAACTCCCTGAAGGCAGAAGGAAGACCATTCTGGGGAGCAAGCACAGCAGGTGCAAAGGCCCTGGATGGGAATGAGTTTTGATGTTGCAAGCAGAAAGCAGTGAGGCTTTAGTGCAATGAGTGTGAGAAACAGCGTTAAAAAAAATAAGGCTGGAGAGATGGGCAAGCCTGCTGTGGGCGGTCTCAATCTTCATTGTTTATCAGTATCACCTGGAAAGATTTTTAAGGATACTGATGACATCCAGGGACATCCCCAGAGATCCTGATTTACCTAGAGTAGGGTAGGATTCAGACATTGGATGTTTTTTTCCTCACAGAATTTTAAAGCCACAGAAAAATGAAAAGAATATCTCACCTACTCTTCATCTGAATTGACAAACTTTGAAAATCTGCCAGGTATAACTTTTTTCTTTTTCTGTGTCTCTGTTTCTCTGTCTGTCTCCTTGACTGTTTCCCTTTCTCTCTCTCTATTTATTTCCCTTCTGAAAAAATTAATATCCTTCATATGAATTATATATGTATTGTAGAATAATTAGTACATCCAACTCTTTGTGACCCCATGGACTGTAGCTGCTGGGCTGCTCTGTCCATGGAATTCTCCAGGCAAGAATACTAGAGTGGGCTGCCACTTCCTTCTCCAGGGGAATCTTCCCAATCCAGAGATCAAACCCAGGTCTCCCACATCGCAGGCAGATTCTTTACAATCTGAGACACCACGGAAGCCCAATACATATTATATATACATTAATTATATACATTCTGATGTCCACCCAAGGTGGGGATCCCTGGTGTGAACTACCCTTGGTTGAGCACTGTTCCCTATAGCTGAAGACTTTGAGCCAATGGCATTCAGCCCTTGAGGACCATCTCCATTCTTGGGGGGGTCAGTGGTCAGGGGGGACATCAGTCTTTGTGGCATCAGACCACACTGGCATCTGTAAACTGTCTGTGTGTCTATCCAGGCACATATATGTCAAAGGCATATTCTTCAGTCAATGGAGCAACTTGACAGGTGGTCCAATGATATTTCTTGTTTATTCTGACAACAAAGCCAGCATTCCTTTACCTGCTTCTATGATCCTAATACTACACAGAAAATATGGGAAATTGCACGGGGCGAAGGCTTTTTTTTTTTTTTTTTTTACCATTTTCATCTTACCTCTCTTTCCTACCATACTGGGCACAAGAGAACTCGGAGATCTTGCTTGTTCTGTGTTTTATCAGGAAGGAGAGAAGAGAGATCCACTGCTTTCTGGTTTCCCAAATTTCTCAGATGGACTATTCAAAGCTCAAGGATCCTTTTAGGGTCCAATCAATATTTAAGTCCTTCTAATTCCATCTGTTGCTTTTTTTTGGCTTCACCCTTGGTTTAGGAAACCAGTATCTAATTTTTTGGAATAAGAACAAACCTGATAAGAGTTTTCCAGATTTTGTGGTCCAATTCAAAACTTAAGGATTTCACTCTCTTGTTTTCCATTTGTGCTATGACAGCCCATCATTCCTAGAAATCAATATAACACGTTTTCTTTGTGGTTTGAATCTTGGAAAGAACCATGGACTAAGAAAGAAATAAGAAGCACATGAGGATGAAATATCCCTTGTATGGAAATATCATTTCCCAGATGGAGACTGACATATACACAGTATTGATACTATGTATAAAGTGGAAAACCAATGGAAACCTACTGTATAGCTAAGGGAACTCTACATGGTGCTCTGCTGTGACCTAAATGGGAAAGAAATTAAAGAAAAAAGAGGGGATATATGTATACCTGTAGGTGATACACTACGCTTTACAGCAGAAATTAACATACTGTAAAGCAACTATACTCCATATAAATTAATTTTTAAAATATCATAAGAGAAATTGGGCAGAGGGACAGTTAGATATGCATCTAAGATTGGGGAGATTGTCTCTTGAACTCATTAGAGATTCTGTAGCTCTGGTGGTTCCTGGGGAGCCCAAGCTGCTCCCCAATCCTGTAACCAACAGCTCAACTAAGTGGAGGCGGCACCTTCCCACTGCCCATTTGCATGCACCTGCCATGTTCCAGCCTTTGCACTCTCCTGTGAATTTCAGGATGGCATAATTGGGTTTGTCAGCTGGACTCAATCTTTAGCCCTTCCTTCTGAGACACGCTGACACTGATCTATCAATTTTGAGAGCCAGTCCCATGCCCACGGAGTCTGTTCTGGGAAGGACTCATTAACCGCTAACGAAATGAGTAACAATTGAAGTGTGATACTCTTTCTGCCAGTGTGATGTCAATGATGACTCTGTCTTTGAACAGACCTCTCTGATGTTATCAAAGCCCTTTTCTTGTTGTTTTCTTTTTGCTTTTCTTCTTTGTTTCAGAAAGGGTATTAAGATATACTTATCTCAAAATACAGACAAACTATATTAGATTCATGCTCTTTGGTAAACATGAAAACTGGCCTTGATTTCAATAGCTTATGGTCGCATTATCTGCTGCCAACATCTGGGAGGAGCATTTCAAAGAAGCAGGGTTTCTTCCGTTGCCAGGCAAGACCATGATGTTCCCGACAGATGGCCTTCCCCAGATGTCCGTGGGTACATCCCTGACTCACTGAGAACCATGGCTGACTTTGAAGCCTGAGAGACAATTGGTTATAACCCACGGTTGTAGTGATGCATGCCATGATCAACCAGTTGTTTTTCTCAGGGTGTTCCAACCTCAGCATCACTGATGAGCATTTTGAATTGTAAATAGTCTTTGGTGGGGAAGAGGGAGGTTGTCCTATGTCTTGTAAGAGACCTACCATTATCCCTGGTCTCTACCCGTAAGATGCCAGTAGAAACCTCCTCCCCAGTTTTGACAACCAAGATCTCCAGGTAATTTCCAAGTGTGCCCTGGGAGGGTGATTAAACCTGACTCTTGGTTTACCCAAGTGAACACAATGGCATCCTTCCTCCAACAGGATGTACATGCTACAATAAAGATGGGAGTGGGGACTGCGCTGGTGGTCCAGTGATTAAGAATCTGCCTTGCAGTGCAGGGGACACAGGTTTGATCCCTGGTCCAGGAACCAAGATCCCATGTGCTGCGGGGCAACTAAGCCCTCACACCACAACTGCTGAAATCTGCAAGCCTAGAGCTGATGCTCTGCAACAAGAGAAGCACTGCAATATAGCCCCTGCTCACCACAATGAAGACCCAGCACAACCGAAAAAAGAAAGATTCATCCATGTTGCAGCAGGTGTCTGGTGTCAGAATTCCCTTCCTTTTTAAAGCAAAATAGCATTCCATTGAACATTTTGTTTATCCATTCATCCCCTGATGGACATGTCCACTTCTTGGCTGTTGGAACATTGCAATGAACATGGGTATATTAATATGCCTTCAAGACCCCGATTTCAATTATTTTGGGTATATACACAGAAGAAAAACTGCTGAATCATATGGTAGTTTAATTTTTAATTTTTAAGGAGCCTCCATCTTGTTTTTAAGCAGCCTCCAGTAGCTGTGCCATTTTACATTCCCATCAATAGGACACAAGGTCCCAATTTATCCACATTGTCATCAACACTTGCTATTTTCTGTGAACTTGATAGCAGCCAATCTAATGGGTGTGAGGGGCTATTTCTATGTAGGAGAAGATCACTTCTAAATTCTCAGCATGATAGGAACTGGGAAGCCATGGAGGTCACCATGTAAGGAGTCAGCAGGAGAATTATAACAACATGTAAGAAAGGGATCTGGCTGATGGAGTGAAGAGATTGAATCCCACCATGGGTTGTTGAGAGGACTGCACGGCAAGTTATGAATGAATGACACATAAAACACTATGCATATATACTCTCCTAGAATCCCAACAGGGCCATCTAACCAGCAGTCCCAGAGGCAGCCAGAATTTTGACTTCAGGAACAACTGGTTCCATCCACATGACTCTGAGTGAGAGCTGCTGAAAAGGCTATGCATGCTTTTATTTTGTTGTAGCAATTTACTTTTTTTTTTTTTTTAAAGTGCTTCTGAAAAACTCAGAAGAAGAGAAGACTCAAGAAGGCATGTCTAAAGTGCTTGCAAAATGCCAATGGATGGTGGCATTTTAGGGACGTGTAAGACGTGCTCTCTATCTTCTATGCACTATCCTCACAAGTGGGCCCACTTGAGGGACAGTCATCGTCACGGTCAGGGGTGCTGGTCTTTCTGGCTGGATAGTCTCAAGGTAAGGTGATGGAGGAAGGAAGTCCCAGTTGATGTAAGTTAAGGTAAGGTAGCAAGGTCAGGACTTGAGAATGTGGATCCACACTGGAGGAAAGAGAGGAGAGGGTGGCAGGGGCAGTGGGACTCAGTCACAGGGGGAGTGAGATCATTGACTTCAACTGGGGAAACAGTTGGTAACTGGTCCTGAGATCCACAGCCCCTCTCTCCCTTCCCTTCTACCCCTCTGACACCAGATCCTTCTCTCTATCTTGATGTCCTAATTTCCAGGACTCTTTCCTTTTAAATAAAACAGTGCATCACACTTCTAAAAGTAGATGGAGCCCAACCAACTAAGTAGATGGAGGCCAACACATACAAGACAAAGAAATACAAGAAAATATACTCAGCATCACTAGAAACATAGGATATGGAAGAGGAAAGGGCAACAAGATTCCAAGAAAGGTTTTAATTGTTTTCATGGAAAAAATTATTTCTTGGTTTTCAAATTTAAAAATTAATTTTAATACAAGTTTTAAAGATTATTTTCTATTTACAGCTATTACAAAATATTGGCTCTATTCCCTGTATTACACAGTGCATCCCTGAACCTACCTTATACCTAATAGTTTGCATCTCCCCTCCCGACCCCTACATTATTCCTGCCCCTTCCCTCTGCCCACTGGGCATCACTAACTTCTTCCCTGTATCTATGACTCTGCTTCTGCTGCTGCTGCTGCTAAGTCGCTTCAGTCATGTCTGACTCTGTGCGACCCCATGGACAGCAGCCCACTAGGCTCCTCTGTCCCTGGGATTCTCCAGGCAAGAACAATGGGGTGGGTTGCCAGTTCCTTCTCCAATGCATGAAAGTGAAAAGTGAAAGTGAAGTCGCTCAGTCGTGCTCGACTCTTAGGGACCCCATGGACTGCAGCCTACCAGGCTCCTCCATCCATGGGATTTTCCAGGCAAGAGTACTGGAGTGGGGTGCCATCGCCTTCTCCGGGTATAGTCACTAGTTTGTTGTATTTTTTAGATTCCACCTACAGGTGATATCGTACATACGATATTTGTCTTTCTCTGTCTTATTTCACTCAGCTAAAGGTTTTAAATCATGCAATCAGAATGCTTTTGAATCAGGTGAGATTTCTTCCCCCTCTCTGAGGTTTTAATTCAGATTTTAACTCTTGGGGTTGTAAGAAATAAACAGTTCACACTTCTGATATTTAGGGACCCTGGAGCAGTGACGTGACACCAAAGCAGCTGCAAATCTGGACTTTTATATATATATATATATATATATATATATATATATATATATATATATATATAATATACATATATATATGAAATATATAAATATATATATATATATGAAACTGAATCACTTTGCTGTACACCTGAAGGTCCTGCAGCATTGTAAATCAACTATATTTTAATTAAAAATCAAATTTAAAAAATAGAATAAATAAAAAGAGGGACTCAAAAAAGGAAGGAAAACTCTTTTACTGCAATGACTACTCACTCCATTAGCTGGCCTCTCTTCTCTAAAATGTGCCCGGATAGAAAGGGACCATATGTCACAGGGCCACTTATGCATGTGCTAAATTGTTTGCAACAGACAAAGCTGTGATCTGGGGAAACTCGAAAACTAAGATGACTTTTAAATGGTTGAAAGAATGTGGAACAAAGGAGTCAGGACTTGGTCAGAAGGACTCTGCTTTTTTCTCTGTTCACAGAACTGGAGTCAATTTTATGTTTAAATGTTTCCCACAACAGTCAAATCGTTCTCAAATGTTTCACTGAAGCAGGGCTGCCTGGCAACCCAGATGTGTTGTGGGGCAGGGAGGGGAGCTGGGGAGGGGGCCCCAGGCAGGAAACATTATTTCTTCACTTCTTCCCAAGCAGAAAGAAAATTGTTCCTTTTCTCTCTTCCAGCAGAATACATTTAAAATGACAAGCTGGAGAAAATGAAAACAAACCTTTCCTTGGGAGACCCTCAACAGGGAAATGCATTTTTGACACAAGTGTGGGAAAATGAGTTTCCAGAATTTTCTGAATTAGCTCCAAATTGGCAGTCAAGGCAAACACCATTGTGTTGGACGGTCTCCTCCTCTTCAGGATGAGTCTGGGGACTGTCCAGTCATTCTCGAGGGTTCTACTTGACCCTGCAGATGGAAGCTCCGTTGGAAATGGAAGCCTGACAATTATCCAGGGCAAGCCAGGCATCGGGAAATTGCCTTTGAGGGCTTTTGGTATTCTCAGACATAAAAGGGATCAGGAGAAAGAAAAACACACTCCCCAAAAATTCAATTACAACAGCGCATACACAGACTGTGCTCAGAAATGAGGGGCATGGATTTGAACCTGTAGGTCTGACTCCCCTAGTAGAGAAGGGTTTATCTTCCATGTGGGGAAGGCACACATTCCTATTCATAGCATCACCATCCCCCCACGGGGAACTCTCTAATTGGAGCTGCCAAGGGGCACCAAGCAATTCAGAGGAACCAAGGGTGGCATAACAGAAGGCCCTGAAATACATCATCACCCATCATCACCCTGGAGCGGGC
The DNA here is from genome assembly GCF_003369695.1 of Bos indicus x Bos taurus. NCBI lineage: Eukaryota > Metazoa > Chordata > Mammalia > Artiodactyla > Bovidae > Bos > Bos indicus x Bos taurus. The sequence continues at coordinate 24,097,254 of NC_040092.1, read as the reverse complement.
TGAAGACTGAATGCCCCCTCTTCCAGTTCATGTCCATTCAGATCCTCAGAACGTGACCTTATTTGTAATGAGGGTCTTCGCAGATACGACTAGTTAAGGATCTCAAAAGGAGGCCACTCTAGATTGGAATGGGTACTAAATCCAATGAATGGTTTCTTTCATTTTTAAAAAGATTTTTATTTTATATTAGGGTACAGTTGATCTACCATGTTGTGTTAGTTTCAGGCGTTCAGCAAGTGATTCAGTTATATACATAGATGTACCTATTCTTTTTCAGCTTCCTTTCCCATGTAGGTTAGTACAGAGTATTAAGCAGAGTCCCTGTGTTATACAGCAAGTTGCTGTTGCAAATGTAACAGCAGGTTGTTGTTGCAAATGTGTGTATATGTTCACCCCAAATCCCTAATTTATCCCTCCCTCCCTTCACCCTTGGGTAACCATAAGTTTGTTCTGTAAGTCTCTGAGTCTATTTCTGTTTCGTAAACAAGTTCATTTGTGTTGGTTTTTTTTAGATTCCATATGTAAATGATAAGTGATACCTGCATGTCCGATTTCTTTATAAGAGAAAGGAGAGGGCAATGTGAGAACAGATGCAGAGAAGAAACAGAGGGTGATGCGATGGGAAGACAGAGGCAGAGACTGGAGGGATGTGGCCACAAGTCAAGGAACCCCAAGGCTAACAGCCACCACCAGCGGCTGAAAGAGGTCAAGAAGCCTCTTCTCTGGGGCTGTCCGAGGGAGCACAGCCCTGTCAGTGCCTTGATTTCAGACTTCTTGCTTCTAGAACTGTCAGAGAAAAAATTTCTGTTGTTTTAAGACATCCACTTTGGCGCAATTTGTTACAGCAGCCCCGGGACACGAATCCATTCTGCTTTGAGCCCTGACTTATGGATCAGGAGACGCAACCTGGCAGCCTGCAGACACAAGCGGGTCCCCAGGCCTGCATGGTGATGGCTGAAAAGTCATTCTGTTTGAAAGATTGTATTTAAAGTCTGCATTTCCAGCTTCTCTTCAAGACCGGGAAACGTGGCAACCATTACTGGAGGTGAAAAGAGGCTGCTCCCTTTAAAAATGCACAGGAGAGAGAGAGAAAAAAAAAAAGAAAGATGGCTTTCCTGATGGCTCAGTGATAAAGCATCTGCCTCCCAATGCAGGAGACATGGGTTTGATCCTCAATCTGGGATGATCCAACATGGTTCGGAGCAACTAAGACCGTAAGCCCACAACTATTGAGCCTGTACTCTAGAGCCCAGGATCCACAAGTACTGACCCCATGGGCCACAGCTACTGAAGTCCGAACACTTTAGAGCCAGCGCTCTGCAAAAAGAGAAGCCACCGCAATGAGAAGCCCATGCACCACAGCTAGACAGGAGCCCTGCTTGATGCAACTAGAGAAAGCCCATGCATAGCAGCGAAGACCCAGCACAGCCATAAATACATAAATAAATAAAATAAAAAAAGGAAATGCACATGAATCAATTCCCCCACGGCTTGCTGCTTCCCCACCACCCCTATCATTTCCACAGTAGAGGGTGCACACGTCAGGCTGACTACTGCATGGAGGTGGCGGACTGTGTGGGCAAAATAAAATGCTTTCTATTACATACTGTGTTGATCTGGGGAGGTCTCGGGGGTGACTAATTGACATTATGGGGGCTGCTAATGCCCTCTTAGCTCTCCATTCCCCCATATAGCTGCCCTAATCTATATTCCCTGGCTAGCCGATAATAGACCTCTGATGTAAGCCAGTCCGTCTCTGTTTTGGTCATTTCTATTCATCAGAAACACTGAGAAGGCTTCTAATCATAACATGGTACAAAGGAGAACAAAGGCTTTAGTACTGGTGGGAAAGATTCAACCTGGCAAGATCCTAAGAATACTGCTAAGTGTGGGAAAGACAGTGAATGTTTGATCACTTGATGGAAAAAAAAAACCCTCAACTGAACTGGAGGTTTTTTATTTTTTTAAATTGGTTCCATGTTTAATGTGTGGTTATAAGCTTAGAGGCAATAAAGAAAGGTCAAAACCAACAATCTTTTCTGCCACACACATCATCTCATGGGAAATATACACTGGGGTTGACCAAAAATTTTGTTATGGTTTTTTCATAGATCTTACAGAAAAATCCAAATGAACTTTTTAGTCAGCCCAATATATATATAAACCTATATATATATATATATATATATATATATATATATATATAAATCTATATATATAGGCTTACATTTTAAGTATACAATTCAGTGGTGGTTAGTATAGTTATGCAGCCATCTCCACAATCTAATTCTAGAATATTTTCATCCCTCCAAAAAGAAACCTCACATCCTAGAGCAGTCATCCACCACTCATCATCTGTTTCACTGGATTCTGGCAACCACCAGCCTACTCTCTGTCTCTATGGCCCTGTGTATTCTAGATAGTTCCTATACAAAGAACTGTGCAATATGTGGTCCTTTGGGTCTGGCTTCTTCCACTCAGCCTCTTCTTTTCAAAGTTCATCCACAATGGTACTCTTTGTCAATACTTCGTTTCTTTCTATGGCCGTATTCTATTACATTGCAGGAATATATTAGAATTCACTTACTCATTCGTCTGTTGATGGATGTTTGGTTTGTTTCCATGTTTTGGCTGTTGTGAATAATGCTGCTGTAAGCATGTATTTTGGGCATATTTTGTGTCTGAGGAAGTTTAAGGAGACTCAGTTGTGAAGCTCCCTGATGGGCTTCAATCTATTAGGAGAGAGATCCCCCCTGAATCCCACCATCCGCACACCAGGGGTATCCCGAGACTCTGCCCTCTGTTCTGGGCAGCTGAGAAACAAGGTTTCTCTCTACAAGATGAACCAAGGGCTTTCCTGGTGGCTCAGTGGTAGAGTCTGCCTGCCAATGCAGGAGACACAGGTTTGATCCCTGATCCAGGAGGTTTCCACATGCTGCGAAGCAACTAAGCCCATGTGCCACAACTATCAAGACCGTGCTCTGGAGCCCAGGACCTGCAACTACTGGAGCCCACACATCCTAGAGGCCACACTCAGCATCAAGAGAAGCCACCACACTGAAAAGCCCATGCACCACAACCAGAGAGTAGCCCTCACTACTAAAGAAAAGCCCACGCAGCAATGACGCGCCAACACAACCAGATATATATAAATAAAACTTTTTTTTAATTAAAAAAAAAGATGAACCTCACAAAGCCCTTCTAGAGTTGATGCGAGCCAGTTTCGGCAGTCTAACTGCATTCTCTTGTCATATACTGAGATTCTAGAAATGAACTCATCTACAAATCTTAACCTGCTGAAAAAAATACTACTCCCTTAACATTCTTGCATACAGCAAGCTTCTTCCTATAGGACATCTCCTTAGAAGCTTTTTCTCTGCCTTCATGCTTCATCCTTTTTGTTTCTTCATTGGAACAATGCTAGGAACCTGCAGCAGCTCTTAAATACACATAATGTTGTGTAATTTGGTTGGGAAGACATTCGTAATTAACAAGAATGACTGTCCATATCCCTACCAGTCACACTAGGATGGAAACAATGAATCGATAGGTCTCATGTTCAACATCCAATGAAGGCCCCTTCAGTTCAGTTCAGTTCAGTTGCTCAGTCGTGTCCGACTCTTTGCGACCCCATGAACCGCACCACGCCAGGCCTCCCTGCCCATCACCAACTCCCGGAGTTCACTCAAACCCATGTCCATTGAGTCGGTGATGCCATCCAGCCATCTCATCCTCTGTCGTCCCCTTCTCCTCCTGCCCCCAATCCCTCCCAGCATCAGAGTCTTTTCCAATGAGTCAGCTCTTCGCATGAGGTGGCCATAGTATTGTAGTTTCAGCTTTAGCATCATTCCTTCCAATCAACACCCAGGACTGATCTCCTTTAGGATGGACTGGTTGGATCTCCTTGCAGTCCAAGGGACTCTCAAGAGTCTTCTCCAACACCACAGTTCAAAAGCATCAATTCTTCAGCGCTCAGCTTTCTTCACAGTCCAACTCTCACATCCATACATGACCCCTGGAAAAACCATAGCCTTGACTAGACGGACCTTTGTTGGCAAAGTAATGTCTCTGCTTTTCAATATGCTATCTAGGTTGGTCATAACTTTCCTTCCAAGGAGTAAGCGTCTTTTAATTTCGTGGCTGCAGTCACCATCTGCAGTGATTTTGGAGCCCCCCAAAATAAAGTCTGACACTATTTCCACTGTTTCCCCATCTATTTCCCATAGCCTTACTGCTCCTTTATTTTGAGACCTGCCTCTGCAAAGTGAGGGCTATTTAAGACTGGATGCTTGGTACAGACTTGCCTCTCTTATTTTCCTTTTTTATTCTTCTGGGAGGGCTACCTCTTTACTTCATCATGTTTTTCTTAAACAGGAAAAAAATCACCTTCTAGGATTTAGACCCTGAAGTGTCCATGATCAGAGCTGGCAGGCAAATCTTACACAGAAAGGGGGAAAGCAGTCATGTAAACAGCTGTATACTTCTTAGTTCTTCTTGAGAAAAGGAGATAGAGAGATACCTTTTTTTTTTTTTTTTGCTTTTGAGGGTAGTGACTTGAGCCGAAGAGGCAGCTATCTTTGAGAGGAAGCTTGGTGGACATATCACCAGCTGATAGAACTTGGGATAACTACTTGAGATCTACAGAAATCCAGAAACACAAGGAATCCAAGGCAGGTGATGCCAATTATCTTGTTTTCTCTCTTTCTTGGTCACCTCTGAAATGCTGAGGTTGTTTGAATGAACTTTTTGGCCGACACCAATAGTTTGGATGTTTTGATTTATAATTGATTATATCGATTAAGAGTTAAGATACTTAACTCTTGGTGGGGAAGGAATAGAATGAAGGAACGTGTCAGAAGAGAAATCAAGGAGACAGTCTTGACAGCTTTTGACCAAAGGAACGCCTAGGAATGAGATGTGTGTGCATGCAAAGTCGCTTTAGTCGTATCTGACTCTGCGACCCCATGGACTGTAGCTTGCCAGGCTCTGTGGGAATGAGATAAACTGTTTACTTTCCCACCCAAATCTGTACACAGACCATCCATACCCTCTGAACATCAAAGATGTAGATGAATAGCTGTCAATCAGGGTGATTCTGTCCTCAGGGAATACTTGACAATGTCTGGAGACAGTGTGGTTGTCACAACTGGAGAGAAGGTACCATGCTAGTGGGTGGAAGCTAGGGATGCTGTTAAGCATCCTACGGCAGCCATGTCACAGAATGATCTAGACACAAGGGCCTCTCTTGCGGAGGCTGGGAAATCCTGGCATAGACTAAACCAGTCCGTATGCTACTCATCTTCTTTTCATTACGAGACACGAGATATGCTCCGTGTAAACTCATGGCAGCAGCATAATGTAATCTTGTAATGAGGAAAGACTCTTTATGACTCTCTTAGCATCCCTAATTCCAATTACAGAGTTGCAGGGTTCTGAATTAGTTACACTTGGAGAAGAACATCTCCCCTGCATTTCTGTGAATTACGGATTTCAATTAAGCAAGCTTATTTTAAATGGGAGAGGACTGCCTTAGCTTCTTTAGGGATCCATTTCAGCTGCTTCCTGAAAAGACCAGAGATGCCATGGCCTCCCCAAGTCTTCCCTTCAAAGACCTGTGAGGTCAAGAGCAATCTACTTGCTCTAACACTGGCAACCTGAGATAATGTGAACACTGGTTTAAACACAGGGAGTAATTTCACAACCTCAGTCCTAAGATTGAGCTTTGAGTGAGGATTGTGGTCCTCAGCATCCGGGCTGTCATTAGCATTCAGGCACATAGAGACAGCAATGGGAGTTTTCAGGGATGATGACCCCAACTGTCAATATGTTTTGAAAACACTCAGAATAGAAAATAATGCTTATGTTTGCTGTAAGGAATCTTGATATTATTTCAAGAAACTTCAGTTAGTAAGTCACAAAGGAAAACATCCATGAAAAGGATAGTTCGTGATACAAATTTGACATTAGGTATTTGCTTTTGCATTAACTCAGTAAATGTTTATTGGTTCTTTACTCTGTGGTAAGCCATATAGTCGCTTTCCCCGATGGCTCAGCAAGTAAAGAATCTGCCTGCAATGCAGGAGACACAGGAGACACAGGTTCAATTCCTGGGTTGGGAAGATCCCCTGGAGGAAGGCATGGCAACCCACTCCAGTATCCTTGTCTGGAGAATCCCGGGGACAGAGGAGCCTGGCGGGCTACAGTCTAAAGGGTCTCAAAGAGTCAGACACGACTGAGCGACTAAACACGCACGCGTGCAAGTCATATAGTAACAAGGGTTCGTTACCATATTTTTAAATGAACAAACAGGCCCAGAGATATTAAAGGACATTTTCAGGTTTACACAGCTGAACAGCAGCGGAGAGGACTGGCATGTACTATTATAGCTTTTCTGATTTCCAGCCTTCTGTATTTTTTTCTTAACCCCATGTATTTTACAAACATCTATGTTGTCAAATTCTTTTTTGTGAAATCTAATTGTAACTTGGACTAAACAGTGTCTATGTAAGCTAAGGCGGTAAAAACTCCCTGTGGTGTTAATCCTGGGGAACAAACAGGTATCAGTGTGCGTTGTGTTGTTACAGTGAGCTGTCATGTATTCCCCAGGAATGTCCAAAGTGACCAGAGCTGCTAGGTAACTTATTGAGATGCACAGATTCCATGCCTTCATCCCTCCTCTCCCAGTAACTGGTTCAGCCCCATGTTTGAGAACAGAGCCACCCTCAACCAAGAACTCATTTGAGTTTGTTGCATTCATGATTGTATCTCCTCGTGAAAAGTTTGTGTCCAGTGGCAAAACATTTAAGCTAGCCAAGTCCTAGATCAGAATCATTGCTAGTTTTCATTTCTGCTCTTCTAATTCAGTGGCCTACTGCACGCAGATCTCCCTTCCCCTGACTCCTTCACTGTCGATGGCAATGGTCATCTTTGGGCTTCCTGGGTGGCACAGTGGTAAACAACCCACCCGCCAATGCTGGAGATGCAAGAGACATGGGTTCTATCCCTAGGTCGGGAAGATCCCTTGGAGAAGGAAGTAGCAAACCATTCCAGTATTCTTGCCTGGAGAATCCCACAGACAGAGGAGCCTGGAGGGCTACAGTCCATGAAGCTGCAAAGAGTCAGACATGACTGAGTGACTGAGCATGTACAAGCCATATGCAAGAGACAAGGGGCCTAAACCCATGGAACTGACCTGCTTACAAATATTTGTAAAACATACATATGGGTATTCTTCCTTTACGTTGGTCATTATTTTATTTTTTATTTTTCAAAAAAGCTTTCTAAAATGTTATATCCACAGGAAACAAAGTTTCAACCTCCACACCTTGACTTTTGAGTCTCAGGAACCTGACTGATCATAAAGCAGGGGTTGCTTTTAAATTAGATGCATGAAGTAGCTAACAAAATGCAGGCTGCTTCCTCAAGCCTGTGGAAGAGAGTATTGTTTGTGAAAACCGTCTTGTAATGGAGGCTTAGGTCAAGTTTCCATGTCTGTTATTGATCCTATAAAAATTCCCTAGAAGTCCAGGCTAAGTCCAAGCATCACAGCCTTGTCAGCAAAGCTATCTTCCAAGGAGATGATGGAGAACATTTTTGGATTCCATGGTCAAGAGGGGTCTTTCAAATCCCCGTCCCTTTGTAAGTTTCCCATGAATTTCTCAGCTGGGTTCCAGTGATGGGCCAGATGGATTTCTCCTGTGATTGAACCAGTGACTACTGTTGACGGCAGCTGGATAAATAAATGTGCATTTCCATGCACTGCTACTTTCGAGAGGAAGAAAGTGGTGTTCCCTAAATTTCAGTGAGCCTCACACAAACTTACTTTGCCCCACATACATCTTTTTGTGTTTCTGAATACTTCTTTCCTTAGAAGAATTAACTAAATTAAAATTAAAATATGGGCTTCCCCAATGGTTCAAAGTAAAATTCTTTACCCAAAGGTACAGAATCCACTCGCAATGCAAGAGATGCAAGAGACAGTTTTGAACCCTGGGTCAGAAAGATCCCCTAGAGAAGGAAATGGCAACCCACTCCAGTATTCTTGCCTGGAGAATCCCACGGACAGAGGAGCCTGGAGGTCTACAGTCCATGTAGCTTTAAAGAGTCAGACATGACTGAGCGACCGAGCATGGATAAGCCATATGTCCAAAGACAAGGGGCCTAAACCCATTGAAGTGACCTGCTTGGAGAGTCCATGGAGTCGCAAAGAATCAGACATGACTGAAGCAACTGAGCACATACAAATTAAAATACAATGAAATATGTTATCTGGAAAGGGAATGCTAGCTTTCCTTACAGCCTTCCCATTCTAATCATGGCAGCTGCATTTTTCACTTCCAATGTCTTGGAGTCATCCTTGACTCTGTTTTTCTCCCACCGCTCTCTCCCCAGGACTCAAATCCATGGTTGGAAAGACCAGGAAGGCAGAAATGGGGTTGCTACCCTTCCTGGCATCAACCAATATTCCACCCAGAACCCTGTCATTCTCATCTTTTGTGCCCCCAAAGCTCTTGTCATTATAAAACCTTTTTTTTTTTCTCTTTAAAAAAATCCTAGTAAAATGAGAATCAATACAGTTTTCAGAACAGACCTGGTAGCGGTTGTTTTATGCAAAGCAGGATGTCCTTTTACTGCCAAAATAGAATTCAGTGCTTATTGAAGTTTTGATAGGTGTTTAAAAACAACCCTGATAGTAATAGCCAACACTTGTAGAAGCACTTTTACATGTCAGGTACTGTTATAAGCACCTTACAAATAAGTATGAGCCACTGAATCCTCCCATCCCTATGGCAGTAGGTACCAACATCACATCTGAATGAGGAAACTAAGGGACATGGAGATGAGATGGCAGGCCAGGGAAGTGGACCAGAATCGAGACCAGTTGGTTGCAGGACCCGATTTCTCCAACATCACCCTCATCTTTGTGAAGGAAAACAAAGACAACAACTCCTCCTCTCCCGTGAACCAGGTCTGACTGCCCCACCTGCCGTGGAAAGCTCTGCATCTTAGTTGCGGGGACCCGGTTGTTCACACATATTCACCCCTAGAGCTTGCTTTTTGAAAGAGGGAAGTTAGGGATAAGTACAAATGGGAAGGGGGCTTCCCTGATAGCTCAGTTGGTAAAGAATCCACCTGAAATGCAGGAGACCTGGGTTCTTATGACTCTGGAATTTTTAAAACTTGTTAGCAGTACTATTAATTCCCTGTCTTCTGTAGCTCCTTTCCAATGCCTGGGCTGGATATGTTTATTTTATAATAGAATGACATGAAACCAAGGTGCTAAGAGACTCAGTGGAAATAAAATTCAGACCTTCCAGATCAGTATCTTTCTCTTCCCAAGGCAGGAGGAAGCGAACCTGGCTCCTTTTATCGAAATACCTCCTCTCCTGCAGTTATAAAATTGGCACTTTCGTTAAGACAACTAGTTTATTTTTCCTTACCCCAGAGACAGCAGGCACCAGGTTGACCACCCCTCAGTACAGATGAGATTGAGAAGTCCCCAGAGGGTACATTTTGTACTTTGTAGAAGATGCAGGATTACATAACATCATGGAAAGTGATTCTGCAAAACACTTGTTCATATCCCAAACCACTGGCAAAGAAGGATCTGGTAAAACTAGTCCACTTAAAAATTGAAAGAAAAGAATTATAAGGATGATCATTAGACACTGCAGAAGAAAATTATCCAAATCCAAAGGACTAAGAAATGCCTCGAGAAACGTATCAAAACCTTTGAATGCCTGTGGTAAAAACAAACAAACCCTTTAAAAAGGACCATTCTTATCTTCAGACAACCAAATTTAAACCAAAGTGAAATATGCGGGAAGATGTCATCAGTCTATTTTGTGAATATTTTCCCAAGCAACTCAAGCCACATGTGATTAATTTTTTATTCTAAAAGGAACCAAAGCATTGCTGCAATTATAACCTAAGTCATTTTTAATGATGATCATTAAAAAAGTCTGATTTTGGTCATCTTTATCTTTTAAACATATCTCAAGTAAATATTTTTTCATTATTCTGAAATTCTGGGCCACGTTTTAAGAGGATTTGCATTAAGTGGCTTTCCCCCTAGTATTAATTATCCTCATATAACAGGTTGCCCTGATCTAAACCCCAGAATCATTATCCAGAGTGACAGAGCAGGCCTATTACATTTTCCGTATGATCTGCTGAACCAGCAGAGGTCATGGGAGGTGGGTTATTCTGTGGTTGCTTTAATTTGGTTTTCTTTTTTTCTTTTATTATGAGATGAAATACCTCTAATAAAGAATCTTCTGTTGAGGGATGTCCCTTGTTGCCTAGTGGTTAGGATTATGGGCTTTCATTGAAGTGGCCTGGGTTCAATCCCTATTCAAGGAACTGAGATCCTATAAGTCATGAAGAGTGGCCAAAAAACAAATAAGTTAAATAGTGTTTGTCACAAACTGGGGTTTCCTCAGTTCCTAACTGGCAAGATTTAACCCTACCAAATAAAAAAGGATATTATTCTTGGCTTTTTTTTTTTTTTCACGCTTACACTCAAAGTGAGATGGCAGATGGTGAGATATGTCTATATCTTTCCTTGAGCCCACTGAACACATACTTTGTCATGTAACCAAGTATCTGCATGTCTATAAAAAATTTTAAAGCTTAAAAAAATGTCACATTGTGGTGACCTAAATGGGAAGGGAATCCAAAAAAGAGGGGATATACGTACACATATGGGCTTCCTAGGTGGTGCCAGTGGTAAAGAACCCACCTACCAATGCAGGAGACAAAAGAGATGTAGGTCTGATCCCTGCGTCAGGAAGATCCCCTGGAGGAGAACATGGCAATCCAGTCTAGTATTCTTGCTGGAAAATCCTATGGACAGAGGAGCCTGGTGGTCTATAGGGTCCATAGGGTCGCACAGAGTCAGACACAACTGAAGTGACTTAACATGCACACATGTATACCTATAGCTGATTCACTGTGCTGTACAGCAGAAACCTAACACAACATTGTAAAGAACTATACTCCAATAGAAATTAATTTTAAAAAGTTATAAATATAAAGTGAAAGTCACTCAGTCGTGTCCAACGCTTTGCAACCCCATGGACTATAGAGTCCATGGGATTCTCCAGGCCAGAATACTGGGGTGGGTAGCTGTTCCCTTCTCCGGGGGATCTTCCCAACCCAGAGATTGAACCCAAGTGTCCTGCATTGCAGGCAGATTCTTTACGTCTGGGCCAATCAAACCAAAACCTAAGCTGTAAATGTCTCGAGGTTATAGAATTGAAAGCTAAGGAGGGGTGTGTGTGTGTGTGTGTGTGTGTGTGTGTGTGTGTGCACGCGTGCTTAGTTGCTCAGTGTGTCCAATTCTTTGTGACCCCAGGGACTGTAGCCCAGCAGCCTCTTCTGTCCAGGGGGATTCTCCAGGCAAGAATAGTGGAATGGGTTACCATGCCCTCCTCCAGGGGATCTTCTCAAGCCAGGGATCAAACCCGGGTCTCCCACATTGCAGGCAAATTCTTTATCAACTGAGCTACAAGGAGAGCCCAAGAATACTGGAGTGGGTAGCCTATCCACTCCAGCCTTGTCCAGCGGATCTTCCCAGCCCAGGAATGGAACCGGGGTCTCCTGCATTGCAGGTGGATTCTTTACCAACTGAGCTATCAGGGAAGCCCATAAATATAAAGTAACCATATTTTGATCACCCTTTTAGCCATGGAACATTTTAATACTTCATAAATCTGTTTATGCCTCCCCCCCAAAAAAATTACATCCTTCTTCAAGTTCAGTGGTAATTCAAGGTCAAAAGAGAGTGATTAATTTAGTCTTGTTTCTTGGGGGTGCAATTTCGGCCCATTTTCTCCCACCTCCTAATATATACAGTGCAGCTGCTGAAAGCATGTGGTCAGGTGCAGAAACTGGCTTCCAGTGTGAAGCAGGAGGGTCCCTAAAGGTGGTGAAAATGGAATCTTCTGGTATATGCACCCCAACTTCCCTTCCAGTGTCATCCCAGGCGCGCCTAAGCCTATCTCAAGTGCAGACCTACCTCAAGATGAAGAAGTCCACGGTGGAATTGCTGGCCACGGTGACATAGGCAGTGACCACATCTCCCTGCTTGACGGGCCTGGAGGGCAGCCAGATGGCCACGTTGCCGTCTAGACGCAGCTCGCTGAGCTGGGCGCTGTCCTGAGCGCGGTAGAGGCCCACGGCGCTGATCCTCTGCAGGTGGGACGTGCTCTCCTGCAGTCCATCCTTGCCGGGGCGGATGGCATTGCCCTTGCGGACATCGCCCCCGGAACAGTCTCCACGCTCGTCCCCGGGCTGCACGGCGTAGTAGAGCTCCACGGGGCTGCCCTCGGGGGGCTCCGGCGCCTTCTTCCTCCCGGCCACCACGGTGGGGGTGCCGAACCAGCTGGCTGGGAGCTCCAGCTGTGCCACGCACAGCCCCAGGGCCCCCCGAAGCCGGCAGCTGCCCCGCACCTCCCGGGTCTCCCGGAAGGCGAACACACGCAGGCAGGGCAGGCTCTGCGCGGGGCTGGGGTCGTCCCAGTCCCGGCCCACCAGGTGGAACAGCACCTGCACGCGGGGCCGGCTCAGGTAGATCTTGTCCCGCAGGATGTGCGCCTTCAGCTTCCAGTTGAAACTCACTTTGTCGGTGGGACCTAAAAAGTTGGAAGTCGACATCAATTCCAGGGGCACGACCTTTTGCACCGAGAAAGGCCCATAGCTGGCATTTAAGATTGGCGGCTGTCTGGCTTTGTAGAGGAAGAAGGACTCGACCCGGGACTGCAGGCTGGAGTTGCGTGTCAAGTCCTGGTTGGTTTCCTTCAGGAAGAAGGAAGTCTCGGCTCTGAGCACCTGATAGGTCACAGGCAGGTAAGGGGGCAGGGAGGAAAATCGCTGGATGTTGTCTGTGAGCCCACGGCCCTCGATCACTGCAGAGGGGAAAGAAAAAAAAGAAAAAGACAAAGATGGGGTGATTTCTGGGCTCCTTAGAGGTCATTTGGCAACCCAGGGAAATTGACAAGTGATTTAGAAATGAGGGGTTAACACCGCAGTGCATGCGTGTTCAGTCGCTTCAGGCATGCTGGATTCTTTTCAACCATGTGGTCTGTAGCCCACCAGGCAAGAATACTGGAGTGGCTTGCTATGTCTTCCTCCAGGGGATCTTCCTGACCCAGGGATCCAACCCACCTCTCTTGCATTGTCTCCTGCAGTGTAGGTGAATTCTTTACTGCTGAGCCACCGGGGAAGCCCAAACATTTTTAAGTCCACTTGTCTAGAATCTTCAGGTTGCTTTGGGGATCAGCCAGTAAATGATCACATGCTCCAAAATAGTGAATTGGCTGAATTGTCTTTCAACCAATTCAATCGGTTGAAATCCATGAAAGGGAGATTTGGGGGCCCTCCCTGATGGTCCAATGATTAAGACTCCATGCTTCCACTGAAGGGGGCACAAGTTTGATCCCTGGTCAGAGGACCAAGATCCCACATGCTGCATGGCGAAGCCAAATAAAAGAAAATACATACAATAAAATAAAATTCACAGTTCCACTCTTTTAAAAAAGGAGATTTTTGTACATTGTTGAACAATGGACAATTGTATAACTTTTGTACAATTGTTGAACGGTGGCAAATACATGGAGTCTGATCTGACAGAAAGATAGCAAGTTACTTATGAGTATAAAGTGGGAAATATTTGTGAATAACTTGCATGAGTTTCAAATATATTTAATGACACTGGTACCTAAAGAGAAAAATAGACCGATGGAATAGAGTAGTTCATAAATAAGCTCCTGTACATCTAAAATTTAGTATGTGATAAAGGTAGAACCAGAAATCATGAGGCAAAGGCAGACCTTTTAATAAATGGTACTTGGACAATTGGCCAGCCATTTGGCAGAAAGATAACATTAGGTCCGTACCTCACACCAAACACGAGAATACACTTCAAATGGATGAGTGATCTAGATGTAAGAAAATGACATTATTTTTTGTACAGAATGAAAAAGTGGGTGATTTCCTCTAAAACCTGGGTCTAGGGAGAGATTTCTGATTATGATTCAAACTTTGAATGAAATTTAGCCATCCCTGTATAAAAATGAACGATAACCATCCCTATATAAAAATTGAGAAAATCTTTCACAAAGCCACATATATCATAAACAAAGTCAAAAGAAAAAAACAGCAAACTGGGAGACATTGCAAACTATTCACTTAAGGTGCTCAACTCAGCTGGCAGGTAGGTTCCATTTTGCCCATAGTATTTTAAAAGATGGTTATGAATGGGAATCATTTTTTAAAACTGGAGAGTCAAAACTACTGAGAACCTAATGTAGAGCACAGGGAACTCTATTTAGTACTTCGTGGTTATGTAAATGGGAAGAGAATCTACAAAAGAGGATTGTTGTTGTTTAGTTGCCCAGTCGTGTCCGACTATTTGTGACCCCATGGACTGCAGCACACCAGGCCTCCCTGTCTCTTACCATCTTCCAAAGTTTGCCCAAGTTCATGTCCATTGCATTGGTAATTCCATCCAGTCATCTCATTCTCTGACACCCTCTTCTCCTTCTGCCCTCATTCTTTCCCAGCATCAAGGACTTTTCCAATGAGTCGGTTGTTTGCATCAGATCACTAAAATACTGGAGTTTCAGCTTCTGCATCAATCCTTCCAAGAAGTATTCCCTTAAGATTGAGTGGTTTGATCTCCTTGCTGTCCAGGGGACTTTCAGGAGTCTTCTCCAGCACCACAGTTTGAAGGCATCAATTTTTTGGCATTCTGCCTTCTTTTATAGTCCAGCTCTCACAACTGTACATGACCACTGGGAAGACCACAGCCTTGACTATATGGACCTCTGTTGGCAGAATAATGTCTCTGCTTTTCAATATACTGTCTAGGTTTGTCATAGGGAGGATATATATATATATATATATATATATATATATATATATACACACACACACACACATATGGCTGTTTGGCTTTGTTGTATAGCAGAAATTGACATAGAAGTGTAAAGCAACTATAAAATTTTAAATTTATGATTTTATCCAATAAAAAAGATATAGTACATATATAAAATGGAACACTACTCAACTATAAAAAATGAAATAATGTCATTTGCAGCAACATAGATGCAACTAGAGACGATCATAATAAGTGAAGCAAGTCAGAAAGAGAAAGACAAACACCATATGATATCACTCATACGTGAAATCTAAAATGAATCTATCTATGAAACAGAAGGGTTTCCCTGGTAGTTCAGCTGGAAATGAATCTGCTGCCAAGCAGGAGACCCCAGCTCGACTCCTGGGTCAGGAAGATCCCCTGGAGAAGGGATAGGCTACTCACTCCAGTATTCATGGGCTTCCCTGGTGGTTCAGATGGTAAAGAATCTGCCTGCAATGCAGGAGACCTGAGGTCAATCCCTGGGTTGGGAAGATCCCCCAGAGGAAGGTATGGCAAGCTACCCCAGTATTCTTGCCTGGAGAATCCCCATGGACAGAGGAGCCTGGCATTGTACAGTCCACGGGGTTGCAAAGAGTCGGACGTGACTGAGTGACGAAGCACACACATGAAACAGAAATAGAGTCACAGACATAGAGAACAGACTTGTGTTTGCCAAGGTGGGGAAAGGGACAGGATGGAGTGGGAGTGTGGGGTCAGTAGATGCAAAATAGTACATTTAGAATGGATACACAAGGTCCTACTGTATAGCCCAGGAACTATATTTGATATCCTGTGATAAACCATAATGGAAAAGACTATGAAAAAAGAATGTATTAAAAATATGTGTATAAAAAACTGAGGAGTATCTGGGTTTTTAGCTTCGCACACATGGGAGGAAGTGGCAGGATGCAGGCTGTCTGCCCATCTGGCAACAGTAAGAGAAAATACACAGCAGACTGCCTTGCTCAATGACATTTCCTGCTGGACCCTTAGGTGCATTTGAGTTTGAAAAAGCAGACTTAGAATCTTCAGCTGGGTAAGTCAATGTACACTGGAGGCTGAAGATTCAACACTGGGCCAGGAAAGAGCAACACATCATCTCTGTCTTCCTATCTTTCTTTGTTCATTGCCTCCATCATTAGCAGTATAACCAGCCACCTCCTTGTTGATTGAAGACTGTCCTCTAAAACTTCCCCTTGGGTTTATACTTACACTGTTGGGGCTCCACTGAGGACTCACTATTGACCTGGGGCATAAGAGGTTACAGTTCCCCAAATGCTAACTTTGAAAAGACCAAGAAAGCCTCTTGCCTGAATCTTATCTTTCAAAACCAGACCAGAAAATCCACATAAGCCCCCATTCATATATTGAAAGAGAAGACAGGTGTTCCTCTCTCTCCACTGATGCTCCAACCTCCCCTTCGGCCCCTGCTTCAAACTGTAGCCAGCACAGCCCATCCAGCCTATGGGGCTACCCCATGCCTCTCTCCTCTGGAAGTTCCCCTAATCCTTTTCCCGGCAAGGACATTGGCTAGCAGATCAAAGCTGCCTTTGGTACTGCAGCCAAAAGGACTTGAGTTGTCAAGATGGCTTTTCAAAGAAATAGCTTCCTTCCCTGTTCTTTGCCCAGAGGCGTTGATCTCAGGTCACCAGCAACATGGGTACTTTGTCCCTCTCTCTTTAGGGATGTTTTGCTGCTCCCACTTTAACCCACTCATTTTGGGACCACGTTAAAACACTCTCAAAAGACCCTGTACAACATTCCAGAAACGGTTCTGACTCTATGTCTTTAAAGAAAATCATTGACTCGAAGCAACTTGTAGAATTGTGTCAAAACCAACAGACTAATTGCTACATCTGATGCTTTTATTCTGATATATTCATCCCTCTCCAAAAAAGCTTTTAAACCATGAAGTGTAGAGATTTAGAGACTCATTTGTTTGGAAAAGATGGTGGGCCAAGGACTCTCTGAAGAAATGGAGCAAGGATTCTAAGGTCCATCTGTGTAGGATGTATTCCACAACAGGGAAGCTTGTCAACAACCTTGCTCACCATTTTCCACTCTCTTGCACATAAAAATTTCTTTTCTCTCCTTTTCTGTCTTTTTATCTTTAAAAACATCCTTAAAAATGAACTTTCACTTTTAAGCAAATACTGAGTTTATTTTTGAGAAAATAAAGCTGGAGTGGGCTTGTTGTCTTGTTGTCTCCTCTCTTAGGGTTCTTGCATTATTCAAGTCTCTATTTATCCTTCACATGGATCAAAAAGTGCCTGGCTCATATCTTCCTGCTAAACCTAGATCTGAAGTTCTCCTGCTCATGAGAGATTTAACTTGAGCCAAAAAGAGACATTTTAAAGACAGGAGTGGGGGTCTAGCATAGTGGTTAAAGATGAAGTTTGGCTATGGAGATCTAGAGTTGATCTAGTCAACAGTGATCTTAGGCAAGTTCGTACCTTCTTGGATGTTTTAGTTTCCATAGATGGATGGATGGATGGATGGATCAATGGATGGATCCATGGTTGCATGAATGTTTGGGTGGATGGATGGGTCAGGGGTTGGGTGGATGGGTTGATGGCTGGATAAATCTTTAGATGGATGGAGAGGTCAACTGATAGATGGATGTTTGGATGGATGAATGGATCAATGGTTGGATAGACAGGCAGATGGATGGGTATGGGTACACAGGCAGATACACAGGTGGATAGATTCATTGTATTGAATCCAATAGTACCTGTAGTAGACCAATTACAAAATGGCCCCATTCTCTTCTTATATCTATACCTTTTGTGTGTGACTTTGCAATTTTCCCTTCAAAAGTAGAAGTCTGTTGCCCCACTCCTTGAATTTAGCTTGGCCCTGGGTTTTCTTTGGCCAGCAGTATATGGCAGAAGTGACAATGTGCTAATTCCAAAGCCAGGTCTCAGGAGACATTGCACACTTGCACTGACTCTTTTGGACTCCTGCCAGCACCCAAAAGAACAAGCCTAGGCTAGACTACTGTAGGATAAGGGACCATGTGGAGGAGAGGAGAGTTATCTCCATGGAGGCCATCCTAGATCAGCCAATCCACAGCCTGCAGCCACCGCCAAACAAGAGAGGGAGCCCAGCCAAAATTAGCTGAGTCCAGCCAAGATCAGTCACTCCAAAACTTATATGAAATGACAAGTGAACTAAGTCTCTTAATATGGGGTGGTTTTTAAATGTAGCAACACCCAATGGGGTTGTTAACAAATATCAAGAGGTTATCAAGTGTAAGAATCTAAAAAGATACAGTGAACTTTCTCCTAGATGGAATTAGAATAATTCAAACAGAATTGAAAAGGGACTCACTTTCTCAGTGGTGAGAAAATTTCCCCATCTTGTAGATGTACCTCCAACAGCCAGCCTTGTAGACACTCATGAGAATGGCCTCCCTAGAGTTTTCCAAAGCCCATCTGCACCCTCAGGTGCTGTGACACCGCATGCATTTCTCAAGCTCATCCTACATTTTGGGGAGCCCTGATCTAGAGGATTAAGGAAGCAGAGGTCATTACCAGGCTTCATGGCATTTCTCTCCTGACACTCTATCTGCTGATTACAAACTATCTCCTGATTGCCATGACCTAGTGAAGCACAGACAGATACCCACCCTCTAATTCTGGCTCATCTGCTCACAGCAGCGTCTCCCAGAAAGATAGGATTATTGAGTCATTTTTACTGATCTGAAACAATACCCCTGGAAAAGTCCGATGCTGGTTTCCTAAGGACGTGGAGCGGGGAAGAGGAGAGAGGCTGACAGCTGCACCTTTACATCTGACCTCCTAGCTGACAGCACGTTCATTTGCTGTCGCCCTGCCTGTTTATCCGTTTTCTTTATCTGTGCTTGCCTGTCAGTGTTGGGGATATTGTGTCCTCCATCAGCTGTTCATCAGAGAACTCTCCTGCAAAGCCGCTGCCGGAAATTGAGTTTTTGAGATTCTGAGATAGTGAATGCAGGAGATGTCCATGTCACTTAGCACCCAGACAGAACACCCCCAGGGGAAATGGCCCTTCAGCCAACACCATGCACCACCTTCATTGTGATGCTCGCTTTGGGACGCGTTAACCGAGATGCATTCTTTAGTGTTGATTCTCTCTGAGCTGACATGAAGGATGGATTGGATCTTGGGAGGGTGAGTGGAATAGGGGAAGGATTCCAGGACGGGTGAGGGGTGGCATGAGGAAAGGGTCAGTGAAGGGGAAGCTCAGGACCTGGCTGTGTGAGGAGGGGGAAGTTGGTCTAGGAAGGCAGGTTGGGGCCTGACTATTTCTCTAAATGTGGTAAGTGATGGATGCTCATAAGGGAGTTTTTGTTTTTTCAGTTACTAAGATGAGTCCGACTCTTTGCAACCCCAAGGACCTTAGCCCACCAGACTCCTATCCTCCACTACCTCCTGGAATTTGCTCAAACTCATGTCCATTGAGTCAGTGATGCTGTCTAACCATCTTATCCTCTGCTGCCCACTTCTCCCTTTGCCTTTAATCTTCCCCAGCATCAGGGTCTTCTCCAAAGAGTCAGCTCTTCCAATCAGGTGGCCAAAATATTGGGAGATTCAGCTTCAGCAATAGTCCAGTGAATATTCAGGGTTGATTTCCTTTAAGACTGACTGAGTTCATCTCCTTGCAATCCAAGAGACTCTCAAGAATTTTCTCCACAATTCAGAAGCATCAATTCTTCAGCGCTCAGCCTTCTTTTTGGTCCAACCTTTCATATCCATGATGTGGGCTCCAAGATTACTGCAGATGGTGACTGCAGACATGAAATTAAAAGATGCTTGCTCCTTGGAAGAAAAGCTGTGATCAACCTAGACAGCATATTAAAAAGCAGAGACATTACTTTGCCGACAAAGGTCCATCTAGTCAAAGCTATGGTTTTTCCAGTAACCATGTATGGATGTGAGAGTTGGACTATAAAGAAAGCTGAGGGCCGAAGAATTGATGCTTTTGAACTATGGTGTTGGAGAAGACTCTTTAGAGTCCCTTGGACTGCAGGGAGATCCAACCGGTCCATCCTAAAGGAAATCTGTCCTGAATATTCATTTGAAGGACTGATGTTGAAGCTGAAACTCCAATACTTTGGCCACTTGATGTGAAGAACTGACTCATTGGAAAAGACCCTGATGCTGGGAAAGATTGAGGGCAGGAGGAGAAGGGGACGACAGAGGATGAGATGGTTGGACAGCATCACTGACTTAATGGACATGAGTTTGAGCAAGCTCTGGGAGTTGGTGATGGACAGGGAAGCCTGGTGTGCTGCAGTCCATGGGGTCGCAAAGAGTCGGTCATGACTGAGCAACTGAACTGAACTGAACTTCACATCTGTACATGACTACTGGAAATACCATAGCTTTGACTAGATGGACCTTTGTTGGCAAAATGTTCTCTTGCTTTTTAATACATTGTCTAGGTTTGTCATAGCTTTCCTTCCAAGGAGCAAGCGTCTTTTAATTTCAAGGCTGCAGTCACCAACTGCAATGATTTTGAAGCCCAAGAAAATAAAGTCTGTCACCTTATAAAATATCTTGGTGAAATGTTAGGTTCCACCCTCCTTGTCAATTAAAAAAGATAAAAAGAACCCCGCCCCCCGCCCACCCCCCCCCCGCCCCCTGCTCCTGCCGCCCCGAGGAATTACTCAAAGGAACAAGTAGTGCTTTTTTCGGATGTGCAAAGGTCTTTCCTCAATAGTATCAGAGGTTCTCAACAAAGGGTGACTTTGCACCCTAGAGACACTTGGCAATGTCTACAGGAGACAGTTTTCATTTTCACGACCTAGGCAGGAGGCTGTGCTACTCTCGCCTCGTGGGGTGAGACCAGTGATTCGGAGAACATCTTACAAGGCAAGGGACAGCCCCCTCCTCCCCCACCACAAAGAATTCTCCAGTCCAAAATGCAAGCAGTGCCACAGATGAGAAACCCTGATCTAACTCGATTCGCAGCAGCTGTTCAGTGGTTTGGCACAGGTGCCAAAGAGACAAGAAGAAGGATTTTAACCAAACCCTCTTCAGCACCAGGAAGAGGAATGCATCCTCGTGGTGAAGAGCATTCCCAAAGCAGGACCACATCCCAAAATTAATCCCTGTCCCCAACATGGGCTTCCTTGGTGGTTCAGCAGTAAAGAATCCACCTGCCAATGCAGGAGACACAGGTTCAATCCCTGGTCCGGGAAGATCCCTTGGAGAAGGAAATGGCAACGCACTCAAGTATTCTTGCCTGGAAAGTCCCATGGACAGAGAAGCCTGGCAGGCTAGGCTATAGTCCATGGGGTCACAAAGAGTCTGCCACGATGTAGGCACTAAACAACCACAAAAACAATCGCCAACGTATTAGATAAAGTTTTGTTTCAAAATCTTCATCTTTATAGTGGGAATCATATCAAAACCAACTCACTTAAGGCAATAAACAAAGTAGCCAGCATGTAGAACACACCTATTAATTGAGGAGAAGTTCCAGTTCCTCTTATATATCATTAGATCATTGGCATTATTTTAATACTGTTGATATGTTAGGGTAAAAAGGTTTTCAGGCTACAGAAACATGAAAACCACAGGTGATCTCCATAATTTATACAAAAAAAAAAAAAAAACAACCCAACTAAGATACAGCCATGTGAGAAAAGAAATCTGCAATCAAGAGGGGTGGGTTCTTTTCATAACTTCAATGGCCTATCCCGCCCAGACATCTCTAGTTCACCAATATGGCATCAGAAACCTGCAAAGCAGAAGCCTGCCTTTCCCCACACGCCTCAAAGAAAACCCTGATTGGATGTTCCTTCCAAGTCACCGCAAGCTTACTTGAAACACAAGCCAGCCGGAGGACTTTGAGAATTTTTCTCTCTCCCCGCTGTTTGCGATTTATTAAAATTCACCAGACACAGAATGTCTCTCTCTGCTAAATATGGTTCATTGTTACCTTTTTCTTGAAACAAAAGGCACCTTGATAAGTGGATTATTTGATTTCAATGCCTCTTCTGAACCAACCCCCCAATATCCTCTGCTGAAATTACATAGTGTGGTTTGCAATTTCTAAGCAGTAAAACTCTCCTTTAAAAGAGCATGTATTTATATTCCCCTTGGAGGCCCTGGGGAGTATCCCCCCGCCTTTTCTCTGGGAGAAGTGAGTAATCACACTCAGGTATTCCTCAATCAGGCTCCTGGAAAAGTCATGCCTTTCAAAGAGAAATTCTCTAAATACACAGAATCTTAAACTTTATCAGCATGAGAACAGTGCCTTGGGTAGGTAGGCACAGAGGGAAACATTTGCCAGGCAAAGTTCTAAACCTAAAATGCAACGTTTTGGGGCTTCCCTGGTGGCTCAGTGATAAAGAATCCTATCAATGCAGGAGACACGGGTTTGATCCCTGGTCTGGGACGATCCCACATGTCACAGAGCAGCTAAGCCTGAGCGCCAAAACTATTGAGCATGTGCTCTAGAGCCCAGGGGCTGCAACTACCAAAGCTCACGCACCCTAGACCCTGTGCCCCACAAAAAGAGAAACCACTGCAATGAGAAGCCCACGCACCACAACTAGAGTAGCCCCTACTCACTGCCCCAGAGAAAAGCCCAAGCAGCAATGATGACACAGTGCTGCCAAAAATAAATAAGTAAATAAATAAATAAATACGATTATAAAAAATAAATGAAAAACAATGTTTTAACTGTGCTACGTTCGGCGAATGGTTTGATCTTGACAAATGGCCCACGAGGCCAGTTTCTCCCAGTCCATCCCTGTAACACGGCTCAGACCCCAGGTCCACGAGGGGCTTTGACTGGCTCAACACAGAGCTCCCCTGTGAGATGATGTCTGCATTAGATTCCTATTGCCGCTGTAACAAATTACCACAAAGTAGTGTAGAAAAACAGCAAAGATTTTTCTTTATAGTTCTGGAGGTCAAAGTCTACCGTGAAGCAGTCAGCAGGGTTGCAATCCTTCTGGAGGTTTCAGGGGACAATCAGGTTCCTCGTCTTTTCCATCTTCCAGAGGAAGATGCATTTCTTGGCTCCTGGGCCCTTCCTCCCTCTTCAAAGCCATCATGCGTGTGTGCTCAGTCACTTCAGCCGTGTCCAACGTTTGTGACCCCATGGACTGTAGCCCACCAGGCTCCTCTGTCCATGGGATTCCCCAGGCAAGAATACTGGAGTGGGTTGCCATGCCCTCCTCCAGGGGATCTTCCCAACCCAGGGATTGAACCTGCATTTCTTACATTTCCTGCATTAGCAGGTGGGTTCTTTGCCACTAGTGCCACCTGGAAGCCCCCAAAAGTCTACAGCTTCTGTTTACTCTGACCTCCACCTTCCCTCTTATAAGGACCTCTGTGGTTACATCAGCCCATCCAGGTGATCCAGGACTACCCCCACATCTCAAAATGTCCCACTAATGTCACATCTGCTAAGTCCCTTTGCCAGGGAAAGTCACATATTTATAGGCTCTGATAATAGAGGAAGAGACATCTTTGCATGGGGCGGGTGGGGGCATTATTCAGGTGACCACAGATGGCATTTGGGGTATTCATAGAGGCGGAGTTTGTTATCATAATGACTGGAGGGAGGAAGACAATGACACTTAGAGAATCGGTCTAGCTCCCTTAGATATTCCGCAAGACCTGACAGGGTCCCAGGCAACAAATGATTACCCAGGTCCTGAATGACTTCTGATTGTCCCACTGGACACTCACAAGGTGAAAAACCTATGAGAACTACTGAAGCCAAAAACTTATCTCAAATACCCTCCTACAAATTGGGGGAGGGGCTACAGTGTAACCTATTATGCGTTTTCCAGTATTGCCAACTACTGGGGTGAAGATTGTCCTTTGATTTGATGGAACTTCACTAAAAATTTGTTTATCTTTTTGGAAAATAACATTAGCAATGTCCAATCTGCCTGTGAAATCCAAGTTACCCAAACACAGCCTGCATTTGTGACTGACACATTCATGCCAACTCTAAAACATGAACAAGTATCTGATGACTTCATTTGCTCTTCCCTATATATACACATGTGCTAAATTGCTTCAGTCGTGTCCAACTCTTTGCCACCCTATGGACTGTAGACTGCCAGGCTCCTCTGCCCATTGGATTCTCTAGGCAAGAATACT
This sequence comes from Bos indicus x Bos taurus, assembly GCF_003369695.1. Lineage (NCBI taxonomy): Eukaryota > Metazoa > Chordata > Mammalia > Artiodactyla > Bovidae > Bos > Bos indicus x Bos taurus. The sequence continues at coordinate 24,073,221 of NC_040092.1, read as the reverse complement.
GGAGTGGGTTGCCATGCCCTCCTACAGGGCAATCTTCCCGACCCAGGGATCGAACCCGCATCTCTTGTCTCTTACATCTCCTGCATTGGCAGGCAGGTTCTTTACTACTAGCTCCACCTGGGAAGCCCATCTGTACAAATATTAAAATATTATTTTACTATGGATTGCTTTGGTCATATTTTTTATCTCAGTGACAGGGCACTATTTTTTAAAGATTTTTTTGATGTGGACCATTCTTAATGTCTTTATTGAATTTATTACAATATCGTTCCTGTTTTATGTTTTGGTTTTCTGGCCATGAGGCACATGGGATCTTGGCTCCCCGACTAGGCATCAAACCCACACTTGCTGCATTGAATGGTGGAGTCTTAACCACTGGACCTCCAGGGAGGTTCCACTGATTTGCTTCTAATCATATATATATATATATATATATATATGTATATATAGACAGACATAAAGGTAGATAGATAGTTCATAAGATTATGGACTTAATTTTATGATCTTTATAAAAGGTTGAGGTTTATGATCTATATAGAGGTTGAGAACCATGGGTCTAAACCATGGTTCCTTGGCACATCTTTTTTTTCTTAAAAGGCCATACAATAAACAATTTAACCTTTTGTAGATTGAGAGGCAAAATCAAGATTACATAGGTACTTACAGAACTATTTAAAATGTAACTTTTAAATTGTTATGTTTTAGCCTTCTTATATTTTCATATCACCCAGACTTAGCCTGTTGGCCACACAGGTGGTGGGCTGGCTTTGATCCATGGGCCAATGTCTGCCAATCCCTGGTTTAAACCACACAGACTAACTCCAGATCTTCTTCCAGTAACTGGTTCAGTTCTGCATAGACCCAAAACTGTGGTTCCTATATAGGGGTAATTTTGCCACCTGGGGGACATCTGGAAATGTCTTGGAGACAATTTTTTCTTGAGGCAACTGTGTTTCTTTTTTAATGTATTTTTCTAATTGGGGTAACACTGATTTGTAACAATATGTAAGTTTCGTGTGTATGACATTATATTTTTAACTTCTGTATACACTACCAAAAACTGGTTTCCATCCATCAGCACAAGTCAATCCCCTTTGCCCCTTTAGCCGCACCCAGCTTCCCCTCCCTCTCTGGTAACCACCTCTCTGCTCCCTGTATCTACATATTTGTTTTTGTTTGGTTTGCTCTGTTCACTTATTTTGGTTTCTTGTTGGTTGGCTGGCCGGTTGGTAGGAATGTAACTTGGTACATCCACTATGGAAGACAATATGGAAACTCCTCAAAAAAGTAAGAATAGAACTACCATATGATCCAGCTATCCTACTTCTGGGTATTTATCTGAAGAATACAAAAACACTAATTTGAAAAGATATCTTTACCCCTATGTTCTCTGTGGCAGTATTTACAATAGCTAAGATATGGAAACAACCTAAGTGCCCATCAATAGATAAATAGAGAATGTGTAATACTATATTTCTATCTATAGAGATAGTGATGTCTATGTAGGTATCTATGTATCTGTGTCTCTACAGATGTACTATCTATCTAGATGTTGTTGTTGTTGTTGTTTAGTCGTTAAGTTGTGTCTGACTCTTTGTAGCCCCATGGACCTCTGTCCTTGAGATTTCCCAGGCAAGAATACTGGAGTGGGTTGCCATTTCCTTCTCCAGGGGATCTTATTAATCCAGGGATCAAACATGTGTCCCCTGCCTTAGCAGGCAGATTCTATTATCGCAGAGCCACCAGGGAAGTCCATCTATCTAGATATCCACATATATATGGAATACTGCTCAGCCATAAGAAAGATGAAACACTTGCCATTTGAGACAACACAGATAGATCTTGACAGCATTCAGTTCAGTTCAGTCGTTCAGTCGTGTCCGACTCTTTGTGACCCCGTGAATCGCAGCACGTCAGGCCCCCTGTCCTATCGCCAATTCCCCTGCTAAGTGAAGTAAGTTAGATGGAGAAAGACAAATACCTTTTTGATTTCCTCACATGGAAAGGGTTTGACTATCATGGTCATGGGGAAAGATGTTACTGGCCTCTAGTGGGCAGAGGCCAGGGACACCTCTCAACATCTTCCATGCACAGGTCAGCCCCACAGCTAGGAATTATATGGTCCCAAAGGTCAATTGTACTGAGGTTGGGGGATCATGCCCTGGGCCACTTTGAGCCCAGGAGCCACAAAGAAAGGTTTGCCGGGACTCTTGGGAGAGAAGCCCTCACCTCTAAGAGACCCATGGCAGGATACACCTTTCTTCCCGGGGGCCAAGTGAGAGACCAGGTCATTCTACTAATACTGCCATCCATCCTGAAACAGTGAAATCCAGAGACAAAGCCAAGATGGAACAGGCACAGTAACAGAATAGTGGGTCTTGACAACAAAGAGGGGATCACTGAATATACACACCCTGAATCTTGCCTGCCCACTGCCCTTCCTGTTATGGAAACCAGCACACAACCATAAGGCACCAGTGTTTTCCCTTTTGTGTGTGTGTAACAATCTCTAATGGCTATGCTCTATTAATGGTATTATCTCATTTAACTTTTTAAAACTTTTTATTTTATATTGAAGCTTCTCTGACAGCTCAGATGGTAAAGAATCTGCCTGCAATGCAGGAGCTGCTAAGTCACTTCAGTCGTGTCCGACTCTGTGTGACCCCATAGACGGCAGCCCACCAGACTTCTCCGCCCCTGGGATTCTCCAGGCAAGAACGAACACTGGAGTGGGTTGCCATTTCCTTCTCCATTGCATGAAAGTGAAAAGTGAAAGTGAAGTTGCTCAGTCGTGCCCGACTCTTAGCGACCCCATGGATTGCCGCCTACCAGGCTCCTCTGTCCCTGGATTTTCCAGGCAAGAGTACTGGAGTGGGGTGCCATTTGCCCAGTTCAATTCCTGGATCAGGAAGATCCCCTGGAGAAGGGATAGGCTACCCACTCCATAATTCTTGGGCTACCCTTGTGGCTCATACAGTAAAGAATCTGCCTGCAATGCAGGAGACCTGGGTTCAGTCCCTGGGTTGGGAAGATCCCCTGGAGAAGGGAATGGCTACCCACTCCAGTATTCTTGAGTGGAGAATTCCATGGACAGAGGAGCCTGACAGGCTACAGTCCATGGGGTCGCAAAGAATCAAACACAACTGAGCGACTTTCAGTTTTCATTGCTGATTAGCAATGTTGTGATAGTTTCAGTTGGACAGCAAACAAACTCAGTCATACATGTACATGTATCCATTCTCCCATCAAACCCACCTCCCTTCCAGACACAGGGGTTTTCTCTTACTTTCAGCCAAAACCTTCTTAAATGATGCAACTTGGCTTCATCCACCAAGGTGATTTGGGTTCACGAGTCATTGGTAGAAGGGATCAGCACATTTTCTTTGTCAGGGCCCAGATAATAAATAATCTAGGCTTTGTGAGCTGAATGTGCTCACTTGCAGCTATTCATCCCTGGTGTTACTTCAGGAGGGCAGCCCGAGACCAGTGTGAACACGGGCCTGCCAGTGCTCCAATAAAACTTTACTTACGGGCACTAAAATTGGGATTTCATAGAATGATCACGTCAGAAACATTCTTTCTTAAAATGCGTTTTGTACAACCAATTGAAAATGTAAGAGTATTCCTAGTTCAGGGGCCGTCCAAACCTGTGAGCCATTGTATGCTGACCTCTGATAAAGACCAGGCTTTTCTAAGAGTTGTTTCATGCAGGTGAGAACTTTTCTGGGTATTCTTCGGGGCTCCTTACAATCTGACAAAGATACCCAGTTTATTCATTGATCCAAAATGTAAACATGCCTCTTACTATGCCTCCAAGACAGTTGGAAATGAATGCAAAAAAAAAAAAAAAATCAGATTCAAACATTGAGAAAGATTTCAAGTTGCTTAATGTTAAGCATTTACAGCAGAATTTATACGGCATTTGATGTTCATATAGCATATGGTTTGGGGATGTTTTGCTGTATCTATTCAAAAAGAGAAGCATCTATTTATCACAGATGGTGGTATTATTTATGATGGAGCCTTACATTAATCCTGAGAGTCCCAATTATCTCAATTCATGTAAATAAAAGGGAACAGCATTCCTGTTCTTTATGATGGTTTTTTCCCCTAAAAAAATAAAGAGCTTATTTTTAATAGAGTCCACATATTTTCTTTCCCACTAATAACAGATAATTAAAAAAAATTCTTCTGTAACCCACTGAGTCATCCTTATTTCTCCCCCCACATATGAATCTCATTTACTTGCTAGTTAGCATCTGTAGTTTTGTTTGGTTATACCAGTATTTTGGATGATTATATTAATGAGAAGTCTTAGGCTCCAAAGTAGAAAATGCTTTCCTGATGGTTGAATAAACAAAAAAGAGGAAAGAATCCATCAGAAGATGAAAGTGTTTTCTTTCATTATATATGGGCTTTAACTCTTCATCTTGTGAAAGAGTACATTTAAACAGACTTTCACAAAGGATGGAGAAGTGAGAGGGGAGAATTCTGAACATTCAAGGGGGAAAAAAAGCCCCTTAGATGACAAGTGAAATATTAACCTCATAAAACCTGGTTATGAATACAGAGGGATGAATATAGCAGCAATGGCTTCAATGGCTCATGCCATAAAGAATCTGCCTGCAATGCAGGAGACACGTGTTTGATCCCGGGGTCAAAGGGACGATCTCCAGGAAGATCCCCTGGAGCAGGAAATGGCAACCCACTCCAGTATTTTTGCCAGGAAAATCCCATGGACAGAGGAGCCTGTTGGGCTACAATCCATGGGGTCGCAAAGAGTCAGACAGGACTGAGTGACTAACACTTCTGCTTTCGTACGCTAAGTACTCTTATGATCCCATTTTACATACAAGGAAACTGAGGTTATGTAAATCACCCACATAAGTCCACCTAATATGGTTCAAAATGGAGTAATGCTGTCAAGGGTCACTCTCAAGTCTCTTTCAAACTTGAAATTTACTGAAGACAGCAATTCTGTTTTCAAGAAAAGCACATCCCACAGAAGTACAGCCAGGTTGGCTACAACTGTGGGCCAAAAAACAGATATGAACTCATCCCATTTTTCCTGCACCTTGCTCTTTAAACTCAATAAAAGACTCAACGACCCATCCTTCAGGGCCAATGCCACTCTATGCGCCTGGTCCCTCTCCTCTCTTGGAAAGTGAATAAAAATTTTTTATTCCCTTCTTAATACTTATGTGAATTCTTTTACAACCCACGTTGGCTCACCTAACAACCCAGCTAAGAGTACTAGAATCAGTATTTGAACACAGGACCCACGTGCTCACCTCCTTCAGGACATCTGCTTTCTCGAAGTTCCCATCTCTTTTCCAGTTATGTTTTTCCTACAGAGTGTCAGCTTGGTAAAAATAACAGTGAGAGGACTATTACCATCTCCTGTCATGCCAATCTAGAGATGCTGAAGCTTGAAGATCAATCAAGTTAACACTGAGGAAAGAACAGTCAAGAACCTGAGTCCCTCAATCCATCCACGCCCGAAGCCAGAGTGTCTCTGGATGTTTCTCCTCATGGCTTAAGTCTGTCTGAGATGCACTTCCCATCACTTTGAACTAACTGATCCTCAATATCCTGTTCTTGATTGATGAGGTTGTTGAGCTTACAAACGTTCTTATTTAATATTGCAGGGCCAAGACTTCTATCGCAGTCTTAACATTAATCTCAGAAAAGAAAAACACCCCAACTGAGGGATATTATGAGGAATGTTCTCCATTTCATAAATATTAATGGGGAGCCTCTGCTGTGTCTCATGCTGCCTGGTTTCTGTCGGGAATATACAGATAAATAAACCATGGTTATCAAGCTCACAGAACTCTAAGCTCAGGCAAGGAAACCAGCCACAGGGGAGAATGAAGATGGGTAGACATAACCAGGCCGATGTGATACAGTAGCTGAGATGTGTGCCTTAGTAATTGTTTACAAGTATAAGCTGGTCATGTGATGACACAGTGCTTTCTGATTGGCCAGGCTGGGAAGGGAAGTGATACAGGCACCTTGGACCAATATCTTGGAGGAGGTGTTTGCCCAAGGCAGTAAAGGGAGGGTGAAACGTTTTACCACTCTTGATGTTTCCAAGTGGTAAACTTGGAAACATTTCCAGCCCAAAGTGTTCAGGATGGCAGAGCAACTTTTACTCAGCTTTGTTGCTGTTTTTGAATTCTTTATGCTTCCCTGGTGGCTCAGACAGTAAAGAATCTTCCTGCCATTCAGGAGACCCAGGTTCGATCCCTGGGTCAGGAAGATCCTGTGGAGAAGGAAATAGCAACCCACACCAGTATTCTTGCCAAGGAAAATCCCTTGGATAGAGGAGCATGGTGGGCTACAGTCCATGGGGGTCACAAAGAATCAGACATGACTGAGTGACTAGCACTTTCCACTTGAATTCTTTATAGAATATGGGCACCCTTCAGGGCCCTCTTGGCTTCCCTGCAAGCTCAGACAGTAAAGAATCTGCCTGCAATGAGGGAGACCTGGGTTCAATCCCTGGGTCAGAAGAGCCCCTGGAGAAGGGCATGGCAACCCACTCCAGTATTCTTGCCTGGAGAGTTCCATGGACAGAGGAGTTCAGTTTAGTTTAGTTCAGTCACTCAGTCATGTCCAACTCTTTGCGACCCCATGAATCACAGCACGCCAGGCCTCCCTGTCCATCACCAACTCCAGGAGTTCACTCAAACTCACGTCCATCAGGTCGGTGATGCCATCCAGCCATCTCATCCTCTGTTGTCCCCTTTTCCTCCTACCCCCAATCCCTCCCAGCATCAGAGTCTTTTCCAATGAGTCAACTCTTCACATGAGGTGGCCAAAGTACTGGAGTTTCAGCTTTAGCATCATTTCTATAACTGATTCAATTTGCGGTACACCTGAAACTAAATAGCATTGTAAATCAACTATACCAATAAAAAGTTAAAAATACAAAAAAAAATTAAAAGGCATGTACAAGATATAGAAAACAAACATACAATTACCAGGGAAATGGGTGGGGAGGGGTAAATTAGGAGTTTGGGATTAACAGATACAAACTACTATGTATAAAAGAGAGAAGCAACAAGGATTTACTGTAGAGCACAGGGAACTGTATTCAATATTTTGTAATTACCTATAATGGAAAATAATCTGAAAAGGAATAGATATGTATCTATGTACATGTATGTAACTGAATCACTTTGCAGTACATTTGAAACACTGTATATCAATTATAAATCAAGAAAAAAGTATGGAGTATATTAGAAAGCCATTAGTGAAGCCCCACCCAGACTCTTCCCTATCTCTGCCCTGGGACAAAAGCCTTAAGCTGAAGGAGGAACAGCACAGAACCTCCCATAAAGCAGGGGTACTTGGAGAAGGGGAGGAGGAGTGAGGAGAGAAACATCCTCTACCATGGGGAGGGGCAGAGGTGCTCCCAGAGTACTGGGCTACAAGAAGGGAGACTGTGTAGACAACGCATATTATCACACAGTTATTAAAATATTTACATCAAAATAATAACTAGACCAACATTGATATTTATGAACATTAATAAATACTAATAAGTTTCACAAAATAATTATGTTAAAATAAGAACAAACTGAAACACACTAGCTATCATCCACCTATACATACACCTAAATGTTTAGGAGAAATTTTTCATGTAATATCACACTTACAAAAGTGATTATTATTAACCTAAAGGGAGATTAGATCTTTTGGATGGTCATACATTTTAGCTTTCCTGGTTGTTTTCTTTTCTTTTTCTTTGATAAAATGAGACTATGTATTCAAATATTAGTTGTGCAATTAAAGTGCTGTTTTAAGGCAGCTTCCCTTGGCAACAGGGCTCCGAAATCTGACTTGGCCGACTGACACAACAAAGATGTGTAAATAGTTCTGTGTGTGATTTTTCAACAGGTGCATCATTTAAAGGTAGAATTACTTTTCCCCTCCCTTCCCTTTCTTTGTGATTTCTTCTAATACCCAGCTTCTAAGGAGATGGACGGAGAAGGCAATGGCACCCCACTCCAGTACTCTTGCCTGGAAAATCCCATGGATGGAGGAGCCTGGTAGACTGCAGTCCATGGGGTCGCAAAGAGTCGGACACGACTGAGCGACTTCACTTTCACTTTTCACTTTCATGCATTGGAGAAGGAAATGGCAACCCACTCCAGTGTTCTTGCCTGGAGAATCCCAGGGACGGGGGAGCCTGTTGCGCTGCCGTCTATGGGGTCACACAGAGTCGGACACGACTGAAGCGACTTAGCAGCAGCAGCAGCAGCAAGGAGATGGAGGTAGTGAGTTTAACATAAATACTGGTGCATCCAACATGCCTCAGCTTCATCCTGGGACCAGACAGGGTTCAGTGGATGCTGGGCTGACCAGATGGTTTCCTTGTGAGCATCCCTGGTAGCAACGTGGAGGGTTAATCCAAGTTGCACAGGTATATCTGCTGCTTTATTTTTCTGATAATCTCTTTTTCCCTGCCTGGGTTATTAAAAGTCCTTGTGAAATGCTCCCTTTCCTGCCTGTGGTGTAATGAATCTACCATCCGGAGGGGCAGAGGTGCCCCCAGAGTACCAGGGTACAGGAAGAGAAATTGTGTAGACAACGCATATTATCACACAGTTACACACAAGTATCATAAAATATTAAAATATTTTAATATGTGTCAGTCGTCCAAATCCGATTTCAGAGTCCTGATGCCAACTTTCTGGGTTGGCCAAAAAGTTTGTTTGGGTTCTTTCATAAGATGGTATGTCTGAGCCCTCATGGGTGGGCCTTAGTGACACCCAGCAGTGTCTGAGTCCCACTTGGCATCTTGAAGCATCATGCCAACCTGGATCACCAAACTTTGGACCATCAATGACAAAACTAATTCTGAGACAAGAAAGACTATGAATTCATATACTTGCAGTAAGGAAACCCATCCACTGTCAGCTTCCTTTCAGCAGGGGTTCAAAGATCTTAGGAATGAGAAGAAATTTTACAGAATAAAAGATGGGAACCCCATGACAGTGTCAGATTGACAAGAGTTCTATAATGTTGGGAAACTCGAACTGGGAGAGACTTCCCAATAGGTCTTTTGCTACATTTGACAATCTTTGGTTGTCTGCCTAGGGGCAAGGGAAAGTGTGGGGCTATTTCAGAAGAGGAAGTCTGTTCAATGTCACAGGCTGGGTTTGGCCAGTCATTTCCGGGAACGTGTGGGGGATCAATCAGGTGCTGTTTACAGTAATGATGCTGAGATGTTGCCTGTCAAGACAAGAAGTTTCCTGGGACTTTTTGTTGTCTAAGAAGAAAAAAGCCCCTCATTCAAAGAACCACAAATTTTCAGGTTTCCACTGCTTGCAGATTTATAATGAGAACCCTCTACACCTGAAGCCATAAATTGCCATGCAGCTATGAGAAAGAGGAGCATATAAGTTCCCTTTTTGTGTAAGGCGGTTTGAATACTACTTGTTCCTGCCTTGCCTCCTCCGGGAAGTCTTCTTTGCTATCTCTAGCCAGCACTGACCCTCCCTGATTATCTTTCCTACCCACAGTCTGTCCATGTACTGTGGTCCTCTCTGATGCCCTGAGGTGAGGCGCTCTCATGTTCAAGTCCTATTTGTCAAACTGGAACACAAACTCCCTCAGATCAAAAGGAACAGGAGGTTGAGAAAGAAGTGTGCTTTGGAGTTGAAATCCTAGCTTGAAAACCTGGCTGATGGGCAAAAGACTACCTTCATGGGCCTGTTTCTTTATCGATGAAATGGGAGTGGTAACCATCTACCCCCAGGGGCTGCTGCAGTGGTTTATAGAAATCCCTTCCCCCAGAGTTCTTCAAAGCACTAACTCCCTCTCTCCCTGGAGGGAAGAGTCTGTGTCGTGTGCACACAGCTTCTCCAGACAGACAGACAGACAGAGTGACCGTGAGAGTAAGAAGAAGAGGGAGAGACAGACAGCACCAGCAGCAAAATTTTCTTAAAGGTCTAGATAGCAGGCATTTATAGATAGCCAATATTTTAGACCAAGAGGCAAAAATCTAGGACATTACGTAAGCAGTTATATAACCATTCAAATGCAACCATTTAAAAATGTAGACACGATTCTCAGCTGCAGGCCCTACAAGCAGATGGTGAGGCGGAGCCCAGGGGCCACAGTCAGGCCACCAGGTGTAGAGTGCAGCTAGGGTCTGCAAACTCTCTGGGGCTGAAGCCTGGTGACCCCTGGCTGGATCCTGTCTCCACCCCTAAGCAGCTGTGTGGTCTAGAGTGAGGCATTTTGTCTCTTTGTGCCTCAAATTCCTTATCTGTAAAATGGGGACAGTAATGATAATATCTCCCTCCTGAGATAGTAAATATGTCAATGCATATAAAATGGTTAAAACAGTGTTCTGTGTCCAGGACGTGTTCAATTATTGTTCCCTCCTGAGGTCCAGCATACAGAATGAGAAAGTCAAAGTGTTAGTAGCTCAGTCTTGTCCCACTCTTTGGGACTCCAAGGACTGAGGAGCCCAGGGGGCTACAGTCCATGGAATTCTCCAGGCAAGAATATGGGACTGGGTTGCCATTCCCTTCTCCAGGGGAATCTGTCCAACACAGGGATCAAACCCGGGTCTCCTGCAGTGCAGGCAGATTCTTTACAGTCTGAGCCACCTGGGAAGCCCAGCACACAGAATGGAGCCACTTAATCCTTTTACAGGGTCTTGGGGGATGCTGATGAGTATTAAGAACATCTTTCCTAAAGATCATGTCTGTGCTCAGTTTGCAGATGTTTCCACAAAAAAATCCAGGGCCCAGGGACTCCTTTAATCTCACTACAGGTAGCCTCTGTCCAGGGGCTCCACCTGTGATATCCACAATAAGCAGTCTTGCAGAAAAAGGTAAGAAAGGGCCTCCTGACCTTCCTAAAAGCCACCCGGCTGGCTGGCTGCCTCAGATCACGTGCACAGCAGAATTCCAGGCTCTGGGTGTCAGAACAGACCTGGGCTGGCTCAGATGTTCTGACGATGGCTTCTGCACATAGGACTGCCGCCCTTTCTCCAGAGTCTAGAGGGCAGGGTGGAGCATGCCCATTTCTAACAAGCTCTCCCGAGATCAGGGGATGCTGCTGCTGGTGGTCTGGGACCAGCCTTGAGATCTGTTGCTGTAAGGCATCAAAGCCCACTCTCCAGAAGTTGGTAACACACATCTCGAGGACAGGCTAAAGCTCTTTGAAATGACAGCTGCTACCAAAACCCCCACAAGGCTAGCACAGGATCTGATCCCTAAAGAGACTCGGAACCTGTTGCCTTCTCTTCTGTCCCCTGCGACCTCGGGCCAGAGCACCAGTGTGTGTGGCTGGATGGCGACCCATCCCCCCATGCAGAGTTAGAGTGATCTCTACACTGGAAACCTCAGTCCAGGACCTCAAAACTGCATCCTCATCCCCGGATCTGTGAACATAACTGCAGGAAGAAACACAATTCAGGCTGCGGGCGGAATGAAGGTTGATAACTGAGCTGACTCTAAGATGGAAAGCTGCTCCTGGGATGTCTTGGTGAGCCCAGTGTCACCACACAGTCCTTACAACTGGCAGGAGAAGGAAGGACAGGAGGGTCAGAATGACGCCTTGGAGATTTCCCTGATGGACCAGTGGATCTGAACTCCTAATGGAGGGGGCCTAGGCAATGGCAACCCACTCCAGTACTCTTGCCTGGAAAATCCCATGGACGGAGGGACCCGGTGGGGTGCAGTCCAGGGGGTCGATAGGAGTCAGACACGACTGAGCGACTTCACTTTCACTTTTCACTTTCATGCATTGGAGAAGGAAATGGCAACCCACTCCAGTGTTCTTGCCTGGAGAATCCCAGGGACGGGGGAGCCTGGTGGGCTGCCGTCTATGGGGTCGCACAGAGTCGGACACGACTAAAGCGACTTAGCGGCAGCAGCAGCAGGTTTGATCTGTGGTCAGGGAACTAAGATCCCACATACCACAAATAAGACCTGGTGTGCAGTCAAAGGGATGGATAGATAGGCTGTGTTTAATCGCTAAGCTGTGTCTGACTTTTTTGTGACCCTATAGACTGTAGCTCACTGGGCTCCTCTGTCCATGGGATTTCTCAGGCAAGAATACTGGAGGGGGTTGCCATTTACTCCTCCAGGGGATCTTCTCCACTAGGGATTGAACCCATATCTCCTGCTTGGCAGGAGAGTTCTTTACCACTGAGCCACCTGACTGCTCTCCAAATAAAAAAGTAAAAATTTTTTAAAAAATATAATGCCTCATGAAAAGGACACAACTCATATTTTCTGGCTATGAAGACGGAGGAAGGGTCCACGAGCCAAGAAGTGTGTGCAGCCTCTAGAAGCTGGAAAAGGTGAGAAAACAGGCCTTTCCTTACAGCCTGTAGAAGGAACACAGCCCTGCAGACCCCTTGATGTTAGCCCCATGAGACCCACTATGGACTTCTGACCTCCAGAGCTCTGAGATGATACATCTGTGTTGTTTTAGGCCCACCAACTTGAGGTGACCTGTTACAATAGCCCCAGAAAACTCAGAAGCCTCTGATGGCTCCTCTTTGTGGTTAGAATAAAATCTAAACTTCTCAATACAGCACAGGCTGATATCTGATGTGCCCCCATGTCTATCTGGACTCCCCTGATTTCACCTGCCCAGCTTGCCCTCCACCTGGACCACATCGACCTGCTTATTCCTCCTCAAAGATGCTTGGCTTGTGGTCACCTGTCCCTGTGCGCTCTCCCTTAGATCTGCACAGGGTAGGCTCCTTTTCATTACCTCCAACACAGCTCACTGAGCACCTGCTACACGCCTGACACTGGACAAGCCACGGAGAACAAAAGACAGTTCCCACCATCATGGCGCCTACCTTCTGGTGGGAGAAAACAGGATGCATTTAATCCTAGGTGATGCTAGGAAGTCTGGAGAAAAGAAGTGCATCAAGGCAGGAGCTGACCTCATTCCTGCCCAAGTAGCTCTCACCCCATTCCACCCCATTTGACTGTCTTCCTAGTTCTTCTTCTTATTCCCTCCAAAGTGATGCTCATTTATTTGTTGGTTTCTTCATGGCAAATAGATGGGCAAACAGTGGCTGACTTTATTTTTCTGGGCTCCACAATTGCTGTGGATGGTGATTGCAGCCATGAAATTAAAAGACGCTTACTCCTTGGAAGGAAAGTTATGACCAACCTAGATAGCATATTCAAAAGCAACAAAGTCAAGGCTATGGTTTTTTCCAGTAGTCATGTATGGATGTGAGAGTTGGACTATAAAGAAAGCCAAGTGCAGAAGAATTGATGCTTTTGAACTGTGGTGTTGGAGAAGACTCTTGAGAGTCCCTTGGACTGCAAGGAGATCCAACCAGTCCATCCTAAAGAAGATCAGTCCTGGGTGTTCTTTGGAAGGAGTGATGCTAAAGCTGAAACTCCAGTACTTTGGCCACCTGATGTGAAGAGCTGACTCATTTGAAAAGACCCTGATGCTGGGAAAGATTGAGGGCAGGAGGAGAAGGGGACAACAGAAAATGAGATGGTTGGATGGCATCACCGACTCAGTGGACATGGGTTTGGGTGGACTCCGGGAGTTGGTGATGGACAGGGAGGCCTGGAGTGCTGCGGTTCATGGGGTCACAAAGAGTCGGACACGACTGAGAGACTGAACTGAACTGAACTTGCTAAGTGTGTCTCCTTTCTCACTAGACAAGAAAACACATAAAAGAGAGACTTTATCTTCTCTCTCCCCAGCATTTGGGCCATATCAACCATGGGAGCATTCAGTAAATACTTACTGAATGAATGAACGGGTGAGTGCCCTGGGAGCCACAGGTGGCCAGTGCCTGACTGCCATCAACTAATTCCCCTGTCCTGCCAACATCTCTGATCTTGGTCCCCCCCCAGGACTCTCATGGCATGTGCAGGTAGCCAAAGAGCCTGACAAAATCCACTGTGTCCCCCTCCTTCTGGCTGCCAACACTGACTTTTTTTTTTAGAGCTGCCTCCTGTGATTTCAGTATCTGGTATGTGTTTAGGCAGCTGCCACTGTTTTCCTCAAGCTACGTGTGAAGCCAACAGTCTGTTAAAAAGTAGAAACAAGATCCTCCCAGTTATGGCTTCAAAACCAGGGTGACTGAAACAAACAACAGAAAACATACATGGGGGACGCGCCGTCTCGGCTGCGGGGAGTACACCGGCTTGAGCTACTTGGAGGATGATTAAACCTCCTTCCTGGGGCAGCCCACAAAGCAGCCTTGCTGGCAGTAATAATGAGGCAAGCAGGATGTCCGGACCTTGGCTGTCTTATCGGCAGCATATGCTTCAGAGATGCTGGTTGGAGCCAAGGAGCTCAGACCCAGAGGGACCCTCTCCAGAGGCACAGGGGGCCCCGCTGGTCCTCAGACAAGTGTACTGCAGAGTACAATGTTTAAAAGCAAGACAGGGAGGGCTGGAGGGAGCAAGCAAGGGCGCGAGACAAGGAAAGAGGGAGGAAAGATTACGAAAGGAAGGAGAACTGAGTTGCCAGTTCTTTGAAATTAGAGGTCATACATAAAAATGTAGATTTTTTTTTAGTTTGGTTTGAAAAATTAGAATTTGGGGCCACACCAGGCTGGTCTGCCTGCCTGGCAGCTGTTGGCTGGAGCAAAGGAGGAGTTGCCTTCCTGGGTGTCTAAGTCACCAAGATGCCAACCTGGCTGGCCCCTGCATCTCTGGCTTGGCCAACCCAGCCTCAGCCCACCCATTCCAGAGGAGAAAAGCTAATCCTGGCCTCTCTCCCACCCAAATAGGTCCTGGACACAGATGCTTTGCCTCAGCCTAGACTCTTAGAAGTGGAGGGGGCTTCCGATGTTCTAGAAGACTTGGCATCCTCTCCAAAGTCCCAGGACCCACATGGAAGCTGAGTGGTCACAGGCGCAGGGGACACTTCTAAGTGCAGCGACCAGGGGATGCGCTCTAGGGGAGCCCAGGAGAGGAGGTCTGTGGACACTTGCAGGCCAGAGGACAGCAAAGAGTCCGGCCGTCCATCCATTCCTGTCCTCCAGCTCTGCAGCAACCAGCCTCTGGAGGCCCCCAGTGCTCTCCCTGCAGCGCTAGGTATCTCTCCGGAATTTTTCATTGTAACGAGTGAAAAGCTATTTGGCACTTTAGAATTACTAGAGGCATGCACAAAAGAACTCAGAAAACTCAAATGCTAAGTGGTAAATGCCTGGGTTTGTTGGCTGTAGTTTAAGGAACATGTTTCCCTGAGCTGAGTGATGCTAGGTGCTTGGTTTGCCTAAGTTCCCACATTTTCTCGTGCAGGGACCCCATGTGTGGAATGACAGTGGAGTCAAAGTTCAAGACTGAGTCACTCCTGCCAGGGGGTCTCTTTCAGGGGCTACCTCTCCATAAGACTATGTATGTTTAGAGACATCCTTGGCCTTGGAGGGGACCCAAGGGAGAGTCCCCCTCTTCAGCCAAAAGGCAAGTATTGGCCTCCTGGCAGTGGAGGAGATAACTGGTTAAAGGCTGGTCAAAGAAAGAACTGTGGCTTGACCTGGAGAGCTGTCCAGATGAGACAGAACTGAGTTTTGGAAGCCACACCTGGGAAGGTGGGACAGAATCTAAGTGAATGGCCGATTAAAGCCTATCTGGTTAACAACGAGCCTTTTAGGGTTCTGACTTCAGGCTCCACTAAGTAAAATGCCCATGAAATAGTTGAGGAATAACACACAGCACCCAGGGCTGGAAAGGAGTGGTCCCACCATCTACAGTCCAGCCAGCCAGGGTCAAGCCCTTCCAGACCTGAGCATTGCAGGTCATTCAGCAGGAGGTCGGCAGTCCTAGCTCAGAATAGGAGGCAGGCTGTGAAGACACCAGCCAGCCTCACCCATGTTCAAACCTTCCCACCTACTCCCATTCTCTGCTGTGAATCAAGCTGCAGATCAGATTTCCTTCTCAAGCTGTTTTGGGTGTATTGCATTTTATGTCATGGAGATGCTAGGAAGGATGAGTGCAAGCTTAGTCACTAAGTCATGTCTGACTTTTGGGGACCCCATGGACTCTAGCCCACCAGGCTCCTCTGTCCATGGGATTTTCCAGGCAAGAATACTGGAGTGGGTTGTCAGGAAGGATAGCAATGCACAAGAGAGGTTCTTACAGCTCCTCTCTGGCTCTGCAACTTCATGGACCTTTTCTTGTTTCCTAACTTCCAATTCTCTCATGATAGTGAGTGATCTAAAAGGCGCCAAAGTGCCCCGATGTTCACTGCAGCACTGTTTACAACAGCCGGGACATGGAAGCAACCTAAATGTCCATCAACGAAGAATGGATAAAGAATATATGGTACATATATACAATAGAATATCACACAGCCATAAAAAGGAACAAAGTTGGGTCACTTGTAGAGATGTGGATGGACCTAGAGTCTGTCATACAGAGTGAAGGAAGTCAGAAAGAGAAGAACAAATATTGTATATTAATGCATATGGCAACCCACTCCAGTACTCTTGCCTGGAAAATCCCATGGATGGAGGAGCCTGGTGGGCTGTAGTCCATGGGGTCACTAAGAGTCAGACACGACTGAGCATCTTCACTTTGACTTTCACTTTCATGCATTGGAGAAGGAAATGGCAACCCACTCCAGTGTTCTTGCCTGGAGAACCTCAGGGACGGGGAAGCCTCATGGGCTGCCGTCTATGGGGTCGCACAGAGTTGGACACGACTGAAGCAATTTAGCAGTAGCAGCAGCAGCATATGTATATAACCTGAAAAAAGTGGTATAGACAATCTTATTTACAAAGCAGAAATAGAGACACAGACATAGAGAACAAACATATAGACACCAAAGCGGAAAGGGGCGGTGGGATGATTTGGAAATTGGGGTTGACATATATGTACTATTAACACTATGTACAAAGTTGGTAACTAATGAGAAGCGACTGTAGAGCACAGGGAACTCTACTCAGTGCTTTGTGGTGACCTAAATGGGCATGCGTGTGTGCGTGTGCACGTGTGTGTGTGTGTGTGTGCTCAGTCATTTCCAACTCTTTGCAATCCCTATAACAGGAAGGAGATTCAAAAAGAAGGGGATATATGTATACATATAACCGAATCACTTTGCTGTACAGCAGAAACTGACACTACTGTAAAGCAACTATATTTCAATAAAACATTAAAAAAAAATAAAAGGTTCTGAAGTGAATCTTTAAATGTATCCTGCATAAAACGGAGTTGTGATTTTGTATGTATTATAAACAGCATATGGCCTGGCTATGCTTATAGTGGTGCTGACTTTAACTGAACAAGAACAAAATTCCAGGGGGAAATAAAAATCGGATGATGGCTGATCATGCATCAGGAATTGGTATTTGTGTTTCTAAGGTTTTGATAATACCTCTAGGATTATAAGTGATCGTGAAATGGTTAATCCTCCTAGAATTATCGAAATGGGCAGGGGAGGTCAAGAGGTACAAACTCAAAGTTAAATAAGAACTGAAGGTATAATGTACAGCGTGGTGACTATAGTTAATATAATGTGTTGTATATTTGAAAGTTACTAAGAGTATAGATCTTCAAAGTTCTCACTACAAGAAAAAAATTTTGTAACTATGTGTGGTGGTGGATGTTAACTAGACTTAGTGCGGTCATCATTTCACAATATACAAATATTGAATCATCATGCTATATCTTAGAAATGAATGTAAGTTTATAAGTCAATTACTTTTCAATTACAAAAAAAAAAAAAAAAACCTCTTAGGTCTTGTTATCTCCATTTTACAGGTGGGAACAGTGAGGCTGAGAGATTAATTAACATTTTAGCTATATAGGATTCCAAACTGAGATCCACCCAAATTCCATACCTAAGCCCTTTTTATGATATTCTGCTACCTGCAACTGTAAAAACTTGAAGAAGCAGCCCTTAAGGGGTCTCAGATATTTCCAGAAAAAGTGAGAAAAATCAAGATGGCGGGCTGTGTCCTGCTTCTGGCCTGTCTGTGCAGCCTCTGGAGACATGAATAGCTTAGGTGATTGTAAAGGTATTAGGTGCTGGATGGGGTCATCTTCTAGTTGGCAGGGTGGTTACTGGGGGTTCCATTCACATGGCATTCGGCGTTAGGCTGGTTAAGTATCAGTTGTGTGTGTCGGAGAAGGGGGGGTGGTTGGCAGTCATCACGAGAGAGTGGAGGAAGATGAAGGCGCCTCACCTGTCTCTGGTGCCACCACCGTGAAGGAGTGGGGGTGGAGTGAATACCCACCTACTCAGTGAGGCCTGATCAGACGTACCCAGAAGTCTCTAGAAATACAGGGAAAAGTCAGAACTGCACAAGATGAACTCAGAAGAAGAAAGACCTCCCTCTTTACTCCGTGATTTCAGGAGATCCTGGGGGAGCTCCTGTAACAAGGAATCCTGACTCACGTCGCCCACACGGGGCCCTCACGGAAGTGATGGGAAGGCCATCAGATGCTGGGCCCCAGGCTCACCCTGGGGAGTCACAGAAACTTTAGTGTCTGATCTCTGACACTGGAGATGAGGGTGCCTCCGCTAACCACTGAAAGGGGTCCTTAAAAGCTCTTAAGCCCTCTTCCCGTGAAGGTGAAAGTTGCTCAGTTGTGTCCAACTCTCTGTGACCCCTATATAGTCCACGGAATTCTCCAGGCCAGAATACTGGAGTGGGTAGTCGTTCCCTTCTCCAAGGGATCTGCCCAACCCAGGGATCGAACCCAGGTCTCCCACATTGCAGGAGGATTCTTTATCAGCTGAGCCATCACGGAAGCCCAAGAATACTAGGTGGGTAGTCTATCCCTTCTCCAGGGGATCTTCCCAGAAATTGATCCCAGGTCTCCTGGGAATTCTAAAGGCGGATTCTTTACCATGTGAGCTACAAGGGAAGCCCCCTCTTCCCATGATGGAAACCAAATAGCACAAGTCCTGCAGACACAATCACCAATACAGGTTCCTCGGGGACCCACCCAGACCACATCACAGCACTGCCTGTCCCCACCAGGGTTTACAGAAGGGGTGTCTGTTCCATCTCCTCTCCCACTCACAACCAGGGCCCAGGTCCAGCACCTAAAACCAATGACTTGAGTTAATCAACTCACGATTTACTCTCTAAACTGTTTCCTTCATCTTCCAAGAAGGAAAAGGCCAGACTTCAGTCCCTGAGATAATAATAATTTAGGTCATTCATCCTATTTTTCCTTTGTTCCCTTTTCTAGAACCTGATCGCCTCCTTTTGTGTTGTTAGTTTAAAAAAAAAATTTTTTTTCTTTCTTTTTTTTTAACTGATCAGCTTAGCGAAAATCCCCGCCTTGGTATTAGCGATGGGGGCCACAGTAGCTAAACAGATGCTTGTTCTCTTAACAGTGTAAAATGCAGAGTTACTTAGATAATCCCTAAGCATTCCAACATGGAGGCATTCCTCAGTGAAAAGCGTGTGTTTGCAGCACCAGGGTTCCTGAAAGCAGAGTTGAACTTTGTGAGCTGTTGGAAAAGCAAAGTGGTTTAAGTTTTCTCATCCCCAAGCTTCAGACTCCTTGTGTTAATTGCATCTTTATGGAAAAGTATTTGCCTGGAAAAACTCATTCAAGTATCATCTAAAAACACTGATGGTCCCCTGCCTGCAAAGACAAGGCCATGGGAGGGAGAAATAGAAATCCCTGGGGGCGGAGAGAGAAATTTAGGAATGATAAAATGATTAGGAAACCAGAGGGACTTTGTGTCACTAATCTGACCTGCCTTTATCCTGCCCTGAATCCAGGGACCCACAGGGGTTCCCAGTGGGGTGGCCAGAGGCTGAACACCATGGGAACTGGCTCAAGCATCCATCAAGCTGGATGGGTGGAGCAAGTGCCCCGTGAGCCCTACCAGGGCCCAAGTCAGGTTTCTGTGTTGTGTCTGTTTCACTGCTTATGGAAACACATGGGCAGATGGCATTGTGCATGCTAAAAGTGCGCCTACTCCATGATCCGCTTCTAAGTTTCTGCCCTAGAGAAAGACATGCACATGTGCACATGCATACACACTGAGACAAATGCACAGGATGTGTGTGTGTGGTGTGTGTGTGTGTGTGTGTGTGTGTGTGTGTGTGTGTGTGCGTGCTTCCCCTGTGGCTCAGCTGGTAAAGAATCCGCCTGCCATGCGGGAGACCTGGGTTTGATCCCTGGGTTGGGAAGATCCCCTGGAGAAGGGAAAGGCTACCCACTCCAGTATTCTGGCCTGGAGAATTCCATGGACTGTAAAGTCCATGGGGTCGCAAAGAGTCGGACATGACTAAGCGACTTTCACTTTATATATATATGTGTGTGTATGTATGGTTAGCAAAAAGTTCACTTGACATTTTCCATAACATCTTACACAAAAGTGCAAGTGAAATCTTTGCTCAACCCAATACCTACATATATACTTTTACACACATATATAGATATATACATAGATATATATATATATACATTCACACTTACTGACACATACATATACACACATATGCACAGTAACACACATACACACAGATAAACACACACACACATATATACATATACACACATATATATACACATAAATACATAGCACACTCAACATTCAGAAAACGAAGATCATGGCATCTGGTCCCATCACTTCATGGCAAATAGATGGGGAAACAATGGAAACAGTGAGAGACTTTATTTTGGGGGCTCAAAAATCACTGCAGATAGTGACTGCAGCCATGAAATTAAAAGAAGCTTGCTCCTTGGAAGAAAAGCTATGACCAACCTAGACAGCATATTAAAAAGCAGAGACGTTACTTTGCCAACAAAGATCCATCTAGTCAAAGCTATGGTTTTTCCAGTAGTCACGTATGGATGTGAGAGGTGGACTATAAAGAAAGCTGAGTGCCGAAGAATTGATGCTTTTGAACTGTGGTGTTGCAGAAGATTCTTGAGAGTCCCTTGTATGGCAAAGAGATCAAACCAGTCAATCCTAAAGGAAATCAGACCTGAATATTCATTGGAAGGATTGATGCTGAAGCTGAAGCTCCAATACTTTGGCCACCTGATGCGAAGAACTGACTCATTGGAAAAGACCCTGAGGCTGGGAAAGATTGAAGGCGGAAGGAGAAGGGGATGATGACACAGGGTGAGATGGTGGATGGCATCACCTACTCGATGGACATGAGTTTGAGCAAGCTCCGGGAGTTGATGGACATGGAAGCCTGGCATGCTTCAGTCCATGGGGTCACAAAGAGTCCGATATGACTGAGCAACTGAACTGACCTGAACTAATGTGTGTGCATACATGTGTATGTATGCATATGTTCTGAAAGTGTGTGAATGTTTGCTATGTTCAGTTCAGTTCAGTCCCTCAGTCGTGTCTTGACTCTTTGCAACCCCCTGGACTGCAGCACGCCAGGCCTCCCTGTCCATCACCAGCTCCTGGAGCTTGCTCAAACTCATGTCCGTCGAGTAGGTGATGCCATCCAACCATCTCACCCTGTGTCATCCCCTTCTCCTCCCATCTTCAATCTTTCCCAGCATCAGGGTCTTTTCCAATGAGTCAGTTCTTCACATCAGGTGGCCAAAGTGCTGGAGTTTCCGTTTCAGCATCAGTCCTTCCAACGAATATTCAGGACTGATTTCCTTTAGGATGAACTGCTTGGATCTCCTTGCAGTCCAATGCAGACATATACACAAATACAAATACATAAACATATATATTCATACACTTATACACACAAATATACATATACATGCATAGATACACACATGCCACACACACCAGGAGAAATGTGCAATGAGGTTCACTCTCACATGCTTTAGTAGAAAATTAGAAACGGCTTCATATCAACAGGAGCAAGATGGCTAAAATATAATTTTTTATGCAAAGAAATACCGTAGGTTAGTTAAAAGGAAGAACCTAGAAACAGGAATGGTGACGTACTGGTGATTGTTAAAGCTGAAGGATGAACTCGTGGGAATTCATTATATGATTCTCTCTTTTTTGTATATGTTTGAAAACTTCCCATAGTCAAATGTTAACTTAAAAAGAAATAAAAAGAATGACTTGGGTCTTTGCTTTCTGTCCAGTACAGTAGCTACCAGCCAGCCACATGTAGCTACTGAAATTTATATTTGCCAAAATTAGATAAAATTAAAAATTCATTTCCCCTTGCCATATTGCCAGCACTCAGTGGTCATATCCACTATTGTAGCAGTTCCGATGGCCACCATATTAAAAAATATCTTGAGTTTAAAGAATAACGAAAAATGGTGTGTACCGTACCGTGGCTTTTGTGTACGTTTTCAAAACTCAGAAAATCACACTGCATTTTCTCATGGGCATGGATCTGTGGAGGTGCAAAGTGTGAAGGGGGTCTGGAGTTCACGACAAGCTCAAAACAGTGGATTCCTTTGCCCAAGTAGAGGCTGCTTGCCATATCCCGGAGTGGCAGCAGGTTGCTAAGCAACGGGCAACTAGCTTAGCCATCACGGTATTAACGCATTATTTGTGTTCCTAAAAACAAAGTTAAAAATGAATACAGAAGACAAGAAAAGATGTGTCTGAGTGTGTGTGTGAGGGGGTGGCGGTGGGGGGGCTCCCTTAGGACGTGGACATAAAAGAAACTGGAGGACCTGACCGTATCAGGACAGTTCCCTCTTTGCGGCCACCCCCCACCCCACCCCCCATCCCCCCCAACCAAGGCAGGTGCCCTTTCCTTGTACAAAGTGGTGATTCCATCACTTTCCACTGCTTTCCAAAGGCAAGGGAAGTTTCTGAGAAGTGCTCTCTTTGAGCCACTGAAGTTTGTGTCTTGCCCCTGGCGCTCTTTCAAGCTGACAGATGTCATCTCCTTCTGAGATGCTCTTTGTGTCTGTCCTGGTATTAAGCCCCCTCCAGCCTCCCAGCTGGGAAAGCTCCTTCTCCGATCTGTCTCTGCTGAGCCTGCCCTGTGATTCCAGCCTGCGATGGGGGTCTTCAAAACGGACTACACGGGAACTCAATTTAATAAAGAGTGGATACATGTATATGTGTAACTGACTCGCTTTGCTGCATACCAGAAGCTATTGATAGGGTTTCTTCCATAGCTCAGAGGGTAAAGTAGCTGACTGCAATGCAGGAGATGGATGTGGGTTCAGTCCCTGGGTCTGGAAGATCCCCTGGAAGAGGAAATGGCAACCCACTCCAGTATTTTTGCAGAAACCATTGATAACACAACGTTGAAAATCAAATATACTCCAATTAAAAAATGATTTAAAAAATGCAAGGGGCTTCCCTGGTGGCTACCTGGTGAAGAATCCACCTGCCAGTTCCAGGAGACAGGGATTTGATCCCCGGTCTGGGACGATCCCACATGCTGCAGAGCAGTGAAGCCTGTGCCACAACTAATGAGCCCGTGCTCTAGAGCACCATTTCCAGCCCACATGCCCTAGAGCCTGTGCTCCACAACAAGAGAAGCCACCTCGGTGTGAAGCTAGCACACTGCAACCAGAGAGCAGCACTTCTAGCCACAACTAGAGAAAAGTCTGTGCAGCAACTTAAACCCAGCCAAAAATAAATTAAAAAAATTTTTTAATGTAGGTACTTCTCTGATGGTCCAGTGGCTAAGACGCTGTGCTCCCAAGGCAGGGGACGCGGGTTCCATCCCTGGTCAGGGAACTAGATCCCACACGCTGCAGCTAAAGATCCTGCATGCCACAACTAAGACTTGGCATAGCCAAATAAAGAGAATTTTTAAAAGTGTAGTATAGTCATAAAATGAAATACCAGTCTGTCATGAATGAAGTTCTGAAACATGCTCCAATATGGATGAATCTTGAGAACATTTCGCTGCATGAAAAAGTATATCACAAAAGACCTCATTCTATTCATATTAAATGTCCAAAACAGGGAAATCTAAATATTTAGAAAATAGAGTAGTGGTTGCTTAGGGCTGGGAGATGGGGAATAGGGGGTGAAAATAAAGGTTAATAGGCAATTCTTTGAGGTGATAAAAATATTCTAAAATCGACTGTGGTGATGTTGCACATATACTAAAAACCATGGAGTTAGACACTTTAACTAGCTGAACAGCATGGTATGCAGATGCACCTCGATAAAGTAGTAAATAAATGGAATTGGAAAATTTTTTTTAAAAAGCAGCATTTCCCAGGCAGGAGACCCTAGAAGTTACTCTCTGGAAGGGCTGAAAGTGGGTAGACTTCCTTTCTCACAACTACATGTCCGCTGTTGTGATTGTAAGCCCTTTCACAAAAGAGCACTCGCAACAAACCAGCTGGGGCTGTTTCTCTGCAGTGATTCAGGTGACCCCCGCACCCCCCCCATCCTGAGAACATGTGTTCAGCATCATCGGTTTTACTTTTCTTCGAAATTTCTGACTCTATGGGCTGGAGGAGAAGGCAAAACCAGGTAGGGCTGGTGGAACTCTTCAACCTGGCTGCACTGGACACGCAGCCCGCCTCCTGACTCACAGATTCCATATTCCTGAGTGCCCCCACTCACTGAAGTTCATTTGCAGAATCAAAATCAACAATCGAGGTGCTTTCACAATCATTTGCAGACAAGACCAAGTGGAGAAAACTTTGAATTCTCAGGTTCCCAGCTGAATTTTGAACTGATGCTTTGCCTTCTGTTTTAGTTCTCAGACTGAACTTAAACAATTGTTCTCTCACGGTCAACTTAACGTTATGGTTTTTCAACTTTTTGTCCTTTATGTTGCTACTTCCGCTGTTTAAAATGACAGGGGATTTTCTTGTGGTCCAGTGGCTAGGACTCTGTGCTCCCAATGCAGGGGGCCAGGGTTCGATCCATGATCAGGGAACTAGATCCCACATGCTGCAACTAAAGACTCCACGTGCTATAGCAAGGATCAAGGATCCCATATGCTGCAGCTGAGACTGATGTAGCCAAATAAATAAAAAAATATACATGTTTTTAAAAGGCATACTGCTGAAGTGCTGGCTAGCGTTTCCAAGTGCGAGAAGGCTGTGACGCACCTTATAGGGAAAACACGCATGTTAGATACACTTTATTCAAGCATGAGTTATGATGCTGTTGGCTCTGAGTTCCATGTCAATAAATTCGCAATATATATTAAATCAGGTGTCTTGAAACAGAAACACATGTCAAATCAGGTTATATATTGATCGGTTGACTAAGATGCTGTGACCAGAGGCTCACAGGAACCTGACCCCATAGTGTTTCCTTCCAGCAGTGGATAGCATTCACTAATTCAGTGTTCACGGCCACTTTCAAGAACAGACCACTGTGAATAACAAGAATGATGAGTATTGACTGTATTTCTCACTGTATCTCTGCCTTGGAAAAGAGAAACTGAAATAACACATTTTGCTACCATAGTATTTAAAATCTTGTGGCCTGTTTCTGATTGTGAATGAATGATACACAGAGCATTATGAATCTTGTGTGGAAGAAATAGTTCAAGAAATGGGAGGGGAAAAGGAAGGGAAACTCACATTTACATAAAATCTGCTATAACACTTGATAGAGATTCTCTAAATATGCCTTGTTTTTTGTTTGTCTGTTTTGCTTTGTTTTGGCTGAGCTGGGTCTTTGTTGAGGTGAGCACGATTAGTTACCCTGTAGCAGGTGGGATCTTAGTTCTC
Organism: Bos indicus x Bos taurus; assembly: GCF_003369695.1. Lineage (NCBI taxonomy): Eukaryota > Metazoa > Chordata > Mammalia > Artiodactyla > Bovidae > Bos > Bos indicus x Bos taurus. Next base: position 24,047,674 of record NC_040092.1, on the reverse strand, counting down.
CAACCTGGGATTGAATCCTCATCCCCTTGATTGGAAGTCAGATTCCTAACCACTGGACCACCAGGGAAGTCCCCAAGGATTCTCTGATTTTGAAGACAAGCAGATCCTTCCTAGGAAGAAACCTCACCTCCCCCTCTCCCTATCCTATGTCCCCAGACTCTTGACTCTTGTTTGTAGAAAAGCTTTAGCCCTCTAGGCCTTCCCCTAGCTCCTAAAGTTAAAAAATAATTAAAATTAAAAAAATTAATTTAAAAAATTTTTTAAAAAGAGGAAATATAATCAGAGAAATGAGAAAATGTTTCATAAACAAAGGAAAACTGTCAAGCAAAACAAAATAATATTAGTTTAGCTATTCAACAAAATCAGGAACTTTTAGTTCCCCCTCAAGAGCTATGGATAATATCCTGAGCCATACTTCTGAGTTGTTTTACAGATACCGAAACTCCCACCAGGTAGAGGAAGTTGACCGCATGCTGACCATCAGCACGCAGACCTCAGACAGTTAGAACCACAAGGTTGATGAATGAGATTCCTGAAAAAGCACTCTGTTATGTCATCACCAACCAATCAGAGAATTATGCACGAGCTGACCATTCACCCTGTGACCCACTCCCTCACTCCTAATGTTACCTTTAAAAACTTACTACAAGCCATCCAAGAGTTTAGATCTTCTGAGCATGAGTTGCCCGTTCTCCTTGCTTGGTGTCTGCAATAAACACTGTACTTCCCTCCATTGAAACCCAGTGTCAGTAGGTTGGCTTTGCTGTGCAACAGAAGAGCGGACCCATGTTTGATTTAGTAACAATTTAATTCACACCCCCATCTCATGAGACGGCCCCCAGGCAGCCTCACCCTTCAGACCTGCCTTCCATGCTTAATGGAAGCAACTACTGGGTGCCAAGCATTGCTCTAGACACCAAGGTTATAACAGTGAACAAAACAACAAAAAATCTGCCTTTCTGGAGCTTCCTTTGTGTTGGGAGAACAGGATAATAAGCTAATAAATAAATACTACAGGTAGCAATTAAGAATTTGATAAATGCTATGGAGTATGATAAGGACTGTCAGAAGGACAGGAAGTTGGTATAATCTTCATAGGATGATCAGAGAAGATCTCATGGAGAAAAAGATTTGAAGGAAGGAGATTTCACAGATAAGGAAACTGAGGTCTGCTGAGATTAAGTTCCTGGGGTCATCCGAGGCAGGGCTGTGATAGCATGAGCACTTCGCAGGCTGGCTGACTTTCTATTCCTGCCTGTCATGATACACCACACCAGTTCTCAGCACAGTGGACACTCTTGGTGTGTAAGTATGGAGCAGAGCTCTACTCTGACCCCATTAGACTATACTGCCCTTTGTCGGTTGTACAGTGGGTTGAATGGTAGCCCCCCCCCCAAAATATGTCCACTTCCAAACCCCATACCTTGTGATCATGACTTTATTGCCTTAGAAAAAGGGTCTTTGCAGGTGGGATCTAGTTAAGGGTTTTGTGACAAGACCATCTGGATTTAGGGTAGACTCTCATTTTTTTTTTTTTTACAAATTTTAGATATTTAATAAAAAGTTTTATGGAAATATTCAGATACCATAAAAATTAGTCCCTTTTAAATTATATGATTCAGTGTTTTGTACTATATTTACAGAGTTGTGCAGTCATCAATATTATTTTTAGAACATTTTTATCACCCCAAAATGAAACTGCATATTCATGAACAATCACTCACCATTTCCCCATTCTCCTTGAGCCCTAGATAACCACTAATCCACACACTGTCTCTATAGATTACATTTCTAAATTCCTTTAACCCAATGATAATATCCTTTTAAGAGACAGAAGAGAAGACGCAGAGATAGGAGGGACAAGAAGACAGAGGCAGAGATGGGAGTGGTATGGTCACAAGTCAGGGAATGCCAGAAGCTACCAGAAGTTGGATGGGGCAAGAAGGATCCTCTCCTAGAGTTTCCAGAGAAAAGAGGGTTTAGATTTCTGGCCTCCAGAACAGTAAGAGAATAACTGTCTGTGGTTTTAACCCACCCAGTTTATGGTCATTCATTAGAGGAGTCTTCCAAAACTCACATAGGTTGTAAAAAGCCTCATAAAGAAAAACCATTTGAAACCACTCTAACTGTGTGAGCTGGCTGATCAAAGCAGATAAGAGTCAGACACAGAGGCTGTTGCTCAGCTAGTCTGTATAAACATCACCCAGGAAATCCATCTCTTTTTCTCCCCACCACCTACCCTTCAACCCACATCTTCCCTTTCCTCAACCATCAAGATCCTGACCCCGTGTGAAGATAGGGTACATGCATAGCATGTGATACGCAGCTCCAAGGAGCAACACAGCCCAGCAGCTCTCACATTTCCCATGGTCCAGAGCAGATGGAAATGGAGTCACTGTGTCTCATATGAGCACTGGTCCTCATCCTACTCGCGAATCTGGAGAAATCAGCATCTCTATGACAACTCCTTTCACCAGCAGCGATGACTTAGGGAGAGAGATGCCTTAATAACATCAGATAGCGCTTTGATGAAGGCATCCTTGAAACTGTGTTCTTCTGTCAAAAATTGAGTGACATGAAGTATATTTGTTTTATGAAATCTTGATCTTGTCTCTGGGTAACAAAGATGTAAATGAACAGATGTACCTAATGCTTTTTTCTAAGATTTTTTTATGTGGACCATTTTTTAAGTCTTTTGAATCTGTTAAAATATTGCCTCTGTTTTATATTAGCTCCTCGATCAGACATCAAACCTACATGCCCTGCACTGGAAGGCAAAGTCTTGACCACTGAACTGCCAGGGAAGTGCTTACATAATGCTTTTTTATTTTAAAAATTCTGTTGTCTTTTCAAATCTCCAAGGTTTTTTTTGTTTTTGTTTTTGTTTTTTTTAATGGGTACAGTAACAACTCTAAAAGCCTGGTTAAACAGCTTAGATTCCTGGATCCATGGCTGAAGGCATTCATGCCTTGCAAGTCCAGCTGGATCTCACATAAGCACAGATAACTCATCCATGGAAATGATGCGGGCAGAGGGGAAATCTGAGTCATAAAGTTGGAGACATTAGGACTCAGAGTTGCCCTCACACCTCAAAGTGCCAGCTCGAGAGAAGGAACAATGCTATTCTCGAAAGAAAATCAAGATTCCAGAGATATGTTGATTAAAATCTACACTACGACTATTTAGGAACCTGAATTGTTCAATCTAAGTGAGGAGCTGGCAAGTGGAATATAGAACATTGGTTTGCAAACATTTGGGGGTGTGCCCACCATTTGACAGGCTTCCCAGGTGGCACTAATGGTAAAGAACCCACCTGCCAATACAGGTAGACTTAAGAGACACAGGTTCGATCCCTGGGTTGGGAAGATCCCCTAGAGGAGGGGATGGCAACCCACTCCAATATTCTTGCCTGGAAAATTCCATGGACAGAGGAGCCTGGCGGGCTGCAGTCCATAGGGTTGCAAAGAGTTGGACACAACTGAAGCAACTTAGCACGTACACATGCCCACCATTTGAAAATGTGAAACATTTTCATTCTGAATGGGACATGCACACACACACATGCATAAATTCATCTAAGCAAAATGAAATTTTCATAAAGTCAGTGTTAAATGCTTCCTATGCTACTCCAATATATTCCATTACATTTGGTTCCCTTTCATCCCATGCTATTCTAATTCCTTTATTCAAAATTACCCACTAAAATGATCTCACCTCCTTCTAAAGGGTCATCACTTACAATTTGAAAAAGACCAGTCAATCGTGCAATGGCATCCTATCTTACATGGTACATAGATTTTATAGTTAGCTTGTAAGGCAAAAACACACAGTCAAATATATCCTTGGAGAAAGTCTCAGGAAAGCATCATGGCAGAGAATAATACAAAATTTCTTAGTTTAATGAGTGCAGTAGTTTCTCCCTTGAGCTTCAGAGAAATAGATGTTTCTAAGTTGAATGCCTTAGAGTGGTCAGCAGGTTTGGGGATCATGTATCTTTATGCAGTAAACTCACATGACGAGAAACGCTGCAGGATTATTTAAAATGGATGACCAACCAGGACTTACTATAGAGCACAAGGAACTCTGTTCAATGTTATGTGGCAGCCTAGATGGGAGGGGAGTTTGGGGGAAAATGGATATATGTATATGTATGGCAGAGTCCCTTTGCTGTTCATTGATAATTAGCTATATGCCAATATAAAATAAAAAGATTTTAGAAAACGCAGCTGAACAGAGAATGATGGGAGTAGGAGAGACTGGCATTTCGTGCCCACCTCAGGGCATGTGTCCATGAGCACAGCAGCCAAGGGAATCACCCTTTTCCTAGGTTCCTGTTGTCAATATGAAATGACACTAAGCTTTTATAAGTTATGTTTTCTCATCTGTGAAATAAGCATTCATTCAACCTACCAGGTTTTTGGAATGCCTCCTATCGTCAAAGCACGGTTTAGCTTTAAAATTCCCAATAGCCTCTAAATCACATCACAATTTGATCAATCGTAAGCTGAGTCACATACTGACACACAACTCTTGAGACTCCCGGAATCTGAGTGGTTTATCTCATGCTTCAAGTTCATGAGCTTTTCATTCCCTCAATTCTTTAAGTCCATGACCCTTATTTTCTCTTTTATAGTAGCAAATTTCACGTGATTCTTTGATATTTGAAGTTGATACTGAACCAAACAAAGGCTTTTTCCCTCTTAAGACTTTGAGGGACAAGATGGTTGCATTAGGGAAATGCAAATCGAAATCACACTGAGGTACCACCTCACACCAGTCACAATGGCCATCATCAAAAAGTCTACAAGGAACAAAAGCTGGAGAGGGTGTGGAGAAAGGGGAACCCTCCTACATTGTTGGTGGGAATGGAAATTGGGGCAGGCACTGTGGAGAACAGTATGGAGGTGCCTCAGAAAACTAAAAATAGTCACCATGATTCTGCAACCCCACTCCTGGGTGTATACCCAAAAAAGACAAAAACTGGTATTCAAATAGATACATGCACCCCAATGTTCATAGCAGCTTACAATAAGATATGGAAGCAATCCAAATATCCATCAAGAGATGAATGGATAAAGAAGATTCAGTGTGTGTGTGTGTGTTTATGTATGCATGCATAATGGAATATTATTCAGCCATAAAAAGAATGAAATATTGCCATTTGCAGCTATGTGGATGGACCTACAGATTATCACACTGATTGAAATAAGTCAAAGAGAAAAAAACAAATATTATATAATACCACTTATATTGGAATCTAAAAAATAATACAAATGAATATACTTACAAAACAGAAAAAAGACAGACATAGAAGAAAAACTTAAACAGTTGTCAAAGAAGAAAGGAGGGTGGCGAGGTATAAATTAGGAATACAGATTAACAGATAAAGATCCCTGTATAAAAAATTGATATAACAATAAGGATTTACTGTATAATGCAGGAAACAATACTCAATATCTTGTTATATCCTATAATGGAAAAGAATCTGCAAAAATAATATACATAGCTGAATTGCTTTGCTGTACACCTGAAACACAATACTGTAAAACAACAATACTTTTTTTAAAAAAAAAGAGCTTGAATGAATAATCAAAAGAATTTTATTGTGAGACAAGTAGAAAAGTTTCAGAGTATTATCCCACCATCCCAGAACATGTTCTATCAGCAGTTTCAAAATTTAGACCCCGAGACCTTCATAAATCAGAGGAAGAAAAATAATCTCTCCGATGCACCTGGTTACTTGGAGTCCGGGAAATAATTAGGGCAGGCTCTCACAGTATTTCTTTGGTTTGCTTCCTTCTAAAAATCCTTAACTTATGATTTCAAACATTCTCTTAGTGATTACAGTTTGCTGATGATTAACAGCTGCAAAGTCATCACTATCTTCTTAAGCCTGCTCCAAAGGAAAAGGCAGAAAGCAGAACAAACCCGCAGCAACTGCTCCCCCCTTAAAAGCCCAAAGCTCCCCGCTGCACTTGGAATAAAATCCAAACTTCTTCTTGCGGCCTCCGAGGTCCAACATGGTCTGGCCTTTGCCTAGTACTCCAAACTCACCCTCCAAATCTTCCCCTTGCTCCCTGCACTCCAGACCTAGTGGTCACCATTTTTTCCCAGACACACCATTCTCATTCATGTCTCAATCCACCTTTGCATCCATCACCTTTTCTTGGAACATCACACACACACACACACACACACACACTTGTACACACACACGTTCATTTGAATGCCTCGTTCCCACACTTTGTTTGGATCTACGTTCATTGTTCATCTCCTGAAGAAGCACAGAAGGTTGAATTATGTCTCCTGAAAAGATACGTCCAAGTCTTAAGTCTTGGTTCTGTGAAGTCGACCTTATCTGGAAGCAGGATCTTTGCAGATATAATTAGTTCATGATCTCAACATGAAATCATCCTAGAGGTAGGGTAAGCTCTAAATCCAAAGACTGGATTCTTTGGATTCAGAGGATGGAGAGAGATTTTTGAAACACATAGACACAGGGGAGAAACAGAGAGGAGAGGGCCAGGGTGAAGAAAGGGTCAGAGATGGGAGTGATGTGGACACAAGCCAAGGACCACTGGTAACTGCCAGAAACTGGGAGCCAGGCCTGGAAAGAATGTTTTCACAGTCTCTAGAAGGAACCAACCCTGCCAACACCTTGATTTCAGATTCTTGGTCTCCAGACATTTCTTGTGCTTTAAGACATCAGGTAATTGGCTATGGTGGGCCCAGGAGATGTACCTGGGGAGATTTCTCTTAAATTACCAACTGGACACTATACTCATCTCCCTCAGTCAAACTCCATTCCACCTAGAGATTTTCAGTCAGGGAAATTCTGTTCCCCAGAGGACATCGGCCAGATCTGAAGGCATTTTTAGTTGGAGTGATGGGGGGGATGATTCTTGCATCCAGTTGGCAGAGGCCAGGAATTCTGCTCATCATCTCAACATGCACAGAACAGAATCAAGAATCTGTTCAACAAAGAATCAAATAGCCAAAGGTCAACAGTGCCAAGGCGGAGAAACCCTGTTCTAATCCCTTACAGTCCTTTATTTTTTGTATCCTTATCTCTGTATGATGGGTATTGTGTGGTTTTTCATTTATTGGTTTACTCCACCTTTTCAGACAGAAGATAAGCTCCAAGACAGCAGGGACTGTGCATTGCTTCACAGGACATTCCAAGGGCCTAAAACAGCACTTGGCATAAAGGTGCTCAGGAGATATTGGACGAATGAATGACAGCCCATGAGCATCAAATAGCCCATCATGAAAATTCAAATTGTAAATGCTGGTTGTTCTTCCCACACCCACCTGTGAACCCTTCACTGTGGTGAACAATTAGATTCACTTTTGTAGGTATACCCTAGGGCCCAAATCTGAGGGACATCACCAGCAAAACCCAAGGAGCAACAAAATCCAAATCCTGGGAGTTCTTCTTGACCCTTCTCTTTCCCTCATCACATTAATTAGCAGGTTTTGAAAGTTTATTTCCTACTATGTCACTGTGGTGTTGGAGAAGATTCTTGAGAGTCCCTTGGATAGCAAGGAGATCAAACCAGTCAATCCTAAAGGAAATCAACCCTGATATTCATTGGAAGGACTGATGCTGAAGCTGAAGCTCCAATACTTTGGTCATCTGATGTGAAGGGCTGACTCATCAGAAAAGTCCTGATGCTGGGAAATACTGAAGGAAGAGAAGGGGACAACAGAGGATGAGATGGTTGGATGGCATCACCGACTCAATGGACACAAGTTCAAGCAGTCTCCAGGAGACAGTGAAGGACAAGGAAGCCTGGTGTGCTACAGTCCATGGGGTCACAAAGAGCTGGACACAACTGAGCAACTGAACAACAACTTATGTCACACGCCAGTTTAAGAGTGTCCCAGTTTGAGTTCTCTCATCTTTCATATGGAGCATAACAATAGTGTTCCTTTGATTCTAAACCTCTCCTTTATCACCACCATCATCACCGTCACCACCAGCATCAGCACCATCATCATCATGACCGCGTGTTAAGGTTTACTATGTGCCAGTCATCATTCTTTGACCTCCACCTGAATTAACTCATTAAGCCTCACTACAATCCTAAGGATGTAGACTCTCTTATGTTTCCCTTTTGAGATGGGAAAAATAAAGCACAGAGAGGGCAGGTGAGTGAGGCAAGATTCCAAGCTAGGAATCTGGGCTCCAGAGCCTGTGTTCCTACCAGCTCTATACTTTAAATCCAACCACTTGCCCTGTTGCTCCAGGAATAGAATCTAAAAGCTCAAAGCAGAGCACCCAAGGCCACCCATGACCTCGTCCCCAGGTACGTTTCTAGTCTTCTCCCTGCCTCCCATATGATATATCAACACAAAATTGCTGGAGCTTCTTTTAACACCATGGACCGTCTTAAACTCCCCTTTCTTGGCTCATGCCTCCACCTGCTGAACCTCTCTATCTCCCCTCCCCTATTCCCAAGTGATTTCACTTTGCCTTTAAGATAAACTCAGTCATCAATAACTTTTGATCTTCCTTGATCCCCCAGCAGGTCAGGTGCTCATCTCCCTGCTCTGTGGTACTCGGTACATATCTCTAGCCTAAGCATAGGAGATGGACACCATCTACCCAGGAATTGGTTGCATTCAGCACCTTCCCTTAGGCACACACTGCTCGCTCACTACCCAATATTCACTCCCTCCTTCTTCCTTGGCACCTAAATCTGACTGTGTTGAACTCAGCAGTGTGGTGATAATTGGTCTGTCAATCCCCAGTCCCATTTCCCTCAAATAGTTTCTCTATTCCCCAAGCCTACTTTGAACGGAGAGGTGATCTAATTCTGGTCAATTATAATTAAGGACATATGTACTTATGGGGAAGGCTTTTCGTTTCTTGATAAGGAAGGACAGGGAGGACTGACCCCATTCTTCTTCCTTTCTTCACTGAGGATGGGATGCCTGATGGTACAGAGATAACTACTTGATCCTGAGAGAGGAAGCCAAAAATCCAAGGAAAGCCAACCAGAAAGATAGAAAGATACTGGGTTTCTGAAGATATCTTTGAGCCACTGCACCACTCACGCCTAGGAATTCTCCCCATGTCCCTGCCAGAGTTCTTGTTATTAAAGATAACTATGGGTTTTGTGGCTTAACATTCTATTATTTGCAGCCAAAAGCATTCCTGACTAATACTGTTAGTGTTGACTGGATGGTACTTAGCACAAAGCACCTAGTCTTTGAACATGAATCTGACCCTGTGTTCTCCATGGATGATGTCATATTGCCTCCTTCAAGACTACTTTTAGCAAATTGCATGATGAAGAGGCTCAAGAGAGAAATTTAGCAGCTGGTTGACTTTGTAAACTTACAGACATCTTGTTTTAGAAACTAAGCACATTTTTTTTGAAGTAGAAATTTCATTTAATCAAAACATTTCTGTGGGGGCTCTGGGATGTTAAGGTGGATATAAGGTATAAACACAGATTGAAGGGGGATTGTCTCCCCTAGATTCATCACTCATGAATGGCCTCGTGAATATTACATCATTATTATAGTTGTCTAAATAACACTAACATTGTGTAAATTATTATTACTAGGTATAAACATTACAAATTTCTACTAAGCATATTTCTTTAAAAAAATTTTTTAGAACTCTTTTTTCCACTTGCTATGAAATTTTTTTTTCATATTTTTTTGGCCATGCTGCATGGGGGGGGATCTTAGTTCCCCTAACCAGAGAGCAAACCTGCACCCCTGCAGTAGAAGAACAGGGAAGTCCCAAAACTAAGCATATTTCTTAATTTCGGTCACTCTAAACCTAGAATTCACCAACCTTTGGTAATTGTGCCCAAGTCCTCATGTTAAGCATTGTGTTTACTAAGCTTTTAGTTTCAGCTTCCTTCCCAGCCCACATTTTCTCTTTGCTTCATTTTTCTTATTTTAAATTGACTTCATTTTCCTGTGTTGTCAGCATCTCTGTAAGTTTTCCTTTTTGAACGGGACACGATATAAGAAATCAATAAGCAGGCATTTTAAAAATGTATTGTGCAAAGAAGTAGTTAACACATCACCCACTTAACTAGGAGTAATTAATTTATACATCCTATCTGGCTTTTTGTCACCAGCAAACTCAACCTTTCTCTTTTATACTCATTTATTTCATCTTGAGATCTCTCTCCTCTCTGTCTGTCTCTGTCTCTCTATCTTTCTTTTTCCTTCTGGAGTAAAACTTATAATTTAGATGTGGAATTCAAGATCATTCCAGTTACATGAAACAGAAAACAACAAAGAAATGCACACATGCATATACACATACTGTTTCAGTTGAGGGGCTTTTATTGCCTCTGAGCAATAGAAATTCCAGTAACAGAGACTCAGTAATGCCTAGATCCTGGTGCCCATGTGACCTCACCGGACTCAGTCTCTCTCTAGCTTTCAACCTCATTTTTCCACCTCTCTTGCTCATCTCAGACAGGACCACCCTTCAGCACAGCAAGAGGGCTGCTAGCTATCAATAAAGAAAAGTAGATTAGAGATCGCCTGGGGCTGGGAGTAGAATTTTGGATTAACCCCAAAGGGATATGAGCAATCTTACTGGGATGATGGAAATGTCTTAAAACTGGAGTTACAGTGATGTTGCACAATTCAGTAAAGTCACTGAAAATCACTGAAGTCAAAGTGTTAGTCGCTCAGTCGTATCCGACTCTTTGTGACCCCATGGACTGTAGTCTGACAGGCTTCTCTGTCCGTGGGATTTTCCAGGCAATAATACTGCAGTGGGTTGCCATTCTCTTCTCCAGGGGATCTTCCTGACCCAGGGATCGAACCCAGGCCTCCTGCATTGCAGGCAAATTCTTTACCGCCTGAGCCATCAGAGAAGCCCAAAATCACTGAATTGTATACTTATAAGTGGAAATTTTAGATCATGTAAATTACTCTTCAATTACACACTACTATGTATAAATAGATAAGGAAAGAGAACCTACTCAATTCTCTGTGGTCAACTACATGGAAGGAAATCCAAAAGAGAAGGGATATATGTATAGCTGCTTCATTATGCTGTACAGCAGAAACTAACACAACATTCCAAAGCAACTATAAGCCAATAAAAAAAAAATTTTTTTAAGGCTGTTTAAATGAAAAAAAAAAAAAAAGATCACAGCTTTTGGAAGCTCACATTCCATCATTTCTGCAATCCCAATGGAAGGACCATGCTTCTTCCTCAACAGAATTATTAAAAACCCAGGATGAGTCTCTTTGGCTCTGACTGGTCTAATCCGTGTTACACGCCCACCTCTGGACCAGTCACTTTGGCTGAGGGGATGAATGCTTTGATAGGACAGCTCTGGATCACATGCCTTCCCTGGAGCCAGCTTGCAGGTCTGGCAGCACTTGAGTTACATTGACAGAAAGTTAGAGAGGGGACAGTTCCCCAGGGAAAATCCAAGTGCTGCTACCAGAAAAGTGGAAATAGATCTTCATTAGGCAAAGCATCAATATCCACACACCAACACACCTTCTGCCCACACAAGGATGCAACCCTTCACTCATGGCATCCTCTTCACTTAAATTCCATCCTGCCCACAGCACGGCGAGGCTCCTGAGCATTGTGGCCATGGATTACTCTGAAGCCAAAATTCACAGATTGCAGTTCTCAGCTTCACCACTTCTATCTGCACGAAGACAATAGAACACTGGTCTCAATGGGTTACTGTGGGAATGGAAACAGCTGTCCGCAGAGTCCTCAGAACAATGCCTGAGGCAGAAGAAGTGCTTTTTGGAGTGTTTGCTATGATTCCGGGGTTGTGCAGGAGAGCTGGAACTCTATGAATAAATATGAAATGGTTTGTTAGTTTTAGGAGCTGTGTTGTAAATGCCTGGTCTAGTCATCCCCCTTCTCACTCCTGAGGACTTGCCCCCAAAGTGTATCATATAGATCCCTACACCTGCTGGCTCAGAGGAAGGCAGTGATGGGATGGGAGATGTGGAAAGAGTGCGAAGTCAGGATGCCTTTCCACTTTGCACATCCTCCTGTTTTTGATGCTGTTTTTTTTTTCTTTTCCTGGCTGCACTGTGTGGCTTATGAGATTTTAGTTCCCCAAGCAGAGATGGAACCCAGGCCCCGGCAGTGAAATCGCTGAGTCCTAACCACTGGACCACCAGGGGATTGCCTGATGTGCCTCTCCTGGTGGCTGCTTCCTTCTTTGTTTACATCTCCCTCCTGCTAGGCTCCTCCTCCCTAGCTCTCAACATCATGCAGGGATACACAGCTTCCTTCTGCTGTGGACCCCTGGGCACCTAAAAGTAGCTTATCTGTTCCCTTGACCCCACCCAGAATACAATCAGTTGAAAGACAGAGAAAGGTAGAAAATGGATGGTACAGAATGGGCCAGATTGGGGGTGGCTAGACCAGACATTTACAGCTGCTGCTGCTGCTGCTAAGTCGCTTTAGTCGTGTCTGACTCTGTGCAACCCTATGGACTGCAGCCTACCAGGCTCCCCCGTCCCTGGGATTTTCCAGGAAAGAGTACTGGAGTGGGTTGCCATTGTCTTCTCCAGGCATTTACAGCACAGCTCCTAAAACTAACAAACCATTTCATAGTCCCTTCATGAAAGATACTTCATTTGCGGAACTTCCCTGTGGTCCAGGGACTAAGACCCCGAGCTCTCAGTGCAGGGTACCTTGGCTCCCTGGTCAGGGAACTAGGTCCCATATGCTGCAACTAAAGATCCACATGCCGCGACTAAGACCCAGGGCAGTCGAATAAATAAGTATCTTTAAAAATGCTTCATTTGCACCACACCGGAAAGATCTAGTTCTCTCTGGGATGCTGTCCAGGCTTCCCTGGTGGCTCAGATGGTAAAGAATCGCCTGCAATGCGGGAGACCTGGGTTCGATCTCTGGGTTGGGAAGATCTGCTGGAGGAGGACATGGCAACCCACTCCAGTATTCTTGCCTTGAGAATCCCCTTGGGCAGAGGAGCCTGGCGGGCTACAGTTCATGGGGTTGCTAAGAGTCGGACACGACTGAGCAACTAAGCACAGCACAACGGGATGCTTTCTACTACAGGAATACTCCCTCATCATGCCTATGCCATGTTTAAAGCATCTTAATAGTCCAACTCATCCATTTACTGTTGCCCGAAAGAAACCATTTCAGAACCAGGGAATGAGGTGGTCATCATGCACAGGCCAGATTACTGATGCAGGAAAGTGGGGATCCCCCTGCACTCCTAGGGTTCTGGCTCCAGTGGGAGGCTTGGTGGCCTGGGCATCTGCCAGTTTAAGCCAGAGCCCCTAGGAGGGCAATGGAGATAGTAGATGTGAGTTCTGGGCAGGGGAAAATTAGCGAGGAAAGGAAAGACTTTCAGACTTTCCTGGTGGTTCAGTGGTTAAGAATCCGCTTGCATTGTCCTCAATGCAGAGGACACAGGTTTGATCCCTGGCCCAGGAAGATTCCACACGCCTGGGGCAACTAAGCCCCTGTGCCACAACTACTGAAGCCCATGGGCCTAGAGCCTGTGTTCTGTAACAAGAGAAGCCCATACACCAAAATGAGAGAAAGCCCGAGAACAGCAGTGAAAACCCAGCACAGCTAAAAATAAATACATAATTTTTAAAAAATAAAAAAGGAAAAACTTTCACAAAATGTAAACTCAACCAAAAAAAAAAAAAGAACATAGAGCACAACTCTGTATTTTAAATCTATACCACTCATGTTTGAGGTGGAGTGTTAGCCAGAAAACCCCAGAAATGTGTGAGCGGCTCCACCATGATGCATATACTAATTCAGGATCAGGTATGGGTGTCCCCACAACAGGAACAAGTAAGAAGCAATGTATGTTCACCAAGGACCGAAGCACTGGAGAGTCAAGACATCCCCAAGAAGCATGGCTTCAAAACCCAGGCCACTTCACCCTCAGGACAGGATGAGACACCACCCCTGAATGAGAAACAGGTCAGTCCCAAGACCTGGACTTGGAGACAATAAGCACGACCTGGGTGATCACTGCCTATCCAGGTGAGAATCCTGGGGCCCTTCATTCAAACGAAGGGTGATACAGACAGGTCACTAAGTTGTGTCCGACTCTTTGCAACCCATGGACTACATGTAGACTGCCAGGCTCCTCTGTCCCTGGGATTCTCCAGGCAAGAATACAGGGAGTGGGTATTTGTTCCCTTCTCCAGGGGATCTTCCCAACCCAGGGATCGAACCCAGGCCTTGTGCATTGCAGGCGGATTCTTTTTGTCTGAGCCAATCAAACCAAAACCCAAGCTGTAAATGCCTCAAGGTGTGTGTGTGTGTGTGCTTAGTTGCTCAGTCATGCCCAACTCTTTGTGACCCCCATGGACTGTAGCCCACCAGACTCTTCTGTCTATGGGGATTCTCCAGGCAAGAATATTGGAGTGGGTTGCCATGCCCTCCTCCAGAGAATCTTTCCAACCCAGGGACTGAACCCAGGTCTCCCACATTGCAGGTGAATTCTTTACTGACTGAGCCACCAGGGAAGCCCAAGAATACAGGAGTGGGTTGCCTATCTCTTCTCTAGGGGATCTTCCCAACCCAGGAATCTAACTGGGGTCTCCTGCATTGCAGGTGGATTCTTTACCAGCTGAGCTACCAGGGAAGCCACAGACAGGTCACAGTACGGGGCAATCACTGCACCACACACCTGATGGATGATCATCGGCAGCACCCCATTCAGTATCCCTGTAACTCTGCCCCGTGAATGCTGCCACCGTCCCATCTCATGTGGGAGAAAACCGAGGCTCCCGACCCAGATGTCACCTGCCCAGCATTACGGAGTCAGGCTCTGCAGACCTGAGATTTCATCCCACACTTCCTTGTTCTCAGCTATAAAAGGGGAACTAGGACAGAACTTCCTGGGGGCTGTTCTGAGTTTCAGTAAGGTCATCTCTGCAAAGTGTTTAATATAGCGTCTGACTTTTCTTTTTTTGACTGCCCCTGTGGGATTGCAGTTAGTGTCCTGACCTGGAATTGAACTTGGACCCTCGGCAGTGAGCGCACAGAGTCTTAATCACTGGACCTCCAGGGAACTCCCGCATCTGACATTTTAAAAAGGACTCAATAGTTATATATTTTCTATAGTAGCACAGGGAACTATATTCAATATCTTGTAATTAGCTATAATAGAAAATAATCAAAAATACGTGTGTGTATATATATGTATGTAAAACCAAATCACTTTGCAGTATACCTGAAACTAATACAACATTGTAAACCAACCATCTGTTGTTTGTTTAGTTACTAAGTCATTTAGCTGCTAACTCTTTGCGACCCCATGGGCTGTAGCCCACCAGGCTCCTCTGTCCACAGAATTTCCCAGGCAAGAATACTGGAGTGGGTTGCCATTTCCTTCTCTACATGTCAATTTTTAAAAGAAGGACTTTGTGCTCCGCAACAAGAGAAGCCACCACCATGATAAGCCTGCACACCGCAACGAGAGCGCAGTCCCCACTTCACACACAGCAAAGCCAAAAATAAATAAATAGTTTTTTTCAAAACAAAGAAGTACATTAAAAAGGGGGTTGAATTACCAATTACCGTCGTGACCATCCTCATCTCATTTTCACCTTCATTACCATTAAAATTGCCCAGTACATAAAACCAACTACCAACCACCTACTCATGCCACCCAGCCCCCCTCAGGAGACTGCAATGCCCCCATGGAGCCTCAGGGAACACACTTTACTGATAGGTACCTCTCCAAAGTCATCCCTCGATACCCAAGATACAGCAAGCTTTCAACAGTCTGGGGGAAGGTCAAAGCCTGTCTTTCTTCCTTATGTTGTCTGTCTTCTTAACTTGGTGCACTGACTTTGAAAAAGGGCACCCAGACCCTCAGTCTTTCTAGCTGCAGAATGGGCTCACAGTATCTGCTTTGAGTGTGCAATACTAAACAGTGACTTAAAAATGACAGGCAGTAAATATGCCTTGTATCTCACAGGATCATTCTGTGGGAGCAAAGTACTTTCCAACCAATGGACTGAGGGTTCTCTTCTAAAGCTAGAGGTGAAACTGCCTCCCCAAGCATACCCATTCAATCTTCATGCCTTCCTGCCCACCCTAAAACAAGGGCAAGCATAATCATGACATTTGTGGAGTGACAACTATGTGTTAGGGACCGGGCTCATGGGAGAATAATTCATTCTTTCATCAAGCTCATAGGGTCCTGTTACTGTCATTGCTGTGTTACTAGTGGGGAAGTGGAGACATGGAGAGTTTAAGGAAGTCATCAGTCTAAGATTAAACATCTGGTGGTTAGTTATCAGAGATAGACTGGAATTCAGACATTATCTGACTCCTGGGATAGCAGTCTTACCCACTAGTCAACCTGGATTCTAGTGAGGCTCCCTGGTCCCCAGAGCAGATAATACTGGTTCAGGCTGTATAGCCAAGCAGGGGGCTGCCATGTGCCATTGTGCAGGTTGTAGACTGCACAAGGGCTCCTGGCCAGGAGAGCACTGATGGGTGTTGAATGCTGCTCTAAGCTTCATGTGCTTCTGGCCGGAGGCTGGGTCTTCATGGAAGAAGGGCTATTTTCTCCTTCTTATGTGCGGAATAAGCAGATTTTTCTAATTTACACCAAGTCGCCAGGTACAAAGCAAAGGTTCTGGTTACATCCTGGTGATATTACCTCCTTCACCTCTCAAGTACAATGGAAGCGTGTTTGGCATTGCTTAGACCAGTGCCTCAACTATAAGGCAAAACAGTGTAAACTTTCTAGTTGTCACTGAAAAAGTCAAAAGAAACTGGTGAAATTAATTAGTTTTTTAAGTCTTAGACACATTACCAGAGGCAAAACAGATAGCCAATGCGAAGCTGCTGTGTCACACAGGATGCAGTTCTGAAGGCAAAAATTGCTATTGGAAGAGGCTGCCAGTCACTGCATAAAATAAATTTATATTAAAAGAAGAAGGATTCAAGAGTAACAAAATAGATAAGTAATCAATTACATAAGTTAAATGGGGGAGAGGTAAGGGAAAGCTCTTAGAGCCCCCAAAAGAGTGACAAAAGTAAAAGATAGGAAGGTATTCGTTAGGAGAAAAAACAACAGCAGTGTTTGGCAACCACCACAGTGATAACTGGGCTTCCCTGCTAGCTCAGTTGGCAAAGAATTCGATGCAGGAGACCCCACTTCGATTCCTGGATTGGGAAGATCCCCTGGGGAAGGGAAAGGCTACCCATTCCAGTATTCTGGCCTGGAGAATTCCATGGACTGTATAGTCCACGGGGTCGCAAAGAGTTAGACACGACTGAGCAACTTTCACAGTAATAATTGGGTTTCCCTGGTGGCTCAGATGGTAAAGTGTCTGTCTGCAAGGCAGACACAGGTTCAAACCCTGGGTTGGGAAGACCCCCTGGAGAGGGAAATGGCAGCCCACTCCAGTATTCTTGCCTGGAAAATCCCAAGGACGGCAGAGCCTGGTAGGCTACTGTCTATGGGGTCGCAACTGTCTTCTACTCTTTAGACGTAACAAGTTTGTGAAGTCACAGGAAGACCAAGAAACTCTTCTAGATTAAAGGAGATTGAAGAACCGTAACAACCAAAGGCAACACATCATCTGAGACCTGTTTACATTTTTTAATTGACGTATAGTTGATTTACAACATCACGTTAGTTCCAGGTGTACAGAAAAGTGATTCCATATGTGTATATATATATACTTTGATTATATACTTTTCACATTTACATTTCATATATGTACTTTTTCATATTCTTTTCCATTATAGGTTATTACAAGATACTGAATATAGTTTCCTGTGCTATATAGTAGATTCTTGTTTATTTCATATGTAGTAGTGTGTATCTATTACATATGAAATAAACAACAAGAACCTACTGTATAAGGCAATGGCACCCCACTCCAGTACTCTTGCCTGGAAAATCCCATGGATGGAGGAGCCTGGCAGGCTGCAGTCCATGGGGTCGCGAAGAGTCGGACACAACTGAACGACTTTGCTTTCACTTTTCACTTTCATGCATTGGAGAAGGAAATGGCAACCCACTCCAGTGTTCTTGCCTGGAGAATCCCAGGGACAGGGGAGCCTGGTGGGCTGCCATCTATGGGGTCGCACAGAGTCGGACACGACTGAAGCGACTTAGCAGCAGCAGCAGCAGCAGTGTGTATCTGTTAATGACTTTCTTTTGCTATAAAATCCATTTTTGAGACAATTGGAGGAATCTGAATAAGGTCTGTAGACTGAGCATAATATTATGTCAATGTTAAGTTCTTGATTTTCATTAGACTATGGTGATGTAAGAGACAGTCTTTGCTTTCAGGAAATTTCAGGATAAAAGGGTGCTGTGTCTTCAAAATCCTCTCAAATGGTTTAGAAAGAAAGTATGTATGTATATATTACAGATATTTTATATATATACATATTTTACACACATGGGAAGATGGATAAAGCAAATGTGATAAAAATGTTAACACTTGGACATTTGGAGAGGAAGAATCTGGGGGAAGGCTGTACCAGATTCTTTGTGCTATTCTTACAACTCTTCTATAAATCTGGAATTATGTCAGAATAAAAAGTATTTTAACAAACAGAGGATGCAGACAAATGTCCAGGCAGGATGCACTGAGGAGCTGCACAGAGCAGTGGCGTGGAGAAAAAAAGGATGCAAGAGAAATCAAAGAGGCTGGATCCACAGGACTCTGTGACCCACGGGAGGGGCAGGAGGCGGGGGGAGGCTCCCAGGTTTCTGGGTTGGCTCACGGGTGATGTCATTATCCAAGGACAAGAACAGTATTTTCAGAGAATCTGGACCGTGCTGGGGAGGTCAGTGACCCAAGGCGGGGCGTGTCCCATGGGACTGTATTAATTCAAGAATTAGCTCCACTTTCCAACCCTTTGGGTCAGGGAGCCGGGGGGTGGGGAGGGATGTGCCATCTCGATGAAGCTGCCTAGAAACAACCCACCAGAAAAGCTAGTTGTCTTCCCTACAGGTGGGTATTTGTACACCATAAGCTCATATATTATCTGGAGGAAACTCTCCTCAATGACAGTGCTCCAAGAACGGACACACCTTTGGAGACCACTGCTCCTGAAACAGACAAATGTTCTGTAATTGGCCAGTCACTTTAAGTGGGCAACTCCCCTGCCCCCTCCGCTCTCTAAGCCCCATCACAGAGGCTGCCTTTCTTTACAGTCCAGAGGCATTTATTTCTCCTTCTTCAGGCCTTTACCTATCATCATTCCCCTCTACTCCCAGCTCCAATGTCACCTGTGCAAAAAGCCTTTCTTTGGCGACGCTGTTCAAGAAGCTTTAAACCCACGGTTCTTTGCAGGTCCTCTCCGTCAGGTCCCCTGTTCCACTGCTTAGGCTTCTGACTTCACCATGGTTATGTGCGTACTCACTTATCTTCTGTCCCTGTCCACAGGGCCTCTGTCCTTGTTACTCTGGGCTGGTGTCCTGTTCTGTAACGTGGCACTCCAACACATCACAGGTGCTCAATCAGTGCGGCTTACGAACAAGTCTGCGAAGTGTCACAGGACACTTCTAGGGCAGTCCCCAAATTTCATGAGGTAGGACTCTGAGACTATTTCTGAGGATCTGAGCACTCTGAGATCTGTCTCTCATGCTGCCTGGTGGAGGCTGGAATGCATTTCCATCACACAAGCTTAAACTTCATGAATGGGAGGGAGACAAGGGCTACTTCTATATCCTCCTTACTGAGAGGTCAGACAGCCACGGGGGAATCCAGGAAACCATCCAGAATCTCTGTGATCTGGGGACAGAGACACCCTATGCACCTAAGAAGTTGGAATGTCATTAAGGGTGACTGCGTGTCCTAGTGACAGACTGGTGTCCTTTTTAAAAACCTGTTCCCACAGGACCGGCAAAGGGAAGTAACCAAGCATGCATTGTGCACTTGGCCAGGTCGAGAAAATGCTTGATAACAGTTTGCATCAAACAGCCTCACTGCATCAAAGGCTGGCACCCTGGGAGGTTGATGGCTGGAATATCCCCGGGGAAAGTAAAGAGGATCAGATCACAGCACCCCCTGCGTCCCGGACTCTGGGAGGGAGGGGGGCGGCCCCTCACCCTCATCAGCACACGTCTTGTCTCTGCGAGCCCCCAAAAGGGAAGCGATTCACATCCTCTTCCCAAACGCCATCTCGGCAACAAAGCGGGCAATGTGTTTCATCTCGGCCCGCGGATCCAGCTGAGTTTACAGCAGTGGGTGGCTTTCAAACCTAACATTTGATCAAAATGAAAAAGTGGCCCTTCCTTTCAGCCGGTGACAAGCCTGCACGTATAAATCACAGCCCTTCCCGGGGAGGACTCCTCAGCGTACAATCAACGGGGCAGCCTGGCCACCTCCGTCCCCATCTGGACAAAGGGGGCTGGGGCTTTTCCAGGGGCCCCCGGGAGCTTTTAAAGGCCCCTTGTAAAAAAAAAAAAAAACAACAATGAGACACACACCATTCTGAGCACGGCTGCGGGCATGGAGGGAAGCCGTCCTTAATAAAGATTTGCATTTTCCTGGGTTTGAGGGCTCAGTGGAAGCCACACTTTCAGTTGGAAGGAAGCTCCGAAATCCAACGCTAAGATCAGAGGATGGACGGAAATATCGAGGTTTCAGATCTTTCAGGTTCTAAGTAAAGGGAACGGACAAGTGCATTTATTTTGACTGGTAAAGATGATTTTAAAATCACTAGTCACTGATAAATTAATAGTAAAAATAGTATGTTGGTAAATTAATAATAGTAATCATGGAATGGGCTTCCCTGGGGGCTCAGTGGTAAAGGATCCACCTGCCAACGCAGGAGACGTGGATTGGATCCCTGGGTTGGGAAGATCCCTTGGAGAAGCAAATGGCAACCCACTCCAGTGTTCTTGCCTGAGAAATTCTATGGACAGAGGAGCCTGGCGGGCTACGTCCATGGTGTTGCAAAAGAGTCAGACACAACTACGCAACTAAACAACAGCAACAATCATATAACAATATAGTATAATACCTAATAGTATAGTCAGAATGACAGTGGAGATGGGTGGGTGACAATTTCATCGAACCTTCACATAAAGCTGGCCAGGTGCTCAAACATTTGACATCACCATCTCCTTAATCTCTCTTTTTTTCAAGCTTCATTGATACAGAATTAACATGTAACACTGTGTAAGTTTCAGTTTTCCCGAAACTTAATTTAACACTGTGTAATTTTCGGATTTCACAATCTTTTTGAGATTGTGATATTAATGTATACCATATTTGATCATAGACATAGTGATGGAAATGAAACCTTAATCCTTATGAGAACCCTACGATGTGGACACTATGATGATCCTGTTTTGCTTAAGGGGCAAAGGAAACTGCCCATACTCAGACAGCCCAGGGAGGGGCAGGCCTGACAAAGGATACACCAACAGGACTCCACCTGGATGGGTCCTCACCTCGGAAAAACTGCCCTGTGCCCCCTGCCTCACGTTCTCCCATCAGAACCCTGAGGCGGGCTTGTTTGTACAGAAGAACCTACCAGGTCATCAGCTCTACCGTAAACAGTTGAAGTGTGTTTGGGGGAGAAGGCTTTGATTAGGACTTTCTTTTGAAAAGTCAAAGTTATGAAAATAATTACATCCGATCTGCCTTCTAACCAAATGTTCATCATAATTAAAACCACCTGTTCACTAAAACAAACAAACAAACAAAGATAGAATGAAATGCTACTTTCAGCGAAAAAACAGCAACTTGACTTATTCCTACAAAACCGAGTGATGATACTAAATAGTTTATATTTATATTTGACTTTTGTAGCTCCATCATAAAGAGGGACATTTTTTGGCAAAGGCTTAGCATGTCATCAATGTAAAGAAGGCCCTCTCTTGATAATCAAATCACTCTTTTTACTTTTCTTTTCATCTGTTCTTTTCAACCAGACACCCCCTGGCTTTGTCTTCAGTGATTGTGCATGTGGTTGGAGCATCTCACCAAAAAAAAAAAAAAATCATTTCTGTGCATCTGAAGAACATCTACATCTTTATCTGAAAACTCACTTTGTAAAACACCACACTGCTTTGCATTATATTGGTGGATATTTCCAACATACTTAAATTAATGAATAATCAAGGAAAGACTCTTGACAGACAATAGCTTCAACACTTAACTAGCTTTTTAACTACTCACATCATTAAAGAATCTTTGCCTGAGATGAAAACGTTGGCCTTTGAACATAGACTCATAACAGGAAACAAGATCACAGCTGTGTGCCTCCTAAGAGGTAACACATCGCAAGAACTCAGGAGAAATGAAGCCACCCTTCTTCTGCATCCCCCCTCCAGACCCTATTTGCTCCCCTTCATGAAATTTCAGGTTCCGTCCGCGGATGTCTATTGCTACTGTTTTCCTATGCTGCCTTTGGGAAAGGCACGGGGGCTGGGTTTTGTTGCTGTTGGTGGTGGTGCTCTTTTCGTTTTTGTGCTGGGTCTTTGCTGCTGCACATGGGCTTTCTCTAGTTGCGGTGAGTGGGGGCTACTGTCCAGTTGCGGCGTGTGGGGTTCTCGCTGCAGTGGCTTCTCTTGTAGAGCGCAGGTTCTAGGCATTCAGGCTCCGCAGCCGTGGCTCCTGGGCTCCAGAGCACAGGCTCAGTCATTGCTGCTCACGGGCTTAGTTGGCCCGCAGCATGTGGAATCTTCCTGAACCAGGGATCAAACCCATGTGCCCTGACCACTGGACCACCAGGGAAGCCCCTGGAGCTGGTTTTGAGCTGAGCCCGTAACAGCCGCTTAGTTAAGCTGGTCATCCCCCAGTAAGCAAGTGGGATGTGGATGGAGACACAGCATCACGGATGGCAGGGCAGGCTTTTGTGTCTAAAGCCAATGTTCCTGTCCTTGAGAAATTCAGGACAGACAAAACTCCATGTCCCTGGACCCGAGTTCCTCGTTCCCCATATCACTGGCTTCCTTACCTTCCTTCACTCTGATGAATGAACTCCCCAGGGTTTAAACTGCTGAGATCGCACAATTATGGTGTTTCATACCTTCCTGTGATTCTCATTTGTCTCCTAACATGAAAAAGAAAAAAAGCAGCCTCTCTTCTTTCCTAAAGCAAAATGCTGAGAGGAAAGAGACTAATCCAAACAACTCCTCGGGATGGCTGCACATCAAACGTCTTTTCCTCAAGTCTGAATCGGAGAGCTAAGTCCTCCGGAATTGGAAGCATATGGCCTTCATCTGCTCCCCCAGCCACAAGAATGGAAAAAAAAAAAAAAAAGAAAGAGGAGCTTGGAGAAATATGTTTCAGTTTTTTTGCAGCTCCTCCAACGTCTGAAAACAGTTCAAGATGCTACCCATCAAAGCCACCAGTCACCATGCATTTTCTTTGCCCAATGACTAAATGTTTCAAGACCACCAATGGAGACATTTGCTATTTGGGGAAGTCCTGACTTCAAAAGGTCTGTTCTTGCTGAGGGCGATGTGATGGCAAGGGCCAGGCAGGCAAGCTCTGTTTTCCTTGGGACCTGCTAATTGGAGATCCTCCACACACAGACTCAGAGACACCCTTGGAACTTCTGGCCAATATGTGGGCAACAGAAAACAGTCGTCTTAGAGCTTTTCAAGTGTCCCCCCCACCCTGTTTCTGCACTCCTGAGGACCACCACAAATGTTCTGTTGCATCAGTCCTCTCTCTGGTTTGGAGTGATGCTGGGTTTTTTTTAAATTAAATAATGCATTTATTTTTGGCTACACTAGGTCTTCATTTCTCTAGTTGTGGCAGCGAGCAGAGGCCACTCTCTAGTTGCGGTGCTCAGGCTCCTCATTGTGGTATTCTCTCTCATTGCACAGCATAGGCTCTAAGGACACCGGCTCAGTAGTTGTGACGCATGGGTTTACTTGCCCTGGGGCATGTGGATTCTTCCTAGACCAGGGATGGAACCCATGTCTCCTGCATTGGCAGGTGGATTCTTAACCACTCTATCACCAGGGAAGTCTAACAGAAGTTTTAAGATAGGGGAAATTTTCTGGCCCACTTTGGCCAACCCTTTAGGTTACAGATAAGGGAACTCAGGTGTGCACAGGCAAGGTCAGTCATTTGGGAAGAAGTAGGACCAAAATCAGATTTAAGGATGTCCTGTCTGCCCTGATCCTGCATCTTGAGATTCATCAGTGCAAAGTGGGACTTCCCTGAAGGTCCTCTGCTACGACTCCACACTTCCACTGCAGAGAGCATGGGTTCAATTCTTGGTCAGGGAACTAAGATCCCACATGCTCCATGGAGTGGCTAAAGAAAAAAAAAGATGAATGAATAAATGTCAGATCAGATCAGATCAGTCGCTCAGTCGTGTCCGACTCTTTGCGACCCTATGAATCGCAGCACACCAGGCCTCCCTGTCCATCACCAACTCCTGGACTTCACTGAGACTCACGTCCATCGAGTCAGTGATGCCATCCAGCCATCTCATCCTCTGGCGTCCCCTTCTCCTCCTGCCCCCAATCCCTCCCAGCATCAGAGTCTTTTCCAATGAGTCAACTCTTCGCATGAGGTGGCCAAAGTACTGGAGTTACAGCTTTAGCATCATTCCTTCCAAAGAAATCCCAGGCTGATCTACTTCAGAATGGACTGGTTGGATCTTTTTGCAGTCCAAGGGACTCTCAAGAGTCTTCTCCAACACCACAGTTCAAAAGTATCAATTCTTCAGCGCTCAGCCTTCTTCACAGTCCAACTCTCACATCCATACATGACCACAGCAAAAACCATAGCCTTAGACTAGACGGACCTTTGTTGCCAATGTCTCTGCTTTTGAATATGCTATCTAGGTTGGTCATAACTTTCCTTGCAAGGAGTAAGCGTCTTTTAATTTCATGGCTGCAGTCACCATCTGTAGTGATTTTGGAGCCCAGAAAAATAAAGTCTGACACTGTTTCCACTGTTTCCCCATCTATTTCCCATGAAGTGGTGGGACCGGATGCCATGATCTTCGTTTTCTGAATGTTGAGCTTTAAGCCACCTTTTTCACTCTCCACTTTCACTTTCATCAAGAGGCTTTTGAGTTCCTCTTCACTTTCTGCCATAAGGGTGGTGTCATCTGCATATCTGAGGTTATTGATATTTCTCCGGCCAATCTTGATTCCAGCTTGTGTTTCTTCCAGTCCAGTGTTTCTCATGATGTACTCTGCACATAAGTTAAATAAACAGGGTGACAATATACAGCCTTGACGAACTCCTTTTACTATTTGGAACCAGTCTGTTGTTCCATGTCCAGTTCTAACTGTTGCTTCCTGACCTGCATACAAATTTCTCAAGAGGCAGGTCAGGTGGTCTGGTATTCCCATCTCTTTCAGAATTTTCCACAGTTGATTGTGATCCACACAGTCAAAGGCTTTGGCATAGTCAATAAAGCAGAAATAGATGCTTTTCTGGAACTCTCTTGCTTTTTCCATGATCCAGCGGATGTTGGCAATTTGATCTCTGGTTCCTCTGCCTTTTCTAAAACCAGCTTGAACATCAGGAAGTTCACGGTTTACATATTGCTGAAGCCTGGCTTGGAGAATTTTGAGCATTACTTTACTAGCGTGTGAGATGAATAAATATACATTAGTGCAAAAACCCTGTCTTATTTCTGAATCTGAGCACACAGCAGGTATTTATCTGATCAATGTTGATTAAGTGAATGACATATGTGGTCAACGAGGATACACCATGAAGTTAAAGAGTCTTTGCTTGCAAGTAACTGAAAACAATACTGGCTCGCATAGGTATAGAAAGAATTGCCGTGTATATCCTCAGAGCCAGAGGGGTGCTTGGAGCAGTTCAAAGAAGCAAGCATGGAAAGAACAACTGTAAGGGGAACTCCTGAAATCCAAAAGTTCACATTGATTGAGTGTCTTTGCAGGAATTCAGCCCTGAATCAATCAGTTCTAAAGCCTTGCAAGATTCACGTGCCACGAATACAGCATCTGAATAATATCTGTCTTCACTGTTCATCACAGCCATGTTATTCCATCCCTTTGATGGTTCAGGCCTGACATCTATGCCCTGACGTGGAGTTAGGAGAGGGGGCATCAATTTCACTCGATCACATGGGGAAAGCACGAGGGACACATGGTTCCTTCAGGCATGTCAGGGGCCGTTATCAGCAGGCACACATGGCCATTGACACTTATTAATGAAAATTAAATAAAATTAAGAATTCAGTTCCTTGGCGTCACTAGCCTCATCTTGAGTGTCCAATGGCCCTACTGGGTAGCCCGGACACTTAGCATATTTCCACGGTCACACAAAGTCCTTCTTGAAAAATTAATTAACTTGGCTGTGCTGGGTGGGTCTTAGTTGTGGCCCTTGCGATCCTTGGTTGCATCATGCAGGATCTAGTTCCCTGATCAGGGATTGAACCCAGGCCCCTGCACTGGGAGCACACAGTCTTAGCCACAGGACCACCAGGGAAGTCCCCCAAGGAAGTCCCCACGTAAAGGTCTACTAAACAGCACTGACTGCTGCCACCAAGTTCAGGTTCATTTTGCTATTCTCTCTTTTATGACTGTGGATTTGCTGTGTCTCTGTGTGTGTGTCTGCGTATGTGTGTGTGCACACAATGCATCAACCTCAAATTGTTATCACCTAGCACAGGGAAGTCTACTCAATAATCTGTAATAAGCTATATGGGAAAAGAATCTGAAAAAGAATGGATATATGTGTAACTGAATCAGTTTGCTGTACACCTGAAACTAACACAACACTGTAAACCAACAATAAGTGAGTATTAGTCACTCAGCTGAATTCAACTCTGTGTGACCCATGGACTGTAGCCTGCCAGGCTCCTCTGTCCATGGGATTCTCCAGGCAAGAATACTGGAGTAGGTTGCCATTCCCTTCTCCAGGGGTATCTTCCCAACCAAGGGATCGAACCCCTGTCTCCTGCACTGCAGGCAGATTCTTTATGATCTGAGCCACTAGGGAAGCTCTAATATAAAGTAAAACGTAAATTTAAAAAACTAAGCAAAATTATTATCACAGATTTATGCATGTCACATCTGATTCTTCTTTGAGATGTCAGACCATCAAGTGCAGGCATTATTGTTATATATCTGGCACTGAGGGAAACCTGAGCACGAAGCAAGCACTCCATAAATATCTGCCAACCAACACACGATGAATATTTCAAACCCACCACCATGATGATCATTCTTGCAATTTAACAGAAATTATTTAAAAAATTAAATATTCTTCATCCCCAGTCCTCTTGGGCTGTAAACTGTTATTTTGCCTTTGCTGCTCAAAAACATCACTGTCATTAGCAGGCTTCAAATCAGTTTGATCCTGCTTTAAAGACTAAAGAACGGCTGTCTTTATTTTTGCACCCATCATGGGCCTGTAGAGCAGTGTCCGCTTGTTAAGTAAGACCAACGAGAGAGCCCAAGAAGGAACAAAATAGGATTCCCTTGGTGGTCCAGTGGTTAAGAATCACCTGCCAATGCAGGAAACACGAGTTCAATCCCTGGTCTGGGAACTAAGATGCCCACATGCCCTGCGGCAACTAACCCCATGAGCCACCACTACCGAAGCCCAAGCGCTCTTGAGCCCATGCTCACAACAAGAGAAGCCCCCATTCGCCACAACTGGAAAAAGCCTGTGCGCAGCCTAAATAAGTAAATAAAAATTAAAAAAAAATTTTTTTTAAAGGAACAAAACATTCCTTGGGTGTTGAGAGGTCTGTCCAGCTGCCCAGGGAAGAGGTTGGAGATGGCATCTTGGGAGGGTCGCAAGATGAGACGAGCTTCAGAGAACCCAAACAGAAGCAAGCATCTCTGTGTTTATTTATTCTCAGAATAGAGTCAGAGGAAGGACTCGTTCAAAAGGATGGGTGGCTTGGTTCCCCACGCAGCTACACAAAATGACAAGTAGAAGGTCAAGGAAGCTCTTCCTAAGGAACGGGATGTGGTCTGGCCAGTGATGAGGAGGTGAGCCTAGACTCTGTCCTGGGGTTACTCCTCGGACCTCATGGGCATCCCCCAGCCTCTCTAAACCTCACTTTTCTCATCTGCATGATGGGGATGCTCCTGCATCCCTGCTGTCGGGGGGCTTTATCAGGGTACTCGGCAGTGATGTGTGTGCACACATCTAGCACATGGAAACACATGTCTGCACTCCCATGTGTGTGGCTTGTGCCAGCTTGTGTTTCTCTTCCTGTTTCTGTTAGAACAAGGGGCACAAATTCAAGTGCATCCTTGTGTGAGCAGGTTTCCCTACCACACTCCTCTGAAGGCTGAGGTAAGCGTTCAGGTCTTGTCAGTTTCCCCCAGTGGTTCTCAGGTCCACTTCCTACACAACTCCTGTACAAAGTTCCCCTACTTGAGCCCTGATGGGCTCTGGGGCACACAGGTCCTCCAAAGCCTCACCCCCAGTCATGTGCTCCTGTCTTGGGGACTACAGGATTGGTCCAGGATGTACTCCAGTGTCCTTGGTGGTCAAGATACTCACCCCAAAACTAGCAGGCCCTGGACTGGTTCTGTAGGGTGCTCAGGTACATGTGCACACACACACTTGCACACACCCTCTACACACCACTACAACCTACACAAACACACACATACACACACATATCCACATTCTACCTACATAAACTCACACCCCTCTGCACATACTACCACCATCTATACACACGCATCCCACCACCTACACACACACACACATTCCACCTACACAAACATGCACACACACACACACACACACATACATCTACACACACACACACCCACACCCCCTATATACCACCACCACCACCTACAAAAACAGACACATATACACACCACTATCTACACATATATCCCACCTATACAAACACACACATACACAACCACCTACACACACAATTTAAAAAGTAGTCATGATATCATTCTGATACTACTTTATACCACTTACTACCAATTTTTTAGTGAAAAAAACTCTGACATTAGGAAATGTAAAAAAAGAATAGCAGTACTTTCTTTTGCTCATGAAGCATGATCATCAGTGCAAACATTGATCCAAGCCATAGGTTCCCAACTTTTGAGCTGGGTAAGCAGATATTAATTCCCAGGTGGCTCAGTGCTAAAGAATCTGCCTGCCAATGCTAGAGACACAGGTTGTATCCCTGGATTGGGAAGATCCCCTGGAGAGGCAAATGGCAACCCGCTCCAGCATTCTTGCCTGGGAAATCCTATGAACAGAGGAGCCTGGCAGGCTACAGTCCATGGGGTCGCAAAACAGTCAGACATGACTAAGCACGCATGCGCAAGCAGACATTAAAGATTTAAAATCCACTCTATGATTATAGAGTGGAGACTTTTTTCTTTACAAAAAAGGTTGTGTAAGCCTTCTTTCTCTGAGTAGTCGTGACCTGGGGCCACAACACTCTTTCTACCATTTTAGAAAAGTTTTCAACCCTCCCATGCCAGTGAGCATCCACCCAGGGCAGGCAGCGTGCCCCACTCTGGGCCTCTCTGCTCTGGGGGCTGTATACCTGGGGTTTCTGGGGGTTCAGAGGAGCCTGACTTGCCTACAGAAATAATTTCTGCCATATCACCTCTCAAGAAGGAGCAGTTACCTTAACACAGGTTGCCCAATGGACCGAGAACCCTGATGGTGCTGCACAGGTCCCTGTCCCTGTGTTCAGAATCCCCAGTGGGAATTGGAGAGAAACTCAGCTGGAGAGGGGTGGCTGCACCTGTCTTGCTGTGGAGTGATGGACATACTAGAGAAGGGCAGAGGAGGTACACATTTCTTTTCTCACCTCCAAAAGCGGAAGAAACAAGCAGAACCAAGGATCTCTCCCTTCGTGACAGGGGTCCCTTGCATCCTTTGGACCTCTCTGAATTTAACAACCTGATTGCATCGAGGCAGAAAAACCACACACATATTGGTGGTGATGGAGGTGGTGTAGGAAACCCCGGGGTGGCAGTTTCCATGAATGCAAGTGGTGGGATTGGTAAAAAAGCCAAGCTTGGAAAGGACCAGCAGATACAAGCCAGGGATACAAGCCAGTGACAGCCAGGGGACAGAGAGGTCCTTCATGCATCCCCCCAAGAATTCCCTTCTCATTTCAACGTGATCAGGTTAGATACAGGAACCCCCAAACACCTATTTAAGGGAGGGGGCGGCATACAGTCATCCTAGTATTCAGCTTATTGGGTTTCTTAGTATTGGGCTGGCCAAAAAGTTCATTTGAGTTTTTCCATACGATGTTACAGAAAACCCAAATGGTTTAACTAACCCAATATATGTATGGAGATATTTAATATGTAAGTATGGGGTGCAGGTGTGTGGCTTGGGAGATGGAGAAGCAAAGAGAGACAGAAGGAGGGACAGACACAGAGGGAGAGATGGAGAGACTACTTTGAATACAAATGGGGCTTCCCTTGAAGCTCAGTCAGTGAAGAATCTACCTGCAATGCAGAAGACATGGGTTCGATTCCTGGGTTGGGAAGATCCCCTGGAGAAGGAAATGGCAACCCATTGCAGTATTGTTGCCTGGAGAATCCCATGGACAGAGGAGCCTGGCAGGCTACAGTCCATGGTGTCGAGATGTCTATCTCCTCTACTTATCTTCAGTAAATTGCATTAGGTTGGCCAAAAAAAATTCATTCAGGTTTTACTGTAAGATGTTACAGAAAAACCCCAAAGAACTTTTTGGCCAGACCCGTAAAAATCCACCTCTATTTTGGGTGGAAATAAGTACACTTTGAGCAGAAAAACAAAAGCCACCTCCCAAGAAAAGTGAACTGCCGAGCTGACAAGACTCATTACAAGGCCGGACCTGGCATGGGGTCTCCAGGGCGAGCAGGGGGCTGTGACATTAACACATGGTTCATTACAACCGAATTAGAGACTGGTTCCTCCAGTGCTCCAGAAATTAGGGATGGTCAGCGGCAACTTGATTTTCCCATGAAAGCAGGAAGCATCTTGTTCAATGCTGGAAAATCACTAATTATACTGTGGAAGCTATTTAAATGCAGAGACACCCTCTCGCCTCTAGCTTTCTGTTTTAACTCTGTAGTTTCCAGATGTCAATGTCTTCTCCTCCAGGGAGCTGTGGTTGGTTGGAGAATCAAGAAAACAAGTAGGACAGGGGACTTCCTTGATGGTCCAGTGGCTAAGACTCTGAGCTCCCAGTGCAGGGGGCCCGGGTTGGATCCCCTGCTCAGAGAACTAGATCCCACACACTGTAACTAAAGATCCTGCATGCCACAGTGAAGATCTGGCACAGCCAAATAAATAAATAAATGTTAAGAAAATAATGCAGCTGAAAAATCACATGTTTATACCTGTGTGTCCAATGGGGTCATCCCATTGAGTTGATAAAGATTCAGCTCTCTAGGAAAGACAGAAGAATTCTGAGTGGCAATGGATCCCACTGTCATAACACACAGTGGTTTTGTGCTCCAGGGAGATGGGTTGGATTCTGATTCACTTGGTAGGTCGGTCTCAGAACCCCAGGTTCTTTCCATGTCAGTCTCCCCTGCTGTTTGGTTATTCTAGTCTCTAAGACACATTTGTCATTCAACTTTATTCAATGTGACCATGAAATGCAAGCTAAATATTTCTTTTGGCGCTCCATCCAAGGAAAAAAACCATTGGTTCCAAGAGCAGAGAACAAATTCAACTTTTCAAGCCCTAAGGATTTTTCAAGGGTGATTCATGCCTTTGATCATTCATTAACTTACCCATTCACCCAACACATATCTGTTGTGTGCCCATGGGATGCCTGGCACTGTTCTGGGTCCTGAGGACACAGCTGAGAACCAAACAGACAAAAGACCTCCCTACTGGAGATGACCTGTTTATAGTGGAAAACCAACACCAAAAAAGATAGGTAATAAAGTGTAGAGTAGATGACATGGCAATAAGACAGGGGATAAGAAATGTGGGGAGGCAATTTTAAATAGGGTACCCCGGGAGCCTCTCTGAGCCAAAAGGATTTAAGTAAAGCCCTGGAGGAGACAAACTCAGAGTTTGCAGGGCTTTGTAGGCAAAAGAGACAGCATGTGCAAAGGTCCTGGGGAAGGAGCCTGATTGAGACATTTGAGGCCAGAGGGGAGGGGTTAGGAAAGGAGTGTGTGTGGAGGCAGGTAAAGATCACGCCTTGCATGCAATGGCAAGGACTCGGTATTCATTTTCAGTGAGATGGGAACCATGGAAAGAGTCAAGCAGAGACAAGTCTGTCATAGACAGAATTTAAGAGATCGTTGAACTGAGAGGGGGTGTGAACAGGAGCAATATGGCAGCACGAAACTAGTTCGGAGGTTCTCATAAGCATCCAGGTGAGAGACAATGGTGGAGGACCTGAGGACCTGAGGACCTACAATGTAGGAGGACCTACATTTCTCCTGAGGACCCCTGAAATGTAGCCTCTTGTAAGAAGCAGATTCTGGTATATCCCTTATTACAGGATAGAGCCTCTCTGCGGGGACAGTCCTCAGATACAGCTCCAGGTGTGCTGTGCCCCGCTGAAAACTCTGTGCCCTCCAGAGCATCCTTCTGCTATCCTCACTTGCCCTCCCCTTGATAATAAGCTCTCCCTCTCCCTCTCTTCTTCCTGGTCCTTTGTTATCTAGGAGTCCAAAGGGCTGGCAACCAGAGCTATTCCAAAGAAGGCTTGATTCTCTGCCAATAGCTACGATGAGAATTCAGCCAGGCTATCACTCTTGGCTCATCCTCGTGATCCTGTCTGCCTTTGAAAACGGAGGCTTCTCTATTTCTTTTTTTTAGGCATCCTTGAGCTTTTCCTAAAATACTTATGTGTTTATTTTTGGCCGTGTCAAGTCTTGGTTGTGGCATGAGGTTTCTTTCATTGTAGTGTGCAGGTTTCTCTCTAGGTGCAGTGTGCAGGCTCTCTGGTTGTGGCACACGGGCTCAGTAGTTGCCCCGCGGCATGTGGGATCTTCGTTCCCAGACTAGGAATTGAACTCGCATCCCCTGCGTTGGAAGGTAGATTCTTAACCACTGGACCACCAGAACTCCGCGGCTTCTCTATTTCAATCCGGAGAAGATCGTTTCTTCTCTGGGTTCCTCCCTGGCTTTAAATGTAATATCCCAAGAGGGTTTTCCTCTTCTCCTTCAGATGTCATGTCTTTGGATAAGTGGGAGGGATTTAGGGTAATCCCCAGAAAGAAAGGAGTTCCTCAAACCGGGATGGTTTACCCACTGGATGGCACACCCACAGTGCTTGGTGGTCGTGGAAAGTGACGCGATGCCGTCTGGTACGAAAACTCAGAAGATGCACTTTTCATCAGCCCAGGCTGGTTTGGGCTTCAGATTACCTGGTGATAAGATGTGTGTGGGTGGAGGGAGTGATAGTAGGGTTGGGGGTTCCTCCAGCTTGTGTAAATGCTCCCTCAGTCTTCTTCACGAAGCCTCTGCGCCCACCTGGAGTCCTGCACGATGCACACAGCACGCTACAGTGTGTGCTAAAGTGTGCAGGTAACATGTAGAACACAGAGAGCCAGAACGACTCTGGACGGTCTTCTGAAATCACCTCCAAAACACAAGGCAGCACAGCATCCTTCTCTTCTTGATGAAGCCCCAGATAAAGCCATGAATTTCAGTTTAGATACCATATTGTACAGACTCACAAACACAAAGAACAGACTTGTGGTTGCCAGAGTCGGGCAGGGAGGGATGGATTGGGAGTTTGGAACCAACAGATACAAATGGCTGGATACAGAATGAATAAAGAAGGTGCTGCCAGAGAGCACAGGAAACTCTATGCAGTGTCTGTGATAAACCATCATGGGGGGAGAGAATATGAAAAAGAATATATATATATACACACATATACATACATGCACACACACATGTGTATATATGTAAAAGAATGTATACATATACACACGTGTATATGCATACATATACATACGTGTATACATGTGTGCATGTATACATATACATGTATATTATTTTTTATATTCTTTTCCATGATGGTTTATCACAGGATACGGCTTCCCAGGTGGCATTTGTGGTAAAGAACACGCCTTTCAATGCAGGTGTGGGTTCGATCCCTGGGTCGGGAAGATTCCCTGGAGAAGGGCATGGCAACCCACTCCAGTATTTTTGTCTGGAGAATCTCAAGGACAGAGGAGCCTAGCAGGCTACAGTCCATGGGGTTGCAAAGAGTCTGACACAACTGAGCAACCAAGCATGCATGTATGCATATATGTATAACTGAGTCACTTTGCTGTATAGCAGAAATAAACACGACATTGTAAATCAACTATATTTCAATAAAATAAAAATTTAAAAATAGGTATTATGTTGTAAAAGGAGAGGAAGAGAAGGAGGGAGGGAGATG
Organism: Bos indicus x Bos taurus; assembly: GCF_003369695.1. Lineage (NCBI taxonomy): Eukaryota > Metazoa > Chordata > Mammalia > Artiodactyla > Bovidae > Bos > Bos indicus x Bos taurus. The sequence continues at coordinate 24,013,404 of NC_040092.1, read as the reverse complement.
GATATAAAACCCCCTACTCCATCTCTGCCCCCCTCTACTGAGCATGATGAGGGAGCAAATGTTCAGGATGGGGTCTTCAGACCCCATGGACCTGAGTCCACGAGCATGGGGGGTACCCGTAGGTAAGAGTCAGTCTGTCCCTCTGTCTATCTCTCTGGCTGAGCACATCCAGTTTATTTCACTCAAGCGAAACATAAATAACGATGTCCCAGTTTGCAGACAGAGGTTATTCACACTGGTCTCCCTGGAGGTGAGGGGATCAAGCCATGCCCCCCATGGGGCCACTCTTCTCTGTAGACACTGGCAGTTTGTACAGAAACCTTCATCAGAGCATCCACCTTTTTAATAACTCCTTGTGTCAAGATGCCTGACATCGATCAGGCAGCTCAAATAACAAAGTATTTTTTTCCTAAAGGTAAAACAGCTTGCAAATAATAACAAAAGTCACAATGAAGTGATGAAGTGATGCTGACTTTCTGCATCTCTAGGCCAGGCATTGTTTTCCGGTCTTTCATACCTCTCCCCTCATTCATTCTCATGCTGCCCTGATGAGGAGAAAGGGAAGACCCCGGGAGCTCGAGCCACTCCTTCTAGGACAGGGTCGGGCAGAGCCAAGCTGTCCTGTTCTGCTCTCAAGCCCCACAGGGAAGAAAAGGGCATCGCTGTGCTGACACTATTCCCAGGAAGTACACAGCCCAATAATAGCCTCGATGGGAGGAGGAATTGGGCAAATCAAGGTCCTGAAATGGAATGGCTCTTTCTGAGCTGTCCTCTGTGGTCCTGTCCTGGGTTTTTAAGAAAGCTCTATGGCTTCATACAAACTACAGCTGCATTTTCCGGAGCAGTGACCACTGGCAGAACTGTAAGGGGGGACAGATTCTGAAGGTCTCAGATGACAGCTTGATAAGCACCTCTGTTCCATAAGAAACCTCACTTTGCAAGCCCAGGTACAGGAAATCTTTGCTGCCATCACATCACTGGCTTTTCTCCTATGCAAGAGAGAATCTTGTGTCTAAACATGTTTCCCTTTTCACCTGGGCTGCCAGGAAACCTCTTAATAAAACTATTTTAAAAATTAGTGGAGGGACTTCCATGGTGGTGCAGTGGCTAAACCTTCACCTTCCTATGCAAGGGGTCCAAGTTCAATGCCTGGGGGCGAAGCTAAGATCCCATATGCCTCAGGGCCAAAAAACCAAAACAGAAACAATGTCACAAATTCAATAAAGACTTTAAAAAATGGTCCTTGTCAAAAAAAAAAATCTTAAGAAGAAATTAGTGGAATAATCCAGTCGTTTCTTGGACCACAGAATAAGATACTCAATAAGATTCAAACCTCTGAAAAAGTTACTTGGAACGATATAGAGTTACTTTTTGAGTATCTAAAGATATAAGAAAGTAGTTGATTCTCCAATCCCTAAACTGTGATAAGCTTTCTCCAGCCGCCACCTGACATTATCTATTAACCTCAACTTTTGCTTAGCCACCTACATACAGACCCTTCCATGGGGGCATCTCAAGGATGCTGCTAGGTCTCCATGGGGGCATCTCAAAGATGCTGCTGACTCTGCACTTGGAACAGGATGTTCAGACCCCCTGAAAACCACAAAGTCCCGGCTCCATCAGTATCCTCTTCATTAGGCAATCAGCGCCCATTCACATCACTGCTGCCCAGAGAAGGTCCTCACTGTACATGAAAAGAAAGAGAAGGAAAAGCTCTCTGACCACTAATAGAAAACATCCCCAAGCACAAGGGTTCCAGGGGGAGGGGAGCAGCCACGGCAGGCAGCAGAACTCCAGCCCTGCCATCCCTGGGAAGGATCAAAGCAGGATGAAACAAAACCCATCTGGTCTAGAGAGGAGCCTTGGCTCATGGAGAATAATCAGATGTAAAGGCTTCTCAACACTTGCCTGGCTTTTTAAGCACCCCCACAGCACAGAAGAAAAAGAAGGAGGAAATGGTGGTTGGGTGATCAAACTCTCTGAGAGTGGTGAGTGACACTTCAGCAGATGGGGTGGGGGGTCTGCTGGGAGCAGTCCCTCAGTGCTTCTCTCAAGCTTCAAAAAGGTCTACAGGAGTTTCTATCTTACACTGTCAGGATAACTCAGCTCCTTGACTAATACTTTCAAACAGCAGTGGTTAGTAAGGTTTTCTGAGAAAGAATTTAGCACAAAAATATACTTTTCTTCCTGTGCTTCTTCTTACCAAAATAGCTTCAAAAAACTATGGTTGGGTGAAATTGTAATGAGGGAGATGGGGTTGGCTGCAGAATCCCAGAGGTGCCGGGTGAGGAGAGATGGAGAGAGAATAATATATAAATATCAGTTAGGATAGCTCAAAGCAAAAGTGGTTTATAAAGTAGATAGAAATATATTTCTTTCTCATTTCAAATCCAAGGACGTGAGGTAGTCCAGGCTGGTTGGATGGTTCCCTGATAATGAGAGACCCACAAATTCACATTCTCTGCCTATGATTTCTAACTCATGGCCCAAGATGGCTGCACCAATTCCAGCCATCGTGTCTATATTCTAATCAGCAGCAAGAAAAAAAGAGATGAGGCCTGTCCCTAGTCCTTTTAGAAACATTTCTTAAAAGTTGCACATCCCAGGTACACTTACATCTGTTGTAGAGATTAGTTAGCTCCATCCATCTCCGGGGGATGTTGGGTAATTGTAGTCTATTTTCCTGCTAAACTATACATTTTTGCCTAAAAGTGTAGCTGACATTGAGCTAAAATACTTCAAAGTCCTTTGGAGTACAATAAAACACCATGGGGGATAAACAGTTTGTAGTAACAGTAATTTCTCTTTTATTTCAACAGACTAGCTTTATTTTCCTTTACTACTGCAAATTACAATACTTTCCGAAAATTCTCCTGACAACCAGTAAAGATAGCAAAAATGGTCAGCTTGCCTTTCCATCCTAAACCTCCAGGGAAACGAGTGAAAAGCAACACAGAAGCTGGTCAGAGCCTTCATCAGCAGATACTCAAAGGGAGAACAGACAGTACCGAGACCATGAGCAGCATACTTCCCCAAACCATGTATGTTTCATCTCATCTTCAGAGAACCCCATTCCAGTACATGACTAACAGTTTAGCTCAGTGAAGGCAGCTGATGCCAACATTAGCAAGCTGATTCATCAATTGAGTCACTTAAAATACTAGGTCCTTGCTTTGGCTATTCCTGTCCTTTGCCTTTCTTCCCCTACTTCATTAATTCTATTTCCTTATTGATTTGCAACAACTCTTTATATATTAAAGATAAAATGCCCTTGTCATCTTGTTGACATCAACATTAGCTTTAACAAAACAACTGAGTCTTCTAAAAAAAAGCTCAGAATAAAGACCCATGAGATTTCAAGTTTTGAACAGAATTAGGCAGAAAAATGTTTTGACCCAGAGAAATAAGATGATGATTTTAGGCAAGAGCAAATGTGAGACAACCAAACACCCTTTCTGTATGAACATCACTCTTAGTCAGGGCTCCAGTATGGTTGAAACAACTGTGTCCCCAAACTATGGAGGCTTTCGGTGTATCCCCAAATGTCTTTATCCAATGAAAAAGCAAAAAACAGCAGTGAAAAGTCATTTTAAGGAGCTCTTGGTGCCTTGGACGAGTGTAGGAAGGTATGTGAAAACGGCTTGCAAACTCAAAAGACAGATCAAGACATTCTTCCCTTTGCTGCCCAACTGTTTGCACAAAGACTTGCATCCATGACCATGTCTGTGTTAAAGGAACAGGAAGAGGAAGTGGTCCCGAATCACCCTCCAGAGAATATCTGTTTGGACATAACTCTGCCAAGATTCTGGGCCTGTGAAGCTTCTGAGTAGCTTCCTGGAGTTGTGGGGGA